>NC_135747.1:38672236-39041611 GCF_041903045.1 Epinephelus lanceolatus | reverse complement strand
ACAATCAAAGATTTCACCACCTTTCGTTCATGCTTGTCATCTTTCGTCTGGGACAGCCCAAAATCACACAGTGTAGACTGGGCTTAAGGTATGTGTAAGATCTAACATGTTAATCAGAGCTTAAGAGATGCTGGAAGCTGGAGTTTGTAACCTTTGTTACAGAGCCAAGCTAGCTGTTTCCATCCGTTTCCAGTCTTTATGCTAAGCTAAGCTAACGAGCCGCTGTAGCTTCATATTTACTCTACAGACATGAGGGTGGAATCAATCTGAACATCTGACTTTCAGATAGCGAATAAATCCATTTCCCAAAACACTGAAGTGCACCTTTAAACAAACACAAACATGACCTTTGACCTCACAGTGTTTGGATACTGCAGAGGAGAGATGTTGGAGAGGAGGGAAAAGGTGTGATGAGGGAGAAGAATGAAAGATGAGAGTGAAGGTGAGACAGAATTGAAACAGGAAGAGAAAAGAGAGGAAACAGAGTGGAGATGAGGAAGAGGAGATACAGCTGGGTGACCTAGATGTCTGAGAACACAACAAGCTTTCACAACGCATGACGTTACTCCTCTTCCTCTGAGCACCGTGTGTGTGTGTGTGTGTGTGTGTGTGTGTGTGATGTCATCCCCCTCTGCCGGGTCTAATCTGTGATAAACTCGCCGCAGGACCCTCCGTCCTCCCACCAGAAACAAACACACACACACACACACACACACACCACTTATTTTAATGTTAGCTCAAAGAACGACACATTTGTGATTCTGTGAAGGGAAGAAGGTTTAAGGTTTACATTATATCTGTCATTGTTTAAACATGTCACCTTGTTCAGACGTCATTCAGGACAAATATTAGAGTCACTGAAATAAAACCATGAAAACAGAAAAGCATACACACATGACAAAGGATGAGTGAATGTCACTGTGTGTATGAGTGTGTGTGTTGAGCTGGGTACATACCCTAAGATGCCCTTGCCCGCCCTCGGAGGGCTCGGTGGTTTCTGGGTGGGGGGGTTGGACCGGGACAGACCACCTCCGAGTTTCATGTTCTGCTGGCCGTTCACCTGCAGAGAAACAGACACACAAAATCAGAGTTTAGCTTGAGATCGTCTCAGGAGAGTCCCCAGTGTGCAGAGTTTTTTAACATCATCATATCTTCTTTCAAACTACCTCATAGTTTTTCTTTTTAATCTGTAGAAAAGGTAAAACTTGGATTGGTGGTTTTGCTTCTGGTTTCCTAAACAGGATAACCCTTATTATTGCAAACAAAAGCTATCCTCCCCAGTTTCTGATGAGGTGGACATGATAACACCTTCTGATGTTTGATTTGGATGTAATGACAGAATGCAAGGGAAACACGCAGAGAAGGAAAACCAGACAGAAGTAGTAGATAATCTGTTGAGTGTTTAATGGTTAATTTCTGATTTAGAACATTACCACCATGAAATTACCAGAAAATAAAGTTTGATTTCTCTTGTTCACTCACTCATTGGATTAGTCACCGGCATTTCTGTATGTACCTTTATAATGGCAGTTTTTCCTCCCTCAGTCACACGTATTACTTGCATTGTTCAGGTATCATGTACAGGTGTGTTGTGCATCCTTACCTTGAACCTCAATAACCACTTAACGCGTCAGTGAAAGCAATGGGAGCAGGAGGAAGAAGAAGAGAACAGTTGTCTAGAGGTTAGTGACGGAGCAACAGCATCATGCAAACACTGAAACAAGAGGCAGAAATCAAACCCCAGATAGAGACACAGATGAAACAGAAGAGAAACAGAGTCAGCTCTAACAGTGAGGACAGGAAGAAAATGTCAAGCTGCACTTAAATCAACAATGACGACATCATTAAAGCCACTTTTACACTGCTGCAGATGCAAACTATCCAGTGCCACACACACACACAGCAGAAACAACCATGCACACAAACATGCAGGTTTAGATCCCTTCACCTTTCAGCGTCATGGCTTTGTTCTCTTCTTCTTCTTAGCATTGCAATCTCTTTTCACAGCTGTGGAATATTCTGTCTTTTGGTTTGTCTTTGCTCTACGTGGCTCATCCACCACACAGATATCTGTTCTTGTGGTGTTTACTAAAGGTTGTAAAACATCATCTCCTCAGGTTTGTAGCGCTGACTGTTTGTATGTAACTATATAGTGACACTATGTGATTTCTACTGCACTGTAAACATCTATAATCCTTTCTGTCATTATTATTCCCACCTTGACTCCATGTCCGATGTCATCCAGGACGCTGTAGTCGATGGGCTTCCTGATGTAGCGCACTGGTCTCTCTGGATTGCCCGGAGCAACTATTTTATGTGAGCGGGACGTGTTCTTATTGGTGGTCAGGATGCCAATCTCCCGCCTCGCTACCTTCTCTTTGTGGATGTCGACGGTCTGAAAAGAGACACAGACAGAGTGGGTTACTGGCTAATTCAAGTGCAGGGGTTTTAATGTTAACGTGATTTATCAAAGCTGAAATTATTGTCACACTGGTGTTGTGGGAAAAAGAGTCTGTTTAAACGTCAGGGAAATTAGGAACACCCCTACATTAATCACAGTCTATTAAGGAGTCTGTAACAACTTGCAGGAGCCCATCCGTGCCCTGTACTGATGTCTTTGTTTGTCTGACTAACAATCCAAATCCTCTAGATGTATTCAGTGAGCAGCTTTCACACTGCAGATATTTCTGGTGTCGTACATTTTAATATGTATGACAACCTGTTCTCCGAGCCGCCAGACAGGACGCGTGTTAATCGTGTTTTCGGTGGTGCATCAGGAGATTCAGGTGTGTTTACTCAGGTGAGATGAGAGAGGTGACAGTTCTGAAACATCACAAAAGGTTTTCATTAACAACAGTGAAAATAACTGAGAGGTGACAAGTCTGCAGCTGTGAATCATCTGCCTGTGTTTATGAGAGTCTAGAGAAAACATCTACAGGCCTGGGTCCACAAAGCTTATTTTTCTCAGCGTTGGCATCGTATTTCAATTGTTGTCTATGAGGATGGTGTATATGGTCACATGCAGCCGCCTGGAGAGAAAGCGTCACGCCCGGCGTCTTGTTTCAGAGTGCTCAGACTTTTTTTGTGTGGCCGCTCCGAGCGCTTTTGGGCCTGCGTCCTCAGAGCATTTTTCTTCAGCAGAAAAGCTGTGGCAGGGCGCTGGGGAGGGGTCCATGTCATTGGTCCGACAGCCCATTGGTCCGACATCCCATTAGTCCGACGGTCCGCGGTGCTGAACGGCTCCCGGTGGGCGTATTCCTACCTTGATGGTGCGCCGTAACCGGCTCTGGGTGAGCTGGGAAAGGCTTGAGGCGAAGCAGGCTCACGGCTTATGTGTTTGCCACTTTCTTTTTCATTTTAACCTACACCATGATCTTTTCCTGACCCTAACCAAGTGGTTTTTGTGCCTAAACCTAACCAGACCTTAACCACAGGGCATCATGATGATTTCGGAACGGACTTCGGAACAATGGGTTTAATATGGTCGGAACAATGGGATGTCGATGTCGGAACAATGGGCAGTTCCCCTGGGGAGTGCCTCATCCAAGCACTTCTCTTATTGAGGTGCTTTGCATGGGTGTGTTTCTATTAAACAATATCTTGACACTGACGTTAGCTAGGCGGCACGGTGGTGTGGTGGTTAGCACTGTCACCTCACAGCAAGAGGGCTCCCGGTTCGATCCCGGGTGTGGGAGCCCTTCTGTGTGGAGTTTGCATGTTCTCCCCGTGTCAGCGTGGGTTCTCTCCGGGCACTCCGGCTTCCTCCCACAGTCCAAAGACATGCAGGTTAATTGATAACTCTAAATTGTCCGTAGCTGTGAATGTGAGCGTGAATGGTTGTCTGTCTCTATGTGTCAGCCCTGTGATAGTCTGGCGACCTGTCCAGGGTGAACCCTGCCTCTCACCCGATGTCAGCTGGAATAGGCTCCAGCCCCCCCGCGACCCTCAAAAGGATGAAGCGGTTAGAAGATGAATGAATGATGTTAGCTAGGTGGCTAATGCAATGCTACATTAACAGAGGGTTAACAGTTAACTTCAGCAAAGAGAATGGTGTTAAAAGCACAACACTGACCAGAAAGATTCAGCGTCCAGCGGGCGATCTACTCGCAGAAATTAGCTTTTAAGTCTTTGTTGTGACAGTAGATAGTAGCAGGCTACTATCTACTGTCACAACAAAGACAGAAAAATAGGGCTGCCCCCTAACAGTCGACCAAACGTCAGTCGACCAGAAAGGTCATTAGTCGCTTAGTCACAGAAAAATAAAACAGAACATAAAACAAACAAACATGAAACTCTGTCAGGAGCTGCCCCTTGTCAAAATAAATCCAAACCTATATGACTGGACCATGTGTGAATTTACTTTGAAAGGACAGACACAGGAAGTGTCCACGCTCAGCAGTCAGACAGGAGTCAGGTTAATTTCCAGGGCTGGTACCTGCGGTTATTCCACAGGCTAGTTAATAACATGTCGGGCAGGAAATCCAAAGTGTGGGATCATTTTGAGAAGGTGAAGGACGAACCCAAGGTGATATGTAAACTCATCTTCATTGGTCGACTACAAACATGACGTATCATCTGAAACATGGAAGTAGCTACATGCCCATTAGCCCACAGCGTCATTAACAGGCGGCTCGCTCAGTGTGTGACGTGCACTTGTAGATAAAATATAGGCCTATATTAATGAAGGTTCATTAGTACGGTTTGTATTTCTCTGTAATGTAGCACAGTGTTAACAATGTTACTGATACTATTCTTTCTCACACCTTCAACTCAAACCACCAAAATATATCATTTAATCATTACGCTCATATCAGAAACATGCAGGAGACTAGTCCACTGATGGACCTCAATGATGACTGTTGGTCGACTAGGAAAATTCTTAGTTGTGGGGGGGGGGGCAGCCCTACAGACAAGCCGATTTTTTGGAAGCAGATCGGTCGGTGGACTCTGGATGTTGCTGGTGAGTGTTGTGCTTTTATCACTGTTAGCTTTGTAAGCTTGAAGTTAACTGTGTCAGCCGTCTGTTAATGTAACGTTACACACGGCACGTTAAAAAAAGCGCTAGGGTGAAGAGTTCCCCATCTTTTCTGCCAAAAAAAAAAAATTAAAAAAAAACGCCATGTGGACACGGGCCCTGAGAAAGAAGAATGAGTGCGTCTGAACTCATCACACAGACACACTGTGCATTTGTTTCATCTTACAGGACTCGGCTGTTGGCTGATTTCTACAGCATGAAGTGAACGCTGAAATGTGATTCTTTATGAGAGGGAGCCTCGCAGCACGAACCGCTCGCCTACATAACAGATGTGACTGTGTCTCGCTGAGCTGAAAGCAGTAATTATGACGTGTAATCACAGTCCTGGCCTGACATGAGAAGCATCTCATTATTCCTGCATGCAGAGTTGATTCTGATTACACTGATGATTATTATTACAGAGGTCTGAGGAGGAGAATGGATCCTCTGTGCTGCTGAAAACTGCAGTTTGATTCCTTTAAGTACTCAGCTTCTGTGTGGAGGGACTGTTGTGGATTTCAATGTTTAATGAATGAAAATCCTTCTTTTTCCTACAGCTGGTGTTAAATAATGAATCTGAACACAGAGTGCATGCAGCCACGTGTCAGCTTACTGAGTATGAATGATGTGTGAGTTTGTAGAGAAATATGAAAGTGCTGGACAAAGCTGCAGAGTTAGAGACTTATACCATCGACAGGAGATTTGAGAGAGCTCAAAACCAATTTGAGAACTGCTCAGAATCTGTTGTGTGCCATTCTTGGGTGGTATCACAGGACATTCAGATATACAGATGTTTATCTTTCTATTAAACAAATACAGAGATGCTGTGTTGAGGATGTGTTGTATGTAGTGCACAACATTTGCCACCGGATGTCAGTCTCTCCTGGTGGAACAGGCAGCTGAACTGACAAACATGGCGACTGTGAGTCGTGGGGAGCGTTACAGGACTGTAAGTAGCCGGTCAGCAGCAGCAGAGATTCTGATTTTCTGCTTGCCAACAGTTTTTGGAGCTCCCCAACAGAAAGGCTCAGATCAGAGGCATACTGGTGCTCCAGCATTTTGTGTAAACTCCATCCATCCTTTTTCATCCGCTTGTCCAGGGGCCAGGTCGCAGGGGCAGTGGGCCAAGCAAAGTACTCCCGACATCCCGACATCTTTCCAGCTCCTCCTGGGGGACCCCAATGTGTTTCCAGGCCATGAGATATGTAATCTCTCCAGCATGTTCTGGGTCTGCCCCGGGGCCTCCTACCAGTGGGACGTGCCTGGAACACCTCCAACAGGAGGCGCCCAGGAGGATCCTGATCAGATGCCCGAACCACCTCAACTGACCCCTTTCGACACAAAGGAGAAGCGGCTCCCTCTGGATGTCCGAGCTCCTCCCCCTATCTCTAAGGCTGGCACCCCACAGAGGAAACTAATTTCTTTCTGAGATCTCTTTGATTTGGTCACTACCCAGAGCTCATGACCATAGGTGAGGGTTGGGACGTGGATGGACCAGTAAAACAAAAGCTTCGCCTTCTGGCTCAGCTCCTTCTTCACCACAACTGTCCGGCGCAGTGCCTGCATCACTGCAGAAGCTGCACCAAACCGCCGATCCATCTCACCCTCCATTCTACCCTCACTCGTGAACAAAACCCCGAGGTACTTGAACTCCCTCGCTTAAGGCAGTAACTCTCTCCCAACCTGCACAGATGGCTTTTATCACTTAGTCATGTATCCTCTTTCTTATTTGTTTATAATTTGCTGTTCACTATTGATCTGTCGTGCTGATGATGGCTCTTTAGCTGAAACATGTCTGTGTCTTTATGTTTTTGTCCATATTAAAGAAGTGAATTCTCACTGGGGATTCCTTCTGGTGAAACAATTTGGGCACACAAATACCATCATATGCCGTTCACCTGGGTGAAATGCCAAGAAAGTATAGAGGTCTGAATAAATAGATACCGCCTGAGCCTATTTTGTGCTCTCTGAAATCTTTTGTCATCAGTAAACTTCCACACAGCGTGGTGTGGTGAGATGTGTGGGTGCAGAGTGTTGTGTAAGCCTGATCAGACCACAGTGGTGATGCTTCACACCTACAGACGGTTTTATTTGTCTGACCAGCTGACAAGAAGAAGAGCCTTCTTTTTCTTCATCTTCGTAGACTCTACACTTTACTGCACTGCTCTGGAGTAACCCGATACTTTAGATATCATGTAAAAAAGTACTGGGTCTCCTTGAGTCGGCAGTGGATGAAGAAAAATCCTCCTCCTCCCTGACACGAAGCTAAATCTAGCTTCATGCTGTTATTAATAAGATCTGTTACAGAACACGGTCCACTCCAAACACACATTCATCACACTCTCCTGTGCGCAGGATGCAGAGTGGAAACACAGAATAGATGTTTCTGCACCGGAGCCACTTATCACTGTTTATTCATCTCTTCAGATTGTTACTGCAGCGTGCTTTGGGATTGTTCTTCTATGTTTTTAATGTGTGGTATCTTCCTGAGATGAGTTCAGCGAGGAGAGCTGCATCCACAGAGCAGTGAACAGAAATGAGCCTGCATGCATACATGACTATATACTGTGTGCTTTCACCCATGAAGCCTCCCACCATGAATAACACAGCTACACTGCACCCATGGTACGGCTCCACGCATGCTGACAGACTAATTTTAGGTTTTAAAAGCATTTTTTTTGCCCGGAGTGGGTGATTAAAGAAATGTGGGTGGGTGAAGTTGAACTGTTATTTCACAGGAGTAGAAGGGGGCTGAATCTCAATTTAATATAAAGACAAAAAGCTGCTTTTAAGCTTCAAGATTTATAGATTTTCTATGATTTACGAAGTAGCCTGCAACGGGAGTTCAGAGACATCACTGTGCAGTATTCTCTGATTACTGAACCAGTACTGGGTCAGACCTGTGAAATGTGGTTGACGGAGCTCTCCATGCGGCGCAGCTGCGAGGCCTGGATGTCCAGCATCTGCAGCACGTTGTTGGCGAGCGTGTTGATGAGGTAGGCGACGCTGGCCAGAGACTGGGTGGTGTAGCTCTTCGTCTCCTCCAGCGCTCGTTCCTTGTCTGCCGACTGCGGGGAGAGAGGAGACAGATTCAGGACAGGAGTCACATCAGTGCCACCATTTTATGTTTGTATATACGCCAGAGAAAAGAGTGGAGGCAGAACAGATTAACACATTAATACAAGGGACGAGCAGCTGCTGTATTTATATAAAGCTTATTTATCATGTCATATTTATTTATCATCCACACTGGTAACCTGTTTGTGTCATTGTAAATGTTGTATGTATTGCACTGCACCTTACTGTTAGCTACTTTTATAGTTAGTCTGATATTTGCTATACATGTGCTTCTTCTACTATGTTACTTTAGTCCTTGTACACTGCGCACTTTGCACTCCTCTAACTTTGTATTGCAACTGCTGTGCTCTCACCTTCTCTCATCTTATTGTCCAGGCAGCCCGCTACGATTAAAACAACTCCCACCCAAATAGATTTTCTATTTTGGAGCTGGACTGTTCGCTATTGGAATATAGTATCTTTCATTTGGTTATTTATAGCACGGCAGAGACAGAGCAGCAGAACGTTGCTTTGAAAGCATTCACTCGCAGCAGCTGCTCCTCTTATCCATTACTCTGATTAGATCAGAACAGACCGATTAATCAATTATCCACCCAAGAGTCACAACCTGCTGCTGGGGCACCTGGTGGTTTAGTGGATGGAGCAGGCGTCCTATATACGAAGGCAATGTCCTTGCTACAACAGCCAAGGGTTCGATCGTAGCCTGTGGCCCCTTGCTGCATGTAATCTGCCCTTTCTCTCCCCCTTCACACTAGACTGTCCTATCTAATAAAGCCAAAAAAATAAAAAAAGGTCAGTAATTTATTCAATGTTTTAATTCCACATTATAACTTTTGTGTAGTAGGCTAGGCTGCAGCACCCGCAATTGTATTTTCTCCACCAAAATGACAGACGTCAAATCAAATTATACATCAAGCGTCTCTAAAATACCATGGACGAAATGCAATAATTAAAATTAAAACAATTTAGAGGTCAAATATTTTAATATGGTGGCTGCTAGGGCCATAACGGTATGTTTATTTGTGTCGAACCGTACGGTACGCGACTTTCAGTTCGGCACGACCCTGTTCCGAATTATTGGGCGCAGGATATTATTTTATTTTATTTTGTTTTGTTTTAATTCAGTTTTTGCGAGCTGAACCATTTAAAATATCTAGTTCCCCGACGGACATAACTGAGTGACAGACTGAGTCCGACCGTAAATCTCCGCTTTCACTTTGTGCAGCGCATTCTCGCATTTGGACAACTTGGCAAGTGAGCCTGACAAACCTGAAGACCCACCCGCAAACCTTAAGTCCTCCGTTCGGGAACACTTTGGTTTCAGGGTAAAATACGAAGATGGAAATAAACAAGTGGACAAGACAAAAGCAGTGTGCCGACACTGCAGAACAGCAGTCATGTTTCCAAGTACATACCCGACCGCTGTTACAGCTGCACTGTACTTTTTTTTTTTGAGTAAAATTGTTTAAACAGAAGTTTATATTTATATTTTTTATTCAAAACGTGTTTAAAAAAACAGCAGGACTTTATTTTTCACTTTTATATTTCTATTTTTCATTCAAAAATGTGTAAAATAAAAAGCAAGATTTTATTTTTTAAATTTTATATATTTCGATTTTCAATAAAGTACAAGATATTTAATAGTTGTCTATTTTTTTTCATTACTGTACCGAAAAAAAAAAACGAACTGTGACTTGTGTACCAAGGTACGTACCGAACCGTGATTTTTGTGTACCGTTACACCCCTAGTGGCTGCTGTTAAGTCATTTCTTTATTACTTAATCTTTATTTTTTGCTGTATTTCTTTGAGGCTTTATTCCCCTCACATTCTCCTCTAATATCTATCTTTTCTTTGTCTTTCATTCTCACGTCTCTCTACTCCTATTTCTTCAGCAGTAAAAAGTAAAACTGTTTAATGTTTTTTCCAGATTCCATTGTGTTCTATTTCAATTTTCTGAAGACTGTGTTTTATTATTCAAGCACATTTTGTCTTAGAAAAAGCATCTAATCATGTGCGTGGATGAATAACATTTTAACAAATAAAAAAGAAAATTGAATAAATATAAATATAAACACAAGACTGCATTCTTGTTGAAGTGTTTCAATACAGTTTTAAATTTCATATTTCATCCTTTTGTAAAATAAAGTACACGACATCTGAGCTATATGTCGCTCTGCTCTAAATGTAGCTGTTAGTGTCTAATTCCTCAGTTTTTTGGATGACTGCAGGTCAAAGAAAAATGTCAATCTCATCCCAGCATCAAAGAATAAAGTCATTTCCCTCACAAATTAGTCAGATTCCTTCCTGTATAAGGGTCACTGGTCACATGTTTTAACTTCCTGTGTATAAAACCCAATTATTCTTACTTTCATACATGTATTTTTACTGTGTTAACACCTTCTTTTGAAAAGCAGATGTAGTCATATGTGTGTTGTTTCAATACATTTACAGGTGGTTTGACTACAGAGATGTGAGTGACGACTGGTTTGACACAGGAACATTAGCCGCTACCTCCCAACCACCAGAGAAGCAAAAGTGGACGGGATTCTATCAAGCTTTGCTAAGCAAGAAAAAGACGTTTTCTGTTCCTCGCATCTCTGCGGTCAAATTAGTGTTAAATTTGGGGACAGACACGGACAGAGCAGAGCGAGGTCTCAGAGTGTAGAGCAGATGAGCCTGATCAGCTGACTGATTAAATTTACTGTCCAGACTTATCTTTTTACACCCACTATGTGGAGGAGCTGAGCCTTCCACTAAAACATGTTACAATGCCTTAATCTTTATGAACAGTAACTGTTATAATATGACAGACAAATGGACGTCAACTCTACCGACCCTAATTACACCCTTCCACCTCTTTAATGTCATAATGAAGATGGCAGACAGCATGATGTCAGAGTGAAGCTGTTAGCTAATGGATACAGATACAGAACGATAATGAATGGAAATGCTCAAATGTACATCAACATGTGCAACCATGTGCATGAGCACCTTTATGTGTGTGTGTGCAACATGTGTACTGTATGTGAGCAAGGGACAGTAGGGACAGTACAGAGAGACACACTGATGTTAGTGTGTGTGTGCTGAAGCATGATGTAGGTCAGTGTAAACTCATTCATGCCCGAGGTTGACAAGAGACACACTGACACCAATGTGTGTCTCGCTTACACACACACACACACACACACAAAGGTTTTGTGAATGCAGAGCTGTCAGGTTTTCTCTGAAGGAGCACTCGTCTCTTGTGTCAGTTTGACTTCTGATACAGGAACAGAAAGATGATGATCGTTTACAGTGTGTAGTCTCAGCTGTGCGACATCCTGAAACACTACAACACCTCCGGCACCAGACACGGTGCAGTATGAAACATAAGTGACGGTTATGCTAACAGGTCTTGATGAAGATCACTACCTGACGGGACAAAAAAGAATGAGAGTTTGTATCCTGCAGAAGGAAAAAAGTGTTTACAACATCACGTGTGGAGAAACATCGTCTCTACTGCAGCAGGGAAACCACCATTCTGCATGATACTGTATTGGTGCAGATCTTTAGACATGAAAGAGGGTATTGTTACTTTCATCACCGTTCTGTAAAGCGATGAGGTACCATGGATGTATAAAGAAAACTGGATACAGTGTTGGAGGCAGGGCGGAAAGTTGTTCAGTGGTGCATGAAACCTAAAGAGTTTGACATCCTGGGTATGACATTACCTAGATATTCTGCATCGTTTGGCCCATAAAGCAAGTGCCCTACAGCCTTTTGCAAGCTGAGCAGCGCTCCACTAACTTGAATGAGGATAAAATGACTTGATCTTGCAACTCTTCTTGACTTACCAAATGTTATTGGACAGAATGGATTACATTCTGATAGTGAAACGAGTCACTTTGCAGGGGTTTTGACACTCAAAATAAATGTATCCAGCGATTTACATACGTCACTTTCCCGATTTAAGTCGAGGGGAAAAGTCTTTTTGGGCCTCATGGCATCACGTGAAGGACCCTGACGTTACAATTACATTATCTGGCGACTACATAAATTGCCTCTGAAGTCTGGCGCACATTCTGGAGACCTGTGAGCTACATGTCATTTGACTAGTTTGTGTGCGCTAGAGGTTGGTAAAATAAGCCTCTGGCTAAAGGCTTGCTACGTATTCACACTATGCTCATTTTGTAAAGCTAATTATTAAATTATAGAAATCCTAAATACACCTAACTGCTTGTCATTATTGCAGATGAACATGAGTGCGTGCACCATCCAGCTGCTGCTGTGCACTCATTGTTGAGTTCTACCTTTTCAATCTCGTCAACTTTATCAATGACTTCCAGATATCTACTATGTGAATCTGTGAATTTAAAATCATTAAAGATTCGACTCTTTACTTCTACCGCACTACATTTTGGAGACAAATATTCACTACACTTATTTAACAGCTTTAGTTACTTTGCAGATTGAAAAATATAATATATATTTAAGGAAGAAAACAAAAAAGAATATAAAGCCAATATATCAACATAATGTGTTTAATGTCTGAAACTGAGCAGAAAGAAGTGAATACTAACCAAGATTTTTTGTTATTTTATCAATAGGGTTGCAGCAATATACAGGTTTTAAGGCATATTGTGATATAAAAGTTGATGGTTATCATACCATGTACGCGTGCTTATCTACAATACTGAAAAATAAATGCAACTGGACGGAGATTCTCCCCTTTATTTGAGTTATTTTCTGTAGGGAGACCTATTACACAAACTTCCATTACGAATATGGTTTCAAGTTTAAATTATAGTAATAAAACATTTATTTATACAAAAAAATAACCCTTTCATTTTCATTCCGTCAAGGGTCGTCCTGGCTGATCCTGATAATAATAATAACTCTGCAATATCGTGATACTTTCTGAGACCATCATCGTACCGTGAAAATCTCACACTGTTGCAACCCTAGTTATCAATAAACTAAATATTTAACATGAATATTCCAATTCTTCGCATCAAAACAACCAAATCAAATGCAAATGAAACATAAAAACCCCAAATAAATTATGTTTTATTAATTTAATAATAGTTGGCACAAAACATAGCAAAAAAACCCCAAAACAAAACAAAAAAAATGCAACTTTTCTGAAATTTTCACTGTCTCCTGCAATTTTTTCACAACAAATATGCCTAAAACATCGCAACTTTCATCGCAGTTTTTCAGAAAAGCTGCCGTGAAATCAGGCATTTAGGCCGTAACAATCCTGAAAAAAGCCTGCGAAATCCTGGAGGGTCCAATTTTGGATTCAACAGTCCCAATCATAAATCAGTCTATTAACTTTTTATCATTTATTTCTAGATTCCTTTAATCCACTGATCTCCTTGGCACATTTTTGATTTGTTTTCATTTTTTTACTCATATATTTATGTGTCTACATGTTACTGTATATCACGTTACAGTATGTGTGAAAGGCAAGCTGTGGTGGGATCAATAAAGTTGTCTGAATCTGAACAACCCATCATTATATAAAGTCTCTAATATTAGCTCCACCTTTAGCAGCTCCAACATTAGTGACGAACACATTAATACATCAATAATTATAATCCAATAACATGATACATATTATTCTGAAATGGGCCATTGTGCATGACTACATTTGCTTTTGGTACTTTAAGTATATTTTGATACTCAGTAAGAATTTAAACGCATGACTATGACTTCTAACAGAGTATTTCAACACGGTGTTGATACTACATTTAGTAAAGTAAAACTCTCGACACGCACAGGTGCAGAAACACCTGAACTAAAACTATAAATCTTTTCTTTCCCAGTTTAACGTCTCTTTCCTCCCCTCCCTCTCTTCATCACATCCTCCTCCTCATTACATCTCTTATTTTCTCCCTCTCCTCTCTGTCAGCCATCTGATGTCCTGTTAGCTGTGACCTAGTTGGAGGGCTGCCTCCTCTGGCCTGAGGACAGGGCAGAGCCACACACACACACACACACACTCATATTACTGCTGTTTTTTTTAAAAATGTACGCGGTTGATGATGACTCAGATCAGATCTACATGAAATCAGATGCACGCTCTGATTCCTCTGACCCCTTTTTTAATGAAGACACACTGTGGGTCACATTCCTGCTGTTCGCTGTTTCTAAATTATCCTGAAAATATGAATCGAGCTGACAACATCAACATGGAGAGAGCTTACAACTGCCTGAAGGTGTGGTGGCAAATTATACTCACAGATGAACACATTTCAACAAATGATGTTTGGAAAGAAAATACCCAGGTTTCTCTTTCTGTCTCCCTCATCTCTCTCTGTTTTGTCGGCTCTCTCAAATGTTTAGCATTTCAGTTACTGAAAGTTAAATTAATCTTTGCTAGTGAATACATACTGTATGAGCTCACTGTTTTATCTTTCTGGCCTCAACGTTGGTGTCCTTCTGGAGACATGAAAAATTTGATCAGTCTAATATCTGCGTGGGTATTAAAAAGTAGTTTGTAACATAATTTCGGTTCCAACAGATACAGACAGCTAACATGCTGCAGGTCAATACTGTTTCTATCTATGATTTGAGCGTGCTATGCTATCAATCCATCCATCCTTTTATCCATTCATTTTCATGCGCTGACCTGAGGCCGGGTCGCAGAGGCCGAATAATCCAATATTTACAAAAACAGCACAGATTAGAGAAAGATCCAAACACTGAAAACAGATTTTCTTAAGTAATTAATTATCTCCTAACCCCTCACGTAACAAGTAACCAGCCACCAGCTTCAGAAGGTCGTGATCAGCCCATTAACTGGTCATTATTGGTTGTCAGGTGGCTATCTCTAGTGGCCATGCTAATCATGACGGGTACAAAGGAGGAAGTCACGTGACATAGTATTAAGGGCAACAAAGTCCTCTCAGGGAGGAGGTTTGGGTGGATGGATGGGGCAAACAAACACAGGACTTTCACCCAGGAGACCGCTGTTCATGTCCCATGTGACACCTTAAGTCAACGCTGAGGTAACACACTTAACATGCGTAGGTTAAGTTGCATAACAGACATACTTATTTTAACCCAAAACCACAATCATCTCCTAAACCAATCAACAGCAGCCATTCATTTTCAACCACTTATCCGAGGCCGGGTCGCAGGCTGAACAAAGTACTCAAGACATCCCTTGACGCTTTCCAGAAACACTTTCCAGCTCCTCCTAGGTGATACTGAGGCGTTCAAGATGTATAACTCCTCCAGTGTGCTCTGGGTCTGCCCCGGGGCCTCCTACCAGTGGGACAAACCTGGAACACCTCTAACAGGAGGCACCCAGGAGGAACCTGATCAGATGTTGAACCACTTCAACTGGTCACTTTTGACATGAAGGAGCAGCGGCTCTACTCCGAGCTCCCTCAGGATGTCTGAGCTCCTCCCCCCAGGCTGAGCCCAGACACCCCACAGAGGAAACTCATTTCAGCCACTTGGTTCCGAGATCTTATTCTTTCAGCCCCTACCCAGAGCTCATGACCATGAGGACTTAGACGTAGATGGATCAGTAAATCTAAAGCTTTGCCTTTTGGCTCAGCTCCCTCTTCACCACAATGGTCCGGCGCAACACCACTCCAGGCCGCCTGTCCACCTCCCACTCCATTTTACCGCTCACTCGTGACCAAGACCCCGAGATACTTGAACTCCCTCACTTGGGGTGTAGCAACTCTCTCCCAACACAGTGGGGCAACCCATCATTTTCTGGCAGAGAACCATGGACTCAGACTTGGAAATGCTCTCATCCCCACCTCAACCTGATGTATATCTGCAATCCATTTTTGTAACTGCAAACTTTTGATGTTTACTTGTGCAAATCTTTATGTGCTCACACACTGGAACTGATTTGTGCAAATCTTTTTCATTTGTTGACAAAATCAAATCTATTTGTTCATATTTTTTTTACACATTCCATAGCTGATCAAAACATTTTTCCACGTTCACACATTTGACAGTATTTATACAAAATGTTTTCACACATTGAGATGTGGTGATGCACAGTTACAAGACTTTTGACCCTGTTTTGTTTCCATACAAACAGACCTGAGTGTGTGTGTGTGTGTGTGTGTGTAGCATCTACATCTGCAAATTACAGACATGTCAGTCACACTGCCTCTGCTTACAGCCCATGCATGGCAGTGTGTGACAGAGGGGAATGTGTGTGTGTGTGTGTGTGTGTGTGTGTGTGTGTGTGTGTGTGTGTGTGTGTTACAGCACGGTACACCTCATAAGTGCCTCTCTCTTTGGCTTTGAACTGGATCCAACATGTCCCTGAACCACTCATCTAAAACACACACACACACACACACACACACAGGTCTGTTTGTACCTTCTCTCAGCAGCTTGCCTTTACCTTACAAGGACAGGTCCCTCATGTTCTACAGAAGGTGTTTAAACCTCTGACACAGATAAAGTATTCTAAAAGAAGAAGTCTGGTATTTTGCACTTTAGGCCCCATTTCTGGGTTGTTTATGATGAAATAGAGTGGTTAAGACCAAAATAGTGACGACTGCTCATTTTCGGAGAATTTGGCTTTCCCCTACCTGGCTTAACACTGCTGCCTATGGCCACGTGTGAACCTGTCCTAAAACCACCCTAAACGTTCGTTTTCGCACATAGCACTGTCGAGCCGGCACTTTCGCTGAGCTAAAAGACTACAATGACTACAACCTTGTCGTAAACAACCCCCTTTCCGTTTCCAGTGGCAGATTACTACCAACGGACAATGAGGCTTCTATAGAAAACCAATGGATTAGACAAAATGTCAAATAAATCATCACGGAAACCACAGTTTGCTACGATTTTTATGTCAGACCATCAACGAACACCACTGAGCACTTGGTGAGTTTCATGGCTTTGAAAACGAACATTTAGGGTGGTTGTAGGACAGGTTCACACATGGCCATAGGCAGCAGTGTTAAGGCAGGCAGGGTAAAGCCAAATTCTCTGAAAATGAGCAATCATCACTATTTTGGTCTTTGCCACTCTATTTCATCATAAACAACTCAGAAGTGGGGCTCAAAGTGCAAAATACTGGACTTCTCCTTTAAATAGAACTGAGCTGCCAAACCATAGGGTTTTTTTTGTGCACTTTTTTTGACTGCAAACTTTTGATGTGTAACATGCAATCCACCAGACCGACCATATCAAAAATCAACCCAACTATAAAGGGCAAATCTGCCTGAACCATGTTGACTCTGCATTTTATCTCTTTCTAGAGCTGCCATTTTTCACCAGTGCTCTACAGTCACATCCACTGAAGACGAGGAAACACAAAGACCTCTAAAGCCCAGTTCAGACCAAAGATTTGCGACGAGGTGAGCTGAAACAGGCACAATAATGTAAGCAAGCAGCACCAATGTCTGAAACCAGCACACCATGAGGACGGAAACAGACGGCTCAGTGGGGACGGAGCACCTGCTGCAGCGCGGTCGTTTTGACTTGACCAGCGGACTTCACTAGCTGATTAGCTGTTGAAACAGGTGACATGCTTTACGTTCTAAAACCAGCTGCCGTTGATTTGACCAGCTGAGCTGCAGGTGACACCATCGTGCAACTTTTCTCTGCAACGTTTTAAAACGGTTTTGTCTCGTTGCAAATCTTTGGTCTGAACTGGGCTTAAGGGACGCCCAAATTTTGCCATAAACCAACATGAGTGTCTCAGTGACCTGATTGAAGCCACACCTCTAGGTTTGGTAAATCCATTACTCAGACTGGCTGTCATCTGCAGCCTCTCCCCTTTAGTGCAACCATGGGAATATATCAAAACTGAAATTACGACTCTATAAATGACCAAATTTAAGTCACATGAGTGTGTTTGGTGATTTTATTCCTTCAAACAGGACGTCAACTGGTCAAGTCATCTTTATTTATGCAGCTTAATGTGACAAATAACAAATTTATCTCACAGGGCTTCAAAGTGTGTCCACCCTCTGTCCTCAGATCCTCATTTTAGATCAGGAAAACCCGTGGAAAAAACTCTAACAGGAAAAAAATGGAAGAAGGCTCAGGAGGAGCAACAGAGGAAGGATCTCTTTTAAGGACGGACAGACAGGAAATAGACTGAGATAGTAAAGTTACACTACAGACTACCAGGATGTCTGTGTGACTGACTCATTGTTTCAGAGCTGTTCTTTGGTCCTTGTTTAAAAGTATTCTGGGAGGTGTCGTAGATGTAGGCAAGGCAGGTAGTGTGAAAGTGCTCTGGTGCCAAATAACTGCAGGAGTGAGCAAACATAAAACAAACTGTGAACATTAAAACTGAGTTTTTCCTCCTTTTAAACTGTGAAATCATCATGTGACCTGCTCTCCGGTCTCAAACTGCCAAGCGTTGGAGAAACAAACCCGTCTTTCCAAACTCTCAGCTTGTGTCGCCCCCGCAGGAGCTGTTCCTGGCAGCGACACTGAAGGTGGAGGCTGATACTCCTTTAACTGGAAAACCAATCACCATGGTTTCTAACCCCAAACACACACACGACCAGCGTCCACATCCAGCCTCCTGCAGTGTACCATGTGTTTTCAATGAGCAGCAGGAGGTCGAGTTACATTATGACTACCTCTGCTCACAGCTAACTAGTACCAGCTGTGGAGGACCCAGAGAGGGTCTGAGATGGGTCTGCACATGCTCAGTAGAGGCCAGCTCAGGGGCTTCACTGAAGAGTATGCACTAATGTTTATGAAAGTGAATGTTGATTAATGGATGCAGAGTTTTGGTTTGTCTTCCTGCTTCAGTTCCCTCAGTTTCATATCATGGTAGCTTTGATCACATGTTGCCAACAAGCAGTAACGCAGCATGTGTACGGCCCTGTAGGCCATCAAAAATGTACTTTGGCTATTAAATTTAGGGGCCTGGTGGCCTGTGGGGCCAGTGCTTAAAGTATTCCTGTCTATCCCTGTTTTAGCCTGTTTTTCTCTCGCCAAAATTAGCCTTAGCATTATCAAAGCTAACCATACCTGTTATGCACAGTGCTAACCAAGCTAGCAGCTAGCATTAGGGTTAGCTTCACCCTCTTCACCCAATCCATGAAAATATGCCTCGATCAGTCCAAATACCAATCTTTAGGTTCAGTCCAGCTCACATTTTTGTTTTACACATTGTGCAAAAACAAAAATTCTGATTACTTTTTTAATTATTAATATTACAAATACAAATTACATTTTGGTAGCCTATTAGAGTAATAAAATCAACCCCTTTTTCAGTCCACCGGCTGCAATTTGCTGCAATAAAAATGACTGAAGTGAGAAAACAAACTTAATCGTAATATATATTACGAGGGGTGGGAATCATCAGAGGACCCACGAGACAATTTTATGGCAATATTACTGTAAATATACTATGATATGCTGAGTATTACAATAAAATATATATTGTGATATATATTGCGATTTGTTCCCTTTTTTTCCAACTGCAAATTATTTCCCCAATGGAACGTCTGAGTTGGTGAAAAAACATCATAATAGAGTCACATACCTGGGTTCACGTGTTTTTAGCATGTAACAAAAGCCTTCATTTTCAACAACGCTGTATGGACGCAGATCTTTGCACATGAAGTCGTTGATGAACTGTGGTATTTTCTTTGCTCTCTCACAGTTGGATAGTAGTTTTGTCGAGCTAAGTGTGTCCAGGGTTTAGTGTTAGCTTGGCCGTCAGCGGCTAACGCTATTTATGTGAGGTGAGCCCTCATGGTCGTATTTTATTCTCATATGACTGCTTGCAAATTTTGCGTCATATCCGAGTCCTCCTTTCCTTCTGTGTTAAAAAACGACATAAGTCAAGCTATAATTTAAACATCAATGGCGCATTTCTGGTTCCTCCGGTGCCCCCATATTTGTTTTGATGAACTTCCTGCCAAATGCCGCTGACTGACACCTCTGCTGACCTCACCAGGAAAAAAATGCCATCAGCACCATCTAGTGGACCAAAAAAGCAACTGATTTTATTATTCTAGCACCAAAAGTTGTATTTAAGTGTGCAAAGTAGTGTTGTCACGATACCAAAATCTTTGTTTCGGTACCGATACCAATATGAATTTCGATACTTTTCGGTACTTTTTCCTAAGGAAAAGTCCTTTTGGATACAAACCTTTAGAACAATAAATAGTAAGGGTGTAACAGTACCAAAAAAAAAATCACGGTTCGGTAAGTACCTTGGTACGGACGTCATGGTTTGGTTGCTCAAATGTTTCACCAAGTTGGTGTTGTCTCGTGATGTCTCCCTTTGCGAGGCAGACTTTCTCTTGCCTTTTTTCACGTGTGCCAGCTGCGAATGTTGATACAGGTGTTGTCATACACACCACTTGCGCAATCTGTGCTCCAGTAGGAACAAGGAAGGCGTTTGTGTGCATAAATGAATTAAATAAATTAATGAATTGAATCAATTTAAAAAGGACCGGTATTTTCCAAATGCAGTATAGTACCGTTTGGAATACTCTAGTATCGCGGTATTATTTTGGTAGCGGTATACCGTGCAACACTAGTGCAAAGATGATTGATGTATATATAAAAAGATCAATACTTGGTGTTAGTGTTGTCATGATACCAAAATCTTTGTTTCGGTACCAATACCAATATGAATTTCGATACTTTCCACCAAGTTTGTGTTGTCTCCCTTTGCGAGGCAGACTTTCTCTTGTCTTTTTTCACATGCGCCAGCTGCGAATGTTGATACAGGTGTTGTCATACACACCACTTGTGCAATCTGTGCTCCAGTAGGAACAAGAAAGGCGTTTGTGTGCATAATTGAGTAAAATAAATTAACTAAGTTTATGAATTTAATCAATTTCAAAGTACCGGTATTTTCCAAATGCAGTATAGTACCATTTGGAATACTCTAGTACCGCGGTACTATTTTAGTGATCAGAGTAGACACAAGAAAACAAAATGACCTGTCTGACTGTGCACGCTCTGCCTCTGCACTGTTTGTTAAAATGAATATGAACATTATTCTTATTGACAGTATAACAATGAGCGGCTGAGACAGATTTAATCCCTACAGTGTCTGATAGCCCAGGAGGGGGCCACACAGGGCCAAACAGGACATGGGTCAACCCTAAATCCAAATATTTAGCCCATAAAACAAGATCAACAGCTCAACTGTTGGATTATGTAACAGCTCACATCATCTGCTGGCAGTGGGAATGTAGGCCATCCAGTGGGCACTGAGCTAGGCCCCATTACGACGTGTCGTATGAACAGGCTAATGAAGTGGAAAAGAGTCTTTTTATTCACAAAGACGTGGCACTCAGAGGACAACGCTACTGCTCACAGAGACAGAGAGGAGTGTTAGGAGTTATTCCAGTGAAAGAAAAGGAAGGAAGGGTGAAAGGGCACGAGGGAGGAAGAGACAGAGAAAGGAAGGAAGAGGGGGGAACTTTGAAAAGGAGAATTTGAAAAGGAAAGTGAGACAGTCACAGAGAAAATGAGGTCAAAATAAAGAAAAACGTAAAGGGTGAAATGATGAAAGAATAAAGGAAACAAAGAAAATATGGATAAAAGATTCTTTAATTATTAAATATTTATCTATGGGTATGTAAACCTTAGAGAAGACAGACTATACGCAGCTCATCCTGTTGATTGACGGCCGCAGGAATGTGATGAGGATGAAATCTGGCGATGAACAGGTGTGTAATAAAGCCAACTGAGGAAGAACAGTTGTCCATAACAGCTTTGCCAGCCCACACACACACACACACACACACACACACACACACATCTCCACTAAACAAACACAGAGAAACATGTCAGCCCAGTAATCTGATATCTAACCAGCTCAGAATGTAAATAAGAAATGGCCCATATTTCTCTGGATGTAAAAGACGAGCAGATCTGAAACGATTAGCTGATCAATAGATTAATCTGAAAAGATTTTGATAGATGATCATTTAAGTCATTTTTCAAGCAATCATGCTGCTGAATATCACCTGGTTTGCTGCATTTCCTTGTCCACTATAATAATAAAGTAAATATCTTTGCGTTTAGGACTGCTTATCGGACAAAAAATGCAACTTAAAGACGTCATCTTGGACTCAATTTCACTATTTTCATGTATATTTTGGACTAACTAATTGATTAATCCAGCTTGGTTACTGTGGAGCTCATGGTTGCCATCAAGGCAATGTACAAATAGAGCCGTTACGAAGTCCCTTCTTTATGTCTCCTTTGCATTTTTACTTCGGCTGTAAAAATAGTGCATTAGTTTTGATCAATTAATCACTGGAACTGTTGATAGGAGCACCGTTCTCTGCAGTTTCTGCAGTAAGGACTTTACGTACCATACTTCAAGCCTGAAATACACACAAAGTATTTAGCAGCGAAACTGGAGGTCCGAGCTAGCACAGCCTCTGATGCTAGCGCTAGCAGTCAGCCTCGTCAGGCCACATTTGACCAGGTGTTCAGACACAAACTGAGTCAGTCTACCTGTGACCGACTAACTTACTCCTTTACAAAATGGACTGCAGAGTAGTTTGGGTGGTAGAGGACGGGGGGACAACTGTGTCCAAAATACAGCAGCTTTACTACGACACATCTGACAAAATTTATTTGAATTAAAATAAAAAAATTAAATTCTTTCACAGCAAAAGTTGATATATGTCAATCAATCAATCAATCAACTTTATTTGTAGAGCGCTTTTCCTGCACGGACATGCAACACAAAGTGCTTTACAGAATTAAAAGCAATTAACACAATTAAAGAAAGAAAAACAATTACAAAGAAAGAAAGCCCCTCCCTCCCACCCTTCATACTAGACACATATACACACATACACACACACACACACACACACACACACAATAGGGAGACATTGCATGGCACTGAGGATCAAGGAAACGCCACCTTTGGGGCCGTCCACAATGGGAGGAGCCGCAGGCCGTGCCACTGGGGGGGACCAGCACCCAGGCCCCCCGACTCCGACAGACAGGTGGACCCCCACATCGAAGGGAGGAGCCCCCAGCCGGCCGGGCCGAAGGGACCCAAGGACAGCACCCCCAGTAGCAGACCCGACACAGCTCCCAGTGTGGAGGACCCCCCTGAGGAAACACTGGAGTTAAAAGCTAAAGACTAAAAGCATAAAATAGGACTAAAAGAATAAATAAAATAAAATAAATACAGTACCAAAAATAAAATACATACGATTATAAATAAAATAGAATAGATACAGTACCAGTGATAAATAAAAACAAAAAAATTTAAGATTAATATCATCTTAAAAAGCAAGATAAAAGCAGCAACATAAAATGGGATAGAACCAGATAAGAACATAAGAAGAGTTTAAAATATTAGTTAAAAGCCTGATTAAAAAGGTGTGTCTTTAATCTTCTTTTAAAAATATCAGCAGTCTCTGCAGTCCTGAGGCTCTCCGGCAGGCTGTTCCACAGGTGGGGGCCATAGTGGCTAAATGCTGCCTCACCATGGGTTTTTGTTCTGGGTTTTGGTATGGTTAAAAGGCCAGTGCCGGAGGACCTCAGGGACTGCGAGGGTTGATATGGTAAAAGCAGATCAGATAAATAAGATGGCGCAAGGCCGTTAAGACATTTAAAAACAAGTAAGAGAATCTTAATATGTGATTAATTTAGATTAATTAATCACAGGGCGTCTAATTAATTAGAATTTTTTTTAATTCGCTTGACAGCCCTAATTTTTTCACAGAACCAAATAATGGCTTGCTGCTCTAGTGTGTGATTTTAGACAGCATGCCAGTGTCCTGGAATCAAAAGAGGCGTGATGGGCGTCAAGTGTAAGGGGCCGTTTTTACAACAACGATTTCAGTAAAAACGGAAAAGTCTGTCCTTTGCGTTTTAAAAAACTTCTGCGTTTATATGACGACGTTATTGAAACGATCCCCGTTCACACGGAGCTGCAAAATCTACTGGAAACACTGTAGTATGCACGCCAGGTCAATGGGTGGCAGTGTAAATTTTGTTGCTACAGTAACAGATCTACACTTCACTTCAAATCAACAGGATGAGCAGCACAAACAGAGCTCAGCATTGTTGTTGTGACGGTCGGCATGCCTAGTGACTGGAACCGTAATGCGCATGTGCGAAAAGTCTCCGTTTTCAGAGGAACTGCATATTGCACGTTTATATGACAACGGAGACGCTGCCGTTTCCAAAACGTTGCACTCTGGAACCCGTTTTCAAATCGTTGCGTTTTCAGGCACCCAAAACGCCGCTGTTGTGTAAACGATAGGCCAAAATGCAACTAAAGTTCACCGTTTTCAGTTGAAATCGTTGTCGTCTAAACGGGGCCTAAGACAACAGCGTCGGTCTCTAGTTCGACATAAAACATATGCATCGGCTTTATAAACAATAACAATGGCATTACCAAGGCAATAATAATCTGCTCGGAGGGTAAGGAGCACCCAGACCTCAATTTGTGGACATTTTTGGCTACTATTCTTCTTTGAGTTAGCTGCTAACTGCTAACAGCTACCTTTAAAATCTCTCACAGTGGGTCACACGCATAACACGTCATCAAAATGCCACACCTGTGCTGCTCATGATCCTGTCCTGCTGGCTGTCACTTTTATACAGACATAAGTTTGATGCTGTTACTACCACAGATTCCGGCTTCATGGTGAGACAACTCTGTCCCCGATGCCATGATTGTACCTTTTATACATAACAGCGAATCGGAATAACGGCGTAAAAATTCCACCTTGAAGGTGCAGTATGAAAGGGGCTAGGGACTTTACATATTTGTGTATTTGTTTATGTATTTGGATTAGCGTTTACTGGCACAGCAGCTACTCTCGCTCTCTCAGGAGCACTAAAAAATTCATCTACAACAATTTAAATAGTCAATTAATTATTTAATTGACTTATAAAGCAAACAAGCCAGAAATTAACTGAGTCTTGATTCAATAATGTTAATATTTGCTGTTTTTCTGATCTTAAATCACTTTGAATAAACTATCTTTATACTACCATTACTGGTCAGAAACTGTGATGAGCATTTTTTCACTGTTTTCTGATATTTACTAGACTAAATAATTGATTGATAATTCTAAATAATGTTATGTTATGTAACCTTTATTTAAACTCGTGAGTTTAAATAATGATGCAAATATGTATAATACCATTAAACTATGTAACAACATGAGCACATTACATAACGCGGGTGGTAAAACATTATGATTAAACGTTTTTAATTCATCAGTATTTTTTTGAAGGTTATTGTATTCAAATGTACTCTTGGTTACATCCCACACAGCCATTTTCTCATATCATTACACTGCCAAATGAAACTGTTTGGCATCATTGCACATCCATTCTGCTTCAGTAAACTTGAATTTTCTTATAAGATTTTTTTAGCTTTTCTAAAGCTGGGAACACACTTTATTTAGTTATGGCTATTTTTAATTAACAGTAATGTAATCGTTTATATTTTCCTCTTCACAGACATCTATACCACTACAGTAACTGGTCTGAAACTGGATTAAAAACAAATTTGTGTTTCTAAACTTGTAAAACTACAACTTGTAAAATGAAATTCTTTATTCAACCTGTCTATATTTAATAAAAATCAAAATTCTATGTGATTATTACAATAACACCGTGTTAAAAGAGTATTAATTTAACAGTAAAGTTCACTTTTAACTGGGCCATCCTCTTCTATTGATGGTGCACACTCCTATTTTCATTTTCAGTGCATCACTACTGTAGTTTTGCTCTATGGGAGAAACGTCACACCAGACTCCCATTGAAATATCCCCATTTAAAGATTCCCTGCTTGTCTACAGATGCTACACACATTGTAGAATATGCTTTAAGACGTTTTTAGACTAAACAACAGTCGCTCTTTGATTCGGCATACATGTAATAAACCAATTCAAAGCATAAATATGTAAAATGTCAACTTTAATAAATAAATAACTCGCTCTCATATGACATTCTGAAAGTCACGTTACACAGTTATAAAAGTTTAATTTCCATAAAAACAGACGTGTTTTCTGGAATATTAAGAAGCCGAATTAACTTTAAGGTCCCAGCTGTTCGATTTTATAACAGATCATTTTAAACTCTGAATTCATTGTGACTTTTTATCTTTCATAATAAAGCCATGGGTCACATAACGGAGCCTGGTGCTGTCACTCCATCACTCCCCTCTCCAAACCGCCCACTCCCTGCTGCTGTGCCTGTTTTATAACTTAAATAAACACCTGGTGAACAAACACCGACAGGTACCTGGACATAGTTGCTCTCGCAGTACTCCGCTACTCTCTCCAGGTTAGTGTAACTGTCCAGTAAAGCTCTCCGTCCCGCAGGAATTTCCTCCTCCAGCAGCATTTGTAGCTCCGCCATCTTTACATGCTTCTACTACTAACGGCTGCGGCGCGCGCTCACTGGATGGATCCCGCTGCCTTCATGGAATGTGGGAGAAATCACAACACCGGGCGAGAAAAGATGGAAGAGTGGGAATTTTGTGTCTCACTCCAGCCTCTGAGAGCGGAAATTAAACCAAGGCATGCTGATTGACAAATGACATCGACCCTGACAGTGATATCTGACAATAACAGGAAAAATTTGAACAGATAAATAAGAGAAAGTAGTCTAATTATTACGATCTACTCAACTCCATCAGTTTAATGAAGTGTTCAGGTGCACCTCGTCAACAGAAAAACTACCACAGGATGTAATTGAGACAAACTTGATGAATTATTAGGATCTTTTACTTGAGTAAAAAGTAACAATACTACAGTGTAAAAATACTTAATTACAAGTCCTGCATTCAAACCTAAATAAAAGTATATAAAGGCTTACAAAAATATTTTGCATTAAAGTTTAAAAATAAATGTAGTGCAGTAAAAAGTACAATATTCCCCAGGTACTTCAAAACTGTAATTAAGTACAGCTTAAGTAAATGTACCCCACCACTGACAGTATTCATTATTTTAGTTTTTTTATTTACTGAAAAATAAAATAAACAAAATTGTCTAAATGAATTTTATCATTTTAATAAAAAACATATGTATTATTATTATTATTATTATTATTATATTACTATTACCATAGTTAGATAAAATAAAATAAACTACATTTTCAAATTTCATTTTATTTCATTTTATTGAAATAAAAATTAAATTATCAAAAGTGGCAAAATTAGTTTTTTTAATGCAAAAAAATAACCAAATTGGGACTTTTTTTAATTTTGTATTTCAATGAGAAATAAAATGAACAAAATTGTAAAAAAAAAAAAAAAGGGTTCTTTTTAATTTAAATGAAAAAAAAAATTTAAATGAAAAATATATTTTTTTTATTTAAATGCATTCATTGAATTTATTTTATTGTTTTTATTTAAATAAAAAATAATATTACCAAAATTGTCGCAATTTATTTTATATTTAGATTAAAAAAATCACATCAACTAAATCGCCAATTTATTTGATTTTTATTTTAAAAAAATGTTTTTAAATATTTGTTTAAATAAAAAAGGAAAATAAACAGAATTGGTTGATGTGATATTTTTCATTAGATAAAATTTAAAATAAACAAAAGTGTCAAAATTTGTTTATTTTAAAGTACTGTATAAATCATCTGCTGTAATATGCAGACTCACTAAAAGGTGTTTGAGATAAATCCTCCTCTTGAAACTCTTCCAACACCTGAATTTATCTCAAACAGGTGTCCTGCAGCAGGTCTGTCTCCCTGCAGAGTCACGAGTCCTCTGAGCCAAACTGAACATATGTTACATGACTGCAGGGTTTCTGGGTTTAACAGATTCCTGCCGACAACACGCCTCCACTCCTCATTTTATATTTCATTAAATATGGGAAATAAATTCTGCCTCTTTCTCCAGTCTAACTTCAAACCGTGGGAGCTCATGATGCTGCATAAGTTCTGTATCCATGTGATGTGTTTGTTGGAGCAGCAGCGCCACCCTGTGGTGAGAAACACCACACAACACACAGCTGATACTGTACATAATATTGTTTATCTTTATTTACAAAATCACACTTAGGAATACAAAGTGCTAAATAACATGTACAAAATATACATTGAAGGGGCAGGATAGCTGGTTTGAGTCAGATAAACAGACAGACAGACAGGAAGTGGTTTTTCAGGCAGGTATGTCCAGATTCTCGTCTCCTCTCGGGAATCCCTCCACCTCCATTGTCATCAAAAACTCTGCAGAGACAAAACCAACACATTTCACTAAAAGCACAAAACCTTCAGTGTCTTCTCAGTTTCACAAAACACCCTCAGACCATAAGTAACTTTGATTCCTCCTTTTTATGAATATTATTATATAATTATTTTTGATTTTGTTTGTGAAAGTTATTTACCCACTTTTGTTTGTAGTTTTATTTCTCTGTAAATCCATTTTGTCGACCTGTTTAAAATCAGCTCTGTACATTTGACTTGACTTGAGAGATGTTATACTCACATCATCATCAGAAGTATTCCAGAGCGCCGTTTACTCTGCTGATATTACTTTATATATTTACAGCACCTCGTGTTTAAGCTCCTATCCAAATCTTAAATTTGCTTTGAGTGAGTTAAACACGTCCTGGGTAGTTTCACCAGCCACCTCCCATCAGTAACCAGAGATTTAATACAATTAGCATAATGAAGAAGAAACACATACGGAAATGTTTAAAAGAAAACAACTCAGAAATAAATACATTTAGGGGAATAAATAGAGGAGGAAAAACAAAGGGGATATAATCACTGAATGATGATGTAAATACACTTAAAAATGTATCAATACATTTCAAGATAAATTTAAAATAAATAAGTAAATGCAAAAATAATAAATACATTTAAAAACATTTAAATTAAATTAAAAAAATTAATTTAAATATAAAAAATAGAATTACAATTAAATTTAAATTACAAAATAGAATTGAAATTAAAGTTAAATAAATAAACTTTAGAAATTTAAATTAAATTAAAAAAAATTCAAGAAAATTAAAAATAAAATTAGAATAAAAAATACATTTAAATCTAAAAAATGTATACATAAAAATAGAATTACAATTAAATTTATATAAAAAAAATAAAAATACAAATAATAAAAAGGGAAAATGAATTGGGCAAGTAAAAAAATAGAATTAAAATTAGATTTACATAAAAAAATAAAAAAAATAAAAGGGAAAATTAATTAGGCATGTAAATAAATAGGGGAATTAACATAAACACACATAATAGGAATAAACTGATACCAACAAATCAATTTATATCACATTACAGGGGACATGTGCCCCTCAATATTTAGAACAAATGCATCCCCCTCAAGTACGTACAATAAAGGACAGAGGACTTTCATTTCAACAAAATTAAAGCTATCTCCACTGTAAACTGATACAGAAAAGGCAAAACTGATGTAAAATGAATCACAAGAATACAAAAACTTAAGTGTTTGACCATCAAAATTTAATGTTGAGGACCCCAAACCCCAGTTACATATGTGTTCCTCCTCATCAAACCTACGCCCTTGATTTTTAACATTTAATGGTATTAATTAATTTTAGAGTCATTTCTTCCTTTAGTTTTGATTTTCTCCACCCACCTTCTGTGTAGTCGATGTCGGGTCGGGTGGAGACAACGGCCCAGGCCAGGCCCACCAGCAGCGCCACCACCAGGTTCACTACGATCCACGGCCGCAGGATCTGCTGCTCCGACCCTGGAGGCCTGAAGGAGGTGAAGGTGAGTACGACACAGTAGAACACAGTCAAACACAGTTGAACACAGTCGAACACAGTCGAACACAGTAGAATAAAACCTCAGCTCTCACCACAGCGTCTCATTGGCTGTTGGGTAGAGGTGGATACGATCGCTGGTCATTTGCTGACTGAGGGACAGGATCAGGGCTATGAAGTATACTGAAGACAGAGAGACCACAACCATAATCATCATCGTCATTATCATCATCATCATCATCATCATCATCTTTGTCCTGACTCACAGAAAGAAGCGAGAGCAGCAGGATCCAGAGTGAGGAATCCTCTCAGAGCCATGGAGGCTTTGGCCAGGTTCACCCTGCAGGGGGCACCAAACACAAGACTGTCAATAAACAGGCCCGTTTCCACCGCAGGAACCACCCCTGAAGGACAGAGTTCCGGAACTTTTACGGGGGCTAAACAAGTCCCTGCTTCGGGGTAGGTACTCAGAACGGCCCCGAGAAACTCCTGGCTGGGGCTTGGGGATTACTTGGTGCTGATTGGATATACTCAAGGCGGGATGTGACGTTTTGTAAATAACAACATGGTTATCGTAGATTAGCTGGGCTAACTGTTAGTTGTTAGTGGTGTCTGTAATAACTCCGGTCATGGTCCGTGAAAAAAATATCTTTTCCAGCGGATATCTTAGTTACAACATGATTGAGCTAGCAAAGCAGTTTTGTGTTGCTATGTGTGGTATTTATTCAGTTTTGGGAAATCACGATGTCTAGAAAGCATCAGCTGACAGGGACAGCTAACAGCAGCAGCAAAGCTAACATCAGGACGTCATCTGTTAAAAGCCTCCCGTTGTCGGAAACGACATGAAACTACTCCAGTTAGCTCAATCATGTTGTAACTAAGACATCCACTGGAAAAAATATTTTTTTCACGGGCCACTTTGTGAGTTATTACAGACACCGCTATCAGCTAACGGCGTCCCTACGTCACCCTGGTCAAAATGGTCACGCAACGATTATGTCACACCCAGAGGCAGCCCATAACTTTACAGGAACCTTCCTCGTACTCCGCTCTCAGTGGAGACACGGTGGTTGAGAGGGCCGAACGAGGGGATGTTCCTGTAGTAGTTCCTGCCCCCCAAATAGTACCAGGAACTTCTTCAGTGGAAACGGGCCTACTGATGAATGAATGAATGAATAATTTGTTAATTTTAAGAAAAAAAAAAAACATGAAATTTAAGAGGCCTTTACATTGAGTCCAGCCCTCCACTGACTCAGTGAGCTTTAATGTTGTAGTTCAAAGCTCTGTCCATTTAGAGGTGGTGAAATTTTAATGTTTTGCCTTTTATTTTATTTCCTGTTGGCTTTGCAGACAGACAGCAGGGTAGCTGCTTTAGCATCTGGAAACACAGCGCCCACTGTCCAAACTCTGTCTCCACTAGTTCCTTTGCTGCGGAACTGAGTCCTCTTTCATATGAACTGACAGAAGAACACAAAAAGAACTGAGTCCCTTTTCTGTCGGTCCACTTTTTGGTGCACTTTGAGAGTTTGGTTTGTTTAAAAATAACTATATGTGAAAACACCAGGCCCAAAACTGAGGCACTTACTCAAGGGGGTGAGCTGGGGATAGACTGGAGGGTGGACACAATGTCTCCACAGCAACACTATTGGGTTGGGACGGCATTAGTAACGTTTTTTGCCAAATGAGCAAACTTCTTGCACGTGATTGTTGTTACAGAGTTATATTTGTTGTGATTTATGAGCCTTGGTTTCATGTTTTTATCCACAGACCTGTCGAACGCAGACACGGTGCTGATGGCCAGCAGCAGGTAGAGCAGAGACTGAGCTGGGTAGGCCAGAGGGTGGTACTGCTGCAGCAGGTTGGGCAGCGTGGTCATCTGCTCACCCGCCAGTATGTACACAACAATGATGTTCCACACGGCGTAACCAGCCAGGAACCCGTGAGAGAAGAGACCGATCACCCTGCACACACCACAGGACAACATGGAGGGGAGGAGTTATCGTATGAGAGGGGTCCTCACAACGTGGTACAGGGTCATGGTCCTCATATATGCAGTAAAACATGTATGTGTTTGTGCAGACCTGAAGCCACTGTGAACCTTCATAGCCACGTCTCTGGTGGTCCAGAGCTGTCGGGGGTCCATGTAGTCCTCCATCAGCTCTGAGTGTCGGAGCTGCTCAACTCGCTCTGCCTGGTGGAAACGCCCTGCACGCACACACACACACACACACACACACACACACACACACACACACACGCACACATACACAGAAGAAAGGCAAATGTACTTGTGTGTGTGTTTTGTGTGTGTTTTCAGTGTCAGCCTCGTCTTTCACACTCACTGTTCCTCTCCACGAAGACTTTGCCAACTGGCTGGCTGTGTCCGTGTGGAGCAGAGAACAGGGAATGCTGGGGGATTGGCGATGGAGCGTCGGTGATGATATCATCGTCTTCAGCTCCGAGATCATTGCTGTGGTGTTCTGCCGTCCTCGCCTTCCTGACGTGATATAAGAGAGACGGTTCTCACTGTGTAGGTGAAGACTGAAACATCTCAATAACTGTTGGAGTGTGATTAACTGTGGTTCATCGTTCATGTTCAGGTCGACATTTTAATGTGTCTGTACTTTGGTTTTTAAAATCTTTACTTTGTTCTCACCTCTTCCTTTTTGTCTTTCTGGTTACAGCAACATTCGTTTCCTCTCCGCCTGCATCCGGCTCGGCCATGTTACCGTTTGGCACATCTGCGTGCTCTGTTTCCTGATCTGAACGAAACAAACCATTGGGTTATTATAAATATACAACGCAGTGTCAACACTTTGATAAAACACTGTCTCTTGGACATTGGTGATTAAAAGCTGCTGGAGAAACTTTTTTTTTTTTTACATTTTTATTGTAATTATTGTTTTTATTTAAAACAAATTGTAAGTATTTTTATTTTATTTTATTCTATTTATTTGTCTTGTGTATGCATTTTGGAAAAACTTTTTTAAATTGTTTTTAAATATTTTTATTTATACATATATGTTTATTCATTTATTCTTTTTGCATTTTAAATATATTTTTTTTTACTTTACTTTTAATTTGTCTTGTTAATGTGTGGGAGAAACATTTTTATTTTTTTATACAGTTATATTATACATTTATTTATCTATTCATTCTCTCTTTAATGTATATTCGTTTTATAGTTTATTTGTCTTGTCTTATATGTGTGTATTGATGTAATTATTTATTGTTTATTTTTCTTGAAAATCTAATAAATAAAGTGTAAAAAATAAAAAATAAAACACTAATGGACAGTCAGTGCTACACATAAGAAAGTGTAAAAAAAACTATCTCTTGGACATTGGTGATTACTATCTGAAGGAGATGTTTTTATTATTTTTACATATTTTATTTGTTTATATATTCATCAAAATTTTTATTTAAGTTTTATTAAAACATTTTTAATGTATTTTGACCTTATTTTTTATTTGTCTTGTGCCTTTCTGGGAATTTAATTTTGAATAAAGTGTCAAAAAATACCACCACTCTCACCCAATGTCTCTTGGACGTTTGTGAATATTATTTTTATTACATACATACATTTATTATTATTTATTTACATAATTATTTGTATGTATTTTAGATCATTTTATTATTTGTCTTGTCTAATGTTTGTGTTTTGATATTGTTTCTTGAAAATCTGATAAATTAAGTCTAAAAAATAAAAATAAACACTGCCTCTAGTGGACAGTTGGTGCTACACATGTTGTTACCAATTGTAGGCGTCCTCTTCTTTTTCTTCTTCTTGAGTGGTGCTGGATCCTGCGGCTCTGGAGTCAGAGGCTCTTTACTGTCAGAGTGGCTCCTGTTGGCCACTTCCTCCATCTCCACCTCCACCCCTGCAGAGGAGCATCACAGAAACAGAATAATAGAAGAGAGCAGAGATGTGTGGAGCTGCAGGAGTAGACTCTGCCTCCTCTCACCTTCTCCCTGCTCCTCTCCATCAGTCACCTCCTTCTTCGGTTTCTTCTTCTTGCTCTTGACGGTTGGCATGGTGTCGTTTCTCTGTGAATGAATCAATTAAGAGGATCTTTCAGGATTTTTTTTTTTTTTAAATGTAGGTCAGTTAATTAACGTTTAACGAGGATCGTCAGTGGCCGGATGGTGAAGTCTGTTAGAGATAATTGGATTATCCTGAGCTCTGAGGACAGCAGGTGGGACAAAGCTTCAGGAAACACACCACAAAGAACAGACCAAAGACTTTTTTAAAGGTTATTTAAACAGAGTTCTGCAGCATGTCAGCGTGCAGCAGTTTGAAATGATGATTTCCGTGTTCCTGTTTTGATGTGTGATACAGACGGTTGGTGTGTCAAGCTGAATTTTAGTTTTCTTCGGTCTTGTGCGCAATCATCTGAAATGTTCATATGACACTTCAGACACTTTTATCCAAAGCTTACTTATATTGGAGTAATTTGGGGTTCAGGGTCTCACTCATGGACATTTTAACACTTGCAGAAGTGAAGCTGAGGAGTACATTCACATGGCCACAAGACATGTCACTAACAAGGTCTCTGTCAGTCCATGTGATGTTTGTTTACAGGCCACAGCTGGTTGATCATGAGGTGGTGGTGGACCTTTACCTTCCTCCCCACATAAAGTCAGAGATAAGCAGTCAACATTACATCAGTGGACACCAGACCAGAAAAAAAGAGGTGGTTACAAGTACATTCTGTAGACATTCATCCTTTTACAAAACAGATAAGCAACCTGAGATGTCTTCTTAAGAGAAATAAGTGCAGCTTCAACAATATGTCTCAGTTTTTCCACATTCAGTCAGTCGACTTCTCACTGTCATTATATGTGCTATTATCCAAACATTTCCTGATACAGATTCTTTTGAACTGAAGCTGCTGACTGACAATATTTTGCACAATGTTCAGTATCTTTAAACATGGTCACAGTAAGTATTCATTGTTATATCAGAGAACTGTATTCTGGTCAGGGTGGAAAAGCCTCTGAGGCAGAATTTTACATGAAGTAGGCATTTTTCAACTTGCTCCTTTAATTGTGATCCAATTAAAATACGTCTGTAGACTCTCACAATGTATTCAGACACAAAGTTGTTTAAAATTTAAGACACTGTTGGAACGCTTCGAAAAATGGTTTCTAGTCGCCTCACAGATGTTAGTCAACGGAACCTTTAACTTCATTTTCGAGACCCTAAAAAAGAGGCTGGATCATGGGGAGTACCACCAGTTGGTCCAGGAGCTTCTCCTCCATCGTGGATGTTTCCAGACATATTTTAGGATGACTCAGGGGCAGTGTGGCGCACAGCAACACAAAAACAGTGAAAAAAAAAGCTTCATTCTCATTAAAAACAACTAGAAAAAGCCGCCTCCAGCTGCTGAAACACACAGTTTCACATTAATCGTACAGAAGGCAAAATTACCGTACAAATATGATAATCATCACACACGTGGCCCCACTGAAATCACTCCTCTGAACAGTCATCACCTCAAACACGCCTCTCAATAGATAAACGGTTGTGATCGGTCTGTTAAACCTCAAGTAACTGGACATCTGTCCAAAGCAGAGGGGTAAATGGATGGACCTGCACTTGTATAGCGCCTTTCAAATCACTTTCCACCCATTCACACACACATTCATATACTGCTGGCCGAGGTTACCATACAAGGTGCCACCTGCTACTTAGTTTTCAACACACTCACACACTGATGGAAGCAGAGTCCATCAGGAGCAATATGCAGTTCAGTATCTTGCTCAAGGAGCCAGGGATTGAGCCACTGATCGTCCAATTGGTGAATGACCCCGTCTACCTCTAGGCCGCAGCCGCCCCAGATGTGTTTGAGGGACCAGACACATCTGAGGCAGAGCGAATACAACATGAGCTGAAGATTTGTCAGGTTCCCAGGCAACATTTTACCTGGATTATTTTTGCATTTAGGCACGTATTTAATGACAGGATGTTCCTTTTGTAAATGATCACAACGACTGAAACGTGAGTTAAAGCTATCTAGTACAGCAAGTGTTCATATTCATGGTACTTTTAGTGCTGGCAGTGCATGACAGCTCTACATAATGCCAGCAGCATCCAAAACCAAAACACAGAACATGAATGAGACAAAGCCGCACCATGAAAAACTGAATATTTATAATAAAATATAAATCAGGATAAGGATTGCTTAAACTGGCTAAATTCTAACTTCCCTTTGGCTCGGTGCTTTTTAAAGGATAACCTGAGGTCTTATTACTCGTGCACCTTGTTTCTACACTGAGCACATTTAAACCAAAAGCATATTTCCAGCAGGTGTGTGTGAGTGAATAAGAGTCGGTGCTCACCTGCGCAGCAGCCGAGTCGCTCTGTGAAGAAACACTCCAGACGATCACAGCCTCCTCCGTCTGTCTCTGATCTGATCCAGCTGAGGGAGAGTGTCTTAGGGTGAACCTCAGAATAAAACCTCACCCTCCTTTACTTTATTTTTCTCTCTTCTTCCTCCTGTTTAATCTCAAAACCTGGATTCAGAACGATTCTTTCCCTTTAAATGATTTGAAACCTGAAGCCTGAGTCCAGAGTGAGGAGATGAAGTGAGATAAAGCAGAAACAGATGGATGGCTGAGGAGGCTCATGTGCAGGTTTGAGATTCATCCCGGGGCTTTGGAGTGACAGGTGGATCATGTGCTGAGCCCTGACGGCCTCTGGGAGCTTTGTGGTTGGTTGATCAGCTGTGAGGTCACCTGATGGTAGTGTGGCTAAGTAGCCATGGATGCTAATAATCCTTCACCTGCTCCGCTGCCAATATACAGCTCATCCAAACACTGTTGACTGTTTACTCACACACACACACACACACTGATGATTTTGGTTCAGCTGCAACACCAGGAACAAACCCTGAAGACTGCACATGTTCATATTTGCTGAATAGGTTTTGGTTTTGGCATAGAAATGTAATCAGTGGTTCAAGAAGTGCTCAGATCCTTTAACCCTTTAAGTCCTACCGTAGCGCCGGCGCTATGTTTTCTATGTCCGGAGTATTATTACCGTAACTCCGTCAAACTTTGTCCGATCAGAAAAATTCCAACGGTGCTGGAAAGCAGAGAATTGTGGGCATGCGCACATATAAGGTTCATTACGGTAGTCCCAACCATACGACGTAGGCATTTATAACAAAACACCGGAAGTACCGGAAGACCGCTACACGGCTTCTCAGTACCATAACTCTGCGAAAGTTTGCTCAATCTGAAAAATTCCAACGCTGACAGAGACCTGAGAATCTGTGCTTTCTGTCAATATATGATGTGTGGTATATGTTATGGTAATATGGAACGGTACCGCCAAAACTGCAATTTTGACAGAAGACGAGGGAAAAAACAGAGCGAGCGAAAGAGTGGTGTTTTTCAAAAAATAGCGTTATATGGTATTATTTGTTTGTGTCTGCGTGTGTCTGTGTTTTATTACACACATTTCCAATGTCGGGAAGACCATCAAGAACGGTAAAACGGCCGCTACGGTTCATAGAGGAGGACAGCGATTTGGAGGATGCTTCTTCTGAACTGAGGTAAGTTATGTGAATAGCATGTGTTGTTTTTAGCATACCTTGTTTGCAATACTTGCAACAAGTTTCCTGTGTTTAGCTCAACTTTATTATAATTATTTGTCAGAGAGTGTGTGTGTGTGTCATAATGTCAGACACACATATTATTTGTACATATTACGATGATGAAAATCATTTGCTGCTATGATAAAAGGGAGAGATTTTCATTTGTTATCATCCATTTTACTTTGCTTACTCCTCTGATGAAGAGTCCTCCAGTGACAGGTATTGACATTGTGCCGTCTGTAAAATTATTTATTTTGTATTATGTGGATTTTTCTGTGGAAAATTGAAAGCACTTGTAATTGAAAAACCTTTATTTGTTGGTTAGGGGAAATTCAAGTTACACTGCACATATGCACCTGGATGATTTTGGATTAGGTGTGTTTGAGTGTGGGACTTGACAATTTTTCCCATTTTTTCCATCACTATCAGTGTTCTCTCTAGTGATGAGCAGCCATCCTGCAGTGGTCCCTGCCATGGTGACATCCCACCACGAGGGAGAGGGAGATGCAGAGGCAGAGGCCCTCAAGGCTCTGCTCACCACTCACCACCACACCAGCGTTGGAAAACAATGGACGACTCTGATGAGGCGGCTCCTACTCCCCCTAGATTTTTCCCCAAACGCCCCCCTGGTGTTCAACTCCCTTTCAACCTGGGTAACCCCAGCCCAGGTGAGATCTTTTGCAGGTTTGTCGATGTAGAGGTTCTCCAACACCTGGTTGAATGCACCAACAAAAAAGCAGCGACTAACCAGGAGAAGGGGAAAACATTTGTCTGGACACCGGTTTCAACTGATGAGCTGAAGAAGTTCATTGGGCTGCTGCTCTATATGTCTGTAGTCCAGATGCCACAGTTGAGTGACTATTGGCGCCAAGGTACAATTTTTCACCAGCCTTACCCTGCAACTGTCATGTCCCGTGACCGTTTCTGGCTCATTCTGAGTAACCTTCACATGAGTGACCCAAAGGCAGATGCAGAGAATGATGCGATGAAAGGTACGGAAAATTAGGCCCCCTTCCATCGGGTCAGATCGCTCCTAAACATGGTCCGCATGCGTTGCCTGTCCTTCTACCATCCCAAACAACACCTGGCAGTGGATGAGAGGATGGTTGCCACCAAGGCCAGACTTGGCATAAAACAGTACATGAAGGCAAAGCCAACGAAATGGGGGCTGAAGCTGTTTGTGTTGGCCGACGTGAATGGATACACGGTGAACTACATCCTGTACACGGGAAAGGGCACCACACCTGTGTCAGGGAATGGGCTTTCCTTTGATGTAGTTGTAGAGCTGGTGAAGAAGGAGCATTTGGGGACTGGCTACATCATATACACAGACAACTTTTACACCAGCCCCCTGCTCTTCCGTCACATCATCCAGGAGGGATTTGGTGTTTGTGGCACATACCGAGAGGGGAGAATCGGCGTGCCAAAAACAAAAGAGAATGCGCTGGACAAAAGGGCATCAAGGGGCAGCATCCGATGGATCAGAGATGGTGACCTTCTGTTCATCAAGTGGAAGGACACCCGCGAGGTCTCCCTCTGCTCCAGTGTCCACCCGGTCTACAGCGGAGACATGGTGGAGCGCTGGCAAAAGACGGGTGAGCAACACCGGAGAGTCTCCATCCCCAGACCCACAGCGGTGACAGAATATAATAAGTATATGGGAGGAGTTGACACCTCTGATCAAATGCTTGGAACCAGATCCGTCCACCGCAAAACTAAGAGGTGGACCACCACAGTGTTCCAGCATCCTGTGGACATCTGTGTGACCAACAGCTTCATAATCCACAAGGAGGTGTGTGCCAACCAGCAGCAGGCACACATGACCCGGCAGCAATTCCAAGAAGAGCTGACTGCACACCTACTTGGAACACCACTGAAAGTCTGTCCTCCTCCTCCACCAGCTACCCACCACTACCCTGACCCCACAAGCAGTGGGAATCCAGCTTTCCAGCGGTCGACCAAAGGGCGGCGAATTTGCAAACTTTGCAAAAGGTGCACAAGCTGGATGTGCAAACTTTGCAATGCACCACTATGTCTGCAACCAGACAGGAACTGCTTCAAGCAGTTCCATACTGAGCAATAAGCTAATGTGGAGATATTGTTATGTTTTATTGTGATAGTATAAAGTTATATTGTTAAGATTATAGTATTGTTGTTATGTTGTTATAGTTTTTATATTTGACTTGAGAATGTTGAGAATGCACTTTTTCTGAGTATGTATATAGTTATCTTTTGCACTGTTTTTTGCACACACATGTTTAGGTTCACATTTCAAGTGTTCAATCAAAAGTTCATGTGCAATAACAATATGTGACTTGAGAATGCTGAGAATGCATTTTTTCCACATTTACACTGTTTTTTGCACTAATTTTCGCCTATGTATATTGTTATTTTTTGCACTGTTTTTTGCACATCCAGAGTCCCAGACTCAAAAAATGACTGGTGATTATTCTGAACATGTGTAGGTTCCCATTTCAAATGGCAAAACAAAACTTCATGAGCAATAACAAAATTTGTTCTCATAAAAGCCATGAAAAAACAAATCCGTTTTTGTATTTTTCTTCTTTGAAACTGCTGACAACTCCATATAATGTGCAATAATCATTAACCAGATGTTGAAAAGTCAAGTTCAAGTACCCCTGGAAAAAGGGACCAAAGCTCTAAGACTTAGGGCATTTCCTAACCATTTTACAGGCATAATAACAAAATATATCCAAATCGCCATTTTTAGCCTCAGTAGATAAATAAACCAACTGCAGGTCTTCTGCAGACCTTGGTTGTAACCAGTGGTTATTTGAGTTACTGTTGCCTTTCTATCATCTTGAACCCGTCTGGCCATTCTCTTCTGACCTCTGGCATCAGCAAGGCATTTTGGCTCACTGGGACAATCCTCTGTAAACCCTAGAGATGGTTGTGTGTGAAAATCCCAGTAGATCAGCAGTTTCTGAAATACTCAGACCAGCACGCACTTTGTTCAACTAGTGGTGTTCCTCAGGGCTCTGTCATAGGTCCCTTTAATTTATTATCTACTTTCTACTTCTTGTCATATCTTCAGAAAATCTGACAATCAATTCCACTGCTACGCTGATGACACCCAGCTCTTTCTATCCACCAAGCCTACATCCACTCTTCCACCCAGTTCCCTTTCTGACTGATTATTGGATATTAAATCTTGGCTCTTGTACAACTTCCTCTAACTTAACAATGATAAAACTGAGGTTCTCCTGAGAGTCATCCTGGACAGTGCATTGTCCTTTGAAGCCCACATCACTAGTGTTACTCAGTCTGCATACTTTCACCTATGTAATATTAATCGTCTTTGCCCATCACTGATACCTTACAGCGCCACTATCCCTGTTCTCTCTTTGGTTACAGTCTTTGGTCTCCCTCTTGTCTTCAAATACATTGCTTTTACTATTATAATATACCAACAGTCTGATCTGATCCGCTCCCTGTGTCATGTTATCTGTTGTGTTACACTGACCCCCACACACTGCTGTTTGTATAGATGACAGTAAAGCTGAATGATGCAGTGAGAAGACACTAATCTGGCTGTTAAATCGGCTGAGTCGCAGCTGTCCTGCAGAGGATTAACCTGACAGACAGAGAGAGGGAGGACACACACAGCCACATGATTTAATCTTGATCTTTAATTAGCACAGATACTGCATGTATATGTTCACCCTCATTCAATATGTTGTGCTTTTATTAAAGCTGCAGTACGTGAGGATCAGTGGAGAGAGTCTTCAGACTTTAGCTGAGTTCAGCTGAACTGCGTCAGCAGTCAGGTGTCGTCATGCAGCTTGTCTGAGCTTTGAGGAGCTTTATATTGAGTTTCAGCATATTGTTTATCTGTCAGGCCACAACTTCACTGCTCTGGTTCACTCTCACTGCTCTAATAGGGTCATTTTCAGAGACAAAGCTGTGAAACAGTGAAGCATTTAGCAGCTACAGAGACAGATATTTGCCTCAGGAGTTGGTGGAGACCAAAAACACAGCAAACAGAGAGAATATTGGACTGATGTTCATCAGGTGACACAAACACAAAGACCCTTAATGAATCATGTTGATCTCTAACTGGATGTGGAAACTGCTCACATGTTCAACACATTGAGCCCCAGAGAGGTCAAATGATCCAATATTTACAAAAACAGCACAGATTAGAGAAAAGTCAAAAAACTAAACACAGTTTTTCTAAACTAATTAATGATCTCACAAACCTGCCTGTAACAAGGAACCAGCCACCAGCTTTGAATGTTTGCAGTCAGTCTTATTGGAGTTACCAGTGGTTATCAGCCTCATAGATACATTGGTTATAAGGGCCTGCTACTGGGTTCAGAGGGCCATTATCAGCCCACTTACTGGTCAATATTGGTTGGCAGGCAGCGATCTATAGTGGCCATGGTAATCATGATGGGTATAAAGGAGGAAGTCAGGTAACGTAGTATAAAGAGCAACAAAGTCAACGTATGGAGGAGGTCTGGGTGGACAGGACTTTCACCCTGACAGCTGTTCATGTCCTGTGTGACACCAAAAGTCAACACTGACCTTAATGTACGACATGTTACGCTGCATAACAGAAGTACTTATTTTAAACCAAACCACAATCATCTTCTCAGCATGTCATTACAAATGAAGCATTGTGGTGCTACAGGCCCACAATCCTGTTCCAGACATAAGGGAACATGCATCATCATCATCTCTATGTTTATGTCAGTGAAAATAAAATGCAAAAATTACCACACAGCACAACTCATATCACTCTACCACTAACCTATGTGTATGAGGCTGATGACCACTGATACCTCATCGTGCACCAGTCCAGATCCTCTGAACAGATCTCTCTACAGAGAGGTCATTAAAGAACATAATACACTGAAAAGCTATTCCTGTGAAACAGTGATCATGAATAATGTAAAAAACAAAGTGCATCTTTTAATAGAAGACATGAGGTAACGTGAGACAACAGAGCACCTTTATGGTGCTAAATCTTTTTGCTTTTCAGTGGTGGAAAGTAACTATCTAAGTCTTGTGTGTGATTTATCCTGGCTATTCATGAGCAGAGGAAATCTCTGCTAGCCGCTAAGCTAATTTATACAGTGTAAAATGCCCTAGGCTTGTGCTAATAACATTAGCATGTTGTATTTGTGGGGAAAATGTGTCCAGATAAAGACAAGTGTTTGTCTGTGAATGCTGCGAGTTATAGTGAAGCTGATTTGTGTACTTGTGTTTGAAATGGTCTCTATTAATTTGAATCAACTAAACTTTACAGCACTAAACAGAAACTCCATCACCGACTAGTGTTTTGGAGGTGTAACTGCAGAGTGACACAGACACACCACCGCACAAGTATAAATGCTCACAACGGCGTGCGTAGGCTCTGCATAGAGCTGACGCACAAGTATCAATCTATCTTGAGCATTTGTGTAAAAACGGCTGCTGTTGGCTCTTTCAGCACTGTTGCCATTGTTAGCGCTGCACTAATAGCCCCCAGCATTTCAGCTCTGTGTTTGCTTGTAACGTCCGAAATAAGAGCCCAGTCCAGACTCTGAATGTCAAAGGTCAAAAATAATTTGTGCGGTTGCTTCAAGATTAGGATCTGCTTCAAAATCAGATGGGTTCTTCCTCAGCCCATATTCCACCCCTCTGCTGAGTGGAATGAAAATCAGGCTGCACAAACTGACCAAATACATGACCTCCTTGGTGGAGGTAATAAATACAGAGAGAATATCTCTGACTCCTCTTTGGAGTTAAACTCAACCAGCGAGGTGAAATTCTTCCTCCACACTTGTCTCGCCTCTGAGGTTTTATCTGTTCAAACTAAAAGTCATTTTATTTGACAGTTTTGGTGACAATTTTAAAAGACGACAGGTAATATTTTCTTTGAATAACCCCCTCAGTCTCTCACTTTTCCATCTCCATCATGTCGTAACATCTTCTCCTCTGTCTCCAGTTATTTTCTATGACTCCCAAATTCTTTTTCCATCTCCCCCCTCGTCTTTATATCTCACTCAGTATTGTTTTCTTTTATCCAACACGTCTCCGTCTTTTCTCTCTTTGTATTCTCTCTCGTAGTTTTTCTTGTCTGTCCTAATCATCCTCTCCTCCTCCTCCTCCCCCTCCTCACTCCTCTTTCCGGGTCCAGCTGATGGGTATCCACTGTGGTTCATCCTGCGCCTCCTGGATGATGGAGAAGAGCTGTATGCAGGAGTCCTGCAGGTCCTCGTTCACCAGCACGCTGTCGAAAAACTGTTTGTACTTTGCCTCCATCAGCCGGGACACCTCCTCCAGCTCCACAAAGTCTTCCTCCTGCAGGAGGAGGAACATGACGACTCAGTTTCCTGCACTTCAAACTCTCTTTCTAGTTATTTCATGTGATAACAGTGTTGTCATGCTTTGAGAAATCGGAGCTGTAATATGTATGTGGAGCTCTTACTGTGAACACTCTGCTGACAGAGCAGTTGGTGATGATTCGGGCGTCTCTCCGGGTTTCTCTCAGTCTGTCTGGACTCGGAGCTTTGATGAAGATCACGTACGGCTTCAGTTTCCTCGTCCTCAGTGGCAAGATGCTCTGACAACAAAACCAACATCACGGTGTTAATCCACCACTGAAAACAGCCCCCAACTAATGAACTATTTCCTCTGAAGGAAACAAGTCAATTCAATCAATCAATCAATCAATTTTATTTATAAAGCCCAATATCACAAATCACAATTTGCCTCACAGGGCTTTACAGCATACGACATCCCTCTGTCCTTAAGACCCTCACAGCGGATAAGGAAAAACTCCCCCAAAAAAACCCCTTTAACGGGGGAAAAAAAAAAACGGTAGAAACCTCAGGAAGAGCAACTGAGGAGGGATCCCTCTTCCAGGACGGACAGACGTGCAATAGATGTCGTACAGAACAGATCAGCATAATAAATTAACAGTAATCCATATGACACAATGAGACAGAGAGAGAGAGAGAGAGAGAGAGAGAGAGAGAGATGCAGGTAATGACAGTAGCTTACAACAACATTAATGAAAGTAATAATATTATAGTTATAGTTCTGGCTACTGTGGTACAATATGTTGAAAGTATGTATTAATATCAGACAGCATACTTGTGTGACAATAGTCATATGTGTATAATAACAGTAGAAGTATGACTAATGACTAATGATGGCAGCAGCAGCAGGAGGCATCTGGCAGGACCACGGCAGCAGCACAACCACACACGTCACACTGTCCAGGCACCGCTGCGGTATGAGTTATTCTGAGAGACAGTGGAGCACAAAGGCTCCGGAGAAGAAGCCGAGTTAGTGACATCCAGAATGGCCGAGTTAGCAAGATGCAGTAATAGAATACGAGAGAGAGAGAGAGAGAGAGAGAGAGAGGGAGAGAGAGGGAGAGAGAGGGAGCCCGGTGTATTATAGGGGGTCCTCCGGCAGACTAGGCCTAAGTCAGCCTAACTAGGGGCTGGTACAGGGCAAGCCTGAGCCAGCCCTAACTATAAGCTTTATCAAAGAGGAAAGTCTTAAGTCTAGTCTTAAATGTGGAGATGGTGTCTGCCTCCCGGACCGTAACAGGAAGATGATTCCACAGGAGAGGAGCCTGATAGCTGAAGGCTCTGGCTCCTGATCTGCTTTTGGAGACTTTAGGGACCACGAGTAACCCTGCGTTCTCAGAGCGCAGTGTTCTGGTGGGATAATATGGCACTATGAGCTCTCTAAGATATGACGGAGCTTGACCATTTAGAGCTTTATAAGTTAACAGTAGGATTTTAAATTCAATTCTGGATTTTACAGGGAGCCAGTGCAGAGAAGCTAAAACAGGAGAAATATGATCTTGTTTCTTAGTTCCTGTTAGTACACGAGCTGCTGCATTCTGAATTAGCTGGAGAGTTTTTAAGGACTTACTAGAGCTACCTGATAATAGAGAGTTACAGTAATCCAGCCTTGAGGTAACAAAAGCGTGGACCAATTTTTCTGCATCTTTTCGGGTCAGGATAGGCCTAATTTTCGCAATATTACGCAGATGAAAAAATGCAGTCCGTGAGGTTTGCTTTAAATGAGAATTAAAAGACAAATCTTGATCAAATATTACTCCGAGGTTTCTTACGGTAGTGCTAGAGGCCAGAGCAATGCCATCTGGAGAAACTATGTCATCAGATAAAGAGTCTCTGAGTTGTTTGGGGCCAAGAACAATAACTTCAGTTTTGTCTGAATTTAACATCAGGAAATTGGTGCTCATCCAATTTTTTATGTCTTTAAGGCAGTTATGGAGTTTAGTTAATTGATTACTTTCTTCTGGCTTCATCGATAAATACAACTGTGTATCATCCGCATAACAATGGAAATTTATAGAGTGATTTCTAATGATGTTACCTAAAGGAAGCATATATAGAGTAAATAGGATTGGTCCGAGCACAGAACCTTGCGGAACTCCAAAACAAACTTTGGTACGTAAGGATGATTCATTACGAACGTCAACAAATTGAAAACGATCAGATAAATAAGATTTAAACCAGCTTAGTGCTGAACCTTTTAGGCCAATTAAGTGATCCAGTCTCTGCAGTAGAATTTGATGGTCAATTGTGTCAAACGCCGCACTAAGATCTAATAAAACAAGAACAGAGACGAGTCCTTTGTCTGAAGCAATCAGAAGGTCATTTGTAATTTTAACTAGAGCTGTCTCAGTGCTATGATGCACTCTAAATCCTGACTGAAATTCCTCAAATAAATTATTATCCTGGAGAAAATCACACAGCTGGTCTGCGACTACTTTCTCAAGGATCTTTGACATAAAGGGAAGATTAGATATTGGTCTATAGTTGGCTAACACCTCTGGATCCAGGGTGGGCTTTTTTAGGAGAGGTGTCTCCATTAATCAACAATCTTCTTAATGAGACTCACATGTGGTTCGACATCGATGATGCACATCCGTCCTCGTTTCAGCACCTCTTCTATGGCCTCAGCGCTGGTCCCATACAGGTGACCCTTATACTCCCCGTACTCCACAAACCTGACACACATTAACAAATAATCTAAATAATAACAATAAAATCATACCAAAAATAAACCCTAAACAAACAAAAACAGAACAAGTAAACAATCAAAAGATTACCTGTGGTTACAGACCATGTACTCAAACAGCTCTTTGGTGACAAAGTGGTACTCCTTTCCTGACTGCTCCCCTGCTCTGATTGGACGAGTGGTGTCTGGAGGAACAAGGCAACAGCCAGTCAAAACTGGTATGTAATTACCGGGCTCATACAGAATCAGTGCCAATTATGACAATACTCCACAAGGCTGTCACCTCTTGATATCAATAATGTGTAAACTAAAAAATAAATTTTGTCTTAATTTTTTTTCTATGCATCACATAATAATCCATGAGAACATTGAAAACTGTGGTTTAAGTTTGATATGAAAACACGCTTCAACAATATCACTATATTTTGTCTATTTTGTCCTTTCTATCAGTAAAGTTATTAGTATATAAGATCTTTATTATATTATTTTAACTTTAAATGACTGTGTTAGATTTGTGGAGGTCACTTACGAGGTACGGGTCCCTGGAAGGTTGAAGGGTTCAGTTTGATGAGTCGTTTCCTCAGTTCGTTCACTCCGACTCTCGTAGCTCCTGGACAGAGAGAAATATTGGTGGCATCATACACAGAAAAGGAGAATTAACAAACACTGAGAGAAAACAGAATGCTACAGGAACAGTGACAAAAAGGTTCTTATGGTCTCACCAATGAGGATGATGAGGCGATGGTTCTCCTGCGGGGTGCGCTGGTACAGAGCCACCTCCTCATATGGAGTGTACAGGGCGCTGCTGTTGGGTGAGCAGGAGGTGCAGGACTGTCGTCTCCTTCTGTAGGACGTCCTCCTCCATAGACGGAAACTCCGCCGGAAACCGGCTGGTGAGGGACACACCATTCATTCAGTCATTCAATTATTCATCCATTCACTGTATCATTGTCCAAATAATCCAGTGTTTTTTTATCTGTTAAACTGCTGACACTCTCTCAGAGATTAAGTGGAGAAATTGACTTTTGTCTTGACAGTATTTATCCAGTACCACAGTCATTACCTAGAATTAACCAGCATTCTTTAATTCACTGTAGTAAAATAAATAAAATATATTGTCAGTGAACAGAGTTACTAACCAAACTGATGGACATACACAATTAACTGACCAACCAACCGAATAACTGACAGACTAAATGACTGACCGACTGAGCAACAGACTAACTTACTGACTGACCAAATAAGTAATCGACTGACTAAATAAAATAAATGACCAAACAATTACCTGACTGACTAACTGACTAGCTGACAGACTGACTTACTAACTGATTGACCAACCAACAAACTAACTGAGTGACTGACTGACTTACGGACGGACGGACCGACCAATTTACCATCCAACTAAACTAAACTAAACTAATCTAAACTAACTAAACTGAACTAAACTAAACTATAATATACTAACAACTAAACTAAACTATACTAAACTAACTAAACCATGTTATACTATACTAAACTAACTAAACTAACTAAACTAACTATACTATACTATACAAACTAAACTAACTAAACTAAACTATACTATAATATACTAACTAAACTAAACTAACTAAACTATACTATACTAATTAAACTAACGAAACTAACTAAACTAAACTGACTAAACTATACTGTACTAAACTAAACTATACTAACTAAACTAAACTAAATTAAACTAACTAAACTATACTATACTAATTAAACTAACTAAACTATACTAAACTAAACTAAACTAACTAAACTAAACTAAACTAAACTAAACAACTAACTGTTAGTCTTACCCAGGTAGATTCCATCAGTAACATCAGACTCAGTCTCGTCTGAAAGAAGAAACATAATCACAGGAATAAATTTACTGTGAAATATAAACTTCTAAAATATAAACTAAACTAAACTCTCACATACCAAAGTGTATCTCTTCCAGCTCTGTGGAGGAAAACAGAAGATGATTAACTTCAGTCTGTTAAAGCTGTTTTATATATTCATGATTTTGTCCGACATGTTTTACCTGGTACTGAGTGTTTGTCATCAGCCTGAGGTCGATCGTCATCTGGAACAGATGAAAGAAAGCAAGAAGACATTATTTAAACGTACAGTTTGTTTCCACACATTCAGAGTTCAGAATGGTAACCACACATTACACTGTGTTTTGTTTGATGGACACGTGTTCTCTGAGTCTGATTCATGTTGTTGGAAAAACCCTATGAGTTAATGTTCGTTTACTGTGAGAGGAAGTGACAGCAAGATGTTTTGACATTTGTTATTATCAGCCAAAGCAGACTGGTTTGAGTTATACTGTGAAGTATCTGATTATTATTAACAGCTTAAATAACATGCATGACATTACTTATCAGCTTCACCAGTAACATCTCTAGTTTACCCTCCATGCTGATGTAGAAAGTTGCGTCTGATTAGAAAAGGCTTATATGTGACGTACTGTGTGTATATTTGTTTTGCTTTAATACTTGCTATAATATTTTCCGGTAGATGCAAATTAACCATGCAGCTAAGTCTGACTCAACACTTGTGATGTGCATGGCCCATGTTAAAGAAACTAATAAACTACTATATAAACTACTGTGCATGACATGAATGGACACTGAGGTGTGTAACAGTAACACTAATGAAAATAAAACCTCTAGATACCGTGGTCACATGCACATTCAGCTTTAACACCTGTGCACGTACAGTAACACCGCTCCTTGACTCATTATTCACAGCGCATGAAGATACTTTGATACAGTCACATGAAAAGACACAAACCAAATAACATCAGATACAGTAATAAGATCTGTGAGCTGTGTCACTCACCATTATCAGTCAGAATCACTGGGGACAGACAGCAGGTCGACACACAGAGAAGAGACATGTTAAAGTTTAAAGTCACATTCACAACATTTATAAACAGAAACAGTCACATGTTGCTATCATGATGCTGTCAGTTTGTGCTGTATCTGATCTTTATGTCATTTCAGTTAATGTTTAATAATATTTTTTTTCTTTCTTCTTTTTTTTAAGATTATTTTTAGGCTTTATGGCCTTTATTTGATGGGTCAGTGTTGGCAGGAAGGACAGAGAGAGAGAGAGGGGATGAAATGCAGCAGAGGGCTGCAGGTCGGAATCGAGCCTGTGGCTGCTGCTGCAGTAAGGACATAGCCTGCTCTACCAGATGAGCTACTTGTCACCCTACAATATCCTGTTATATAAATAAACAAACCATATTTGAGTTCCGTGTCCACTGAACCAGCTTCACATTGGCAACTTTATATGCTTATCATTTAAGTTAGTGATAGTGATGCTGAGTGCTCACAGGGTTTGATGCAGGTATGAACCTGTGACGGCTGACACCACCAGTGTTCCCTCTGTTTACTGCAGACAGACAGACAGAATTGGAGGATAAATCATAATTAAAACATGCAGCTACAAACTCCATGTTTCCACAAAAGATCTACAGTTGAGTCGTAATAATTGAGGATGTGTTTAGGTGATATTATCAAGTATCATGTCACCTCTTCAGCATGCTGGCAGAGGGGATGAGACCAGCACAGGACGCGGCGGAGCGCAGCTTCCTGGCCTGCCACCACCGTCCGTCCGACTGGTCGACCACCTCCAGCAGGTCTCCTCTGCTGAACGGCATCCCTGCATCAGGACACGGGATGGAGGAGTCCTGCAGGGGGCAGTAGTCCACCATCGCCCTCATGAACACCTGACAGACACACAGAAAACTGACTGTGATATACTAGGAATGACTTGTAAAGTGCTGTATTCCAATAGCTGTAGATGCTTTATTGTTGAGGAGACCAGTCTCCAGTATAAATGAGTATCTGTTGTTTTCACAGACTTATCATAAAGACACAGAGGCAGTCTGTGATGTCGACAACGTGTGATTTTTATATTCACATTTACAGTGAGTTTAATGTGATTCTACATATGTTTAGTTGTGACTTCTCCCATCGTCACTAGAGGGCAGCAGAGACACAGAATTATCATCTGAGCATGTTTGGTGGGTGCAGTACTCACACCCTTCACTACTGTATAATTATTAATATCACAACATGAAAATACTCCACTACAAGTTACAGCCCTGCATTCACAATCTTCCTGCAGTAAAAGTATTTACGTTTTATCAGCAAAATTAACTTAAAGTATGAAACTGTGAAGTAAAATGTGTTTTTGGATTAAATCACTGCTGCATTAATGTGTATGTTGTATTTTACTGCTGTAGATGTTTAATGTTGTGCTGATTGAAACTGTCAGATAAATGTAGTGCAGTAAAAAGTGCAATATTTACTGCTAAGATGTAATTGAGGAGAGGTTTAGTGTTGCATAAAAAGTACAAGTACCTCAGATTTGTGCTGATGTACAGTACTTAGTTCCAACACTGGATGGATATTTCTTACCGACTTCTGGCTGCTGCTGCTCTGAGCTGCGTCAGGAATTACTTTAAACAGGATTGTTCCCTGAGAATTAATCTGCAAACACAACAAACAGTCAATAACTGATAAGTTATCGATAATCAGATGAACGTCACAAGTAGAAACATCTGCAGTCACCACACAGGAGATGTTCCTCATTCTGTTTTTTGAATTTACTTGTTTGCTTAAAATTGTGTACCAATAGTTTTCTTGTCATCACAAGAAATTAAAATTTACTGTATCTTTACCTATGTGGAGAAGCTTCAGAGGAAAAAGCAGATCAATATCAGGTAATAAGGTAAAAGTTTATTGTTATAATGAGGTTTTTCACTTTTTAATATGATGAAACTTAGATTGTTAAAACAATAAACTACTGATCTTGTTTCAATGTGAAAAGTTTTATGCAAAAACGTGATAATTTATTGTTATAACATAAAATGTTTTACATGATAACATGATGACATGATAAACTCGTGTTTAAGTAAGGAAATGATGTGATGACAAGGATAAATAAAGTGATGTGGTTCATTTACATGATTTGATTAAAGGTTCAGTGTGTCAGGTTTAGGGGGCTTTGGCAGCGTCTGGTGGTGATGATTACAGATTGTAACTGTTGTAGCCAACATGAAGATGGGAATGTCCCTATCTAGAGCCAGTGTGTGGTTTGTCCGTTCTGGGCTACTGTAGAAACATGGCAGTGCAACATGGTGAAAGGCAAGGACCTGCTCCCTATGTAGATATAAACGTCTCATTCTAAGGTAACGAAAACACAACTTTTCTTATTTTCAGGTGATTATACACTGAAGAAAACAGACTTATTATATTATATTCCATTTCTGTCAATTTATGCCCCTAAATTCTACACACTGGAGTTTACGTCATTTTTACGTCATGACTGGATTGAGACATGGTGAGATTTTGCTGGTACTGAGTGGGGTGTACCATACCGTGAAAATATGTGCACTTCATTAAGAAGAATTTTTACAGTTCTCAGGTCAAAATCAGCAGGAGGAGGCGTGTAGGAACAGCTGTTTCTAAGAATAAGCTCGCATAGAAACGCGAGCTGTAGCAACGCAAAAACCACAACCATAAAGCTTCATTCTCATTAAAAACAATTACAAGACGGTGCCTGCAGTTGCTGAAACACTTTCTGTTTGATCAGAGCCTTATTCTGCTGCGTACTGATAAATTCATGGCGCTGTCCTGTGGTGCTGACGAAGCAGGTGATTCATAGTTGTGACTTTTTCTCTGTTGTACTTTCTGCCTTCTTCGGTCTTTATTCAGTGAAATTCATGTACTGATTTTTCTCTTCAGTTGACCTACCAGAATCTGGATGACCTGTTCCGGCTCCAGACCCACCACAGGGTTTCCATTCACCTCCACCAACAGATCACCAGGATGGAGGAGTCCTGAAACACATGAACACACGTTATTACACATTTCAACCACATTTGATTCATCATCATGTCTGTGGTATTGTACTTAATACTTAAAATTACGGTTTTATCTCACCGCTGCGGTCAGCCAGTCCTCCATGAATCACCCTGGCGATGTAGATCTCTCCTGTCTCCTCGTCCCTCCTTATTGTCGCCCCCTGACAGACAGTTAGTCCAAATTTATCACCTTCAGTGACTACATAAACAGACACTGCAAGCTTTTAGTACAGAAGCTCTGTATAAACAACAGAAGGGAATGTAAAATGGGAGGGATACAAATGGAGGAAGAGATGAAAGCAACTGATGACTGCAGAGACCTGGTAAGCTCACTTCTTTCTAACTCCACACCTCCAGATGTTTTTACTTTTAACTATGGTAGCCTTCAGCTGACGCGGACATTTATCAGGCTTCACAAACATCACTCTGGAGACAATAAAGATTCATACTACTTTAAAACATGTGCAGAAGAAATCCACAACACCTGGAAACACACACTAAAGTGGAAAATCCCTGGAGTTCAAATTTGCATCATAATTATGCAGACGACATCCAAATTTACCTTCATCTGTCACTTAGCAACCACTGACCCAAATGACTGAATGATTTGATGAGTCTGCATTTCCTTTAGTTAATCATGGACAAATTAAGATAAGAAAGGTGCAGACTAACACATGTTTGATTGTCTGACAGGAGAAACTGTAAAGAATAAGAGACAGACAATGATGAGAAGTTTTAGGGATAGACGGATGAAATGGGAGATGCTGTACCTTGAAGGATTTTACTCTTCCCTGTCGAGTGATAAATCCATAGTCTCTCAAAAGTGTTTGTTATCCAAGAGATGATATCAGCCTGCGTCTGTTTCATGGTTAAACTTTTATAAAAATGGTTAGGATGTAGATCTATATTAAAAAAAGGTATTTGAGTCAGTTTCAGAGTCTGTTTTCCGCCACAGCAGGCAAGGAGAGGAGATGCTTGTTTTTGATCTACTTATTCTTTTTCTTCTTCTTGGTTGTCAAGCAGCCAGTGCTGTTACAGTCTTGGTCCTCCAGAGGAGCTCCGGAAACTGTTCCGTTGTTGAGCCTCACTTGTCCATTACTACCTCCGCCACCTGTCCTGTGGGTGGCACCAAACGTCACCACCGTCTTCTTGGATCCTCCATTCATTCGATTTTGACTCCTTGATGTTGTGAAGCCGTTTGCACACGAACTAACCGACGTAGATGAAGATGAAGAGGAGCAAGACGAGGAAGAGGAGGATGTGACATGACGTGGGTAAGGTGTGGGAGGTTTGCGCACCACTTTTGGAGACATTGAGGACACCCTCGGTGGAGGTGGTGGAGGAGTGCGTTGTTTGGGCCGGCGTGGAGGCGACACCTCGGGGTGTTTGCTGGCTACAATGAGCCCCTGCAGTTTGTCCACCACCTCCACCAGCAGGTTGAGCGCCTGGGCATTCTCCTCTGCACTGTCTACAATCATCTCGGTCGCCGCCACCATCTTCTGGCCAAGATGGCGGACATCCTGAGTTCCGTGCTCCATGCTGCTGGCAACTGTCTGAACAGTGGACCTGAGCTCCTCCACGCTGCACTGTTTGGTGAGCTCAGGATGAGGAAGCCGTTTTGGCTGCTGCTGGTTTCGTGTCTGTTTTGGCTGCTTCTGGCGTCCGTTGTGACGAGGAGAAGTAGAGTACTTGGTCATTGAGGGATGACTCAGAGGCTCTTCTTGGCATTCATTATGAGATCCAGTTTGACCCCCAGGTTGCCTGGCAGGGGAGGGGAGGGTGCTAACGCCCTGCTGCCGTGTAGAGCGATGATGCGCAGGACTGGAGGGTGCTGTGTGGGCTCCAAGTGGACTAATCCCAGTACAAGAGGGGCTCCTGCCAGGTGTAGGGATGTTTCTCGACTGTCCCCCTGCAGCCGCCTTTTTGTACAAGACAGGGGAGTTGGGGAGGCTGAGACTGTACGCTGGGACTGGAGGAGGAGGGTAAGCGTAGTCATCACTGCTCCCTCCAGTCGAGCCGCCTTCTCTGCCGGCATGATGGGGTTTCTCTGAAAATGAACCTCCATGTTGGGAGGAAGATGAAGACGAGAAAGAAAGAGCCCAAAGAAAAGTGAAAAACACGTCACTGACAGAGAACAGCAGTTCAGGAAAAAGCAAAAAAGGAGGCGAATGATGGTGGGATGAAAAAGAAAGATGACGACTTGGGGACGACTGAAGGGAGGTGAGGATAATAACTACATTTGAAAGATACATGATGGATGAACTAATGTCTTCCAACACATTTGCTGGACAAACCAAAAGACGGAGTTCATGACAAATGCAAAGATCGCTGAATAAATAAATGGATGGACGGATGGAAAGATGTTGGGGCCCATATTTATCAGGCGTCTCAGAGCAGGAAATCAGTCCTATTCATTAATTTCCGGAACTGCTTATCCTGCTGGGGGATATGCATTCTCACTCCTAACTCATCAGCCCTCAGCATCTGATACCAGTGCACTGAGGCACCCTTTAGCATCTGTACGAGACGCAAAGGGCAGGTCATTATTAGACACTCAGAGAAACTGACATAATATAAAGACCACTTTCAAAAAGACACTATGCATGTAAGGGGTGGAAACTGACACGCTGTCCCTGAGTGTCCAAAACTGATGCTAAAGAGGTCACTAGAGTGTAACATTTTGAAGCGTTGGGGCCACTGACCAAGTGCCGAAGTATGAATGTGTTGGAATATTTGGGAGATCTCCAGATCTTCAGTCCTCACCTGCTGGGCGCAGCCAGGAGTTGTTGTTCAGGTAGAGATGAAGCGCACGATGACAACGAGCCTTGTGCAGGATGCGAAAGAGAGCTCCTCATAACAACACAGTGATTTATTTCCCATAATAAAACCTAAAAAGCATCATCACCTGAAATATTTTCCTGCTGTTTCCTGTGTTTTGATTAATGGTCCTCTGATAACTCTAACACCTGATAAATACGCCCCCCTGCTGGATGGACTGATGATCCTTGTGATTGGACGTCTTGATGACAGATCAAACAAAGGATGACTGAATGAATTCAATGGACGGATGAATGATGATTGCATTGATTGACAGTTCTCCTCCTCTTACCAGTGCAGGGGGCGGAACTAAAGACAGAGGGAGCTGATTGGTTAAGCCCTTTCTTCCAAAGCTCTGCAGGCTGCGGACACAAACAGCAGCTTCCTGTTGACTGGTAACGGGGAAGAAAGGGATGTGACTGTCCTCCTCGGGGGAGGGGCAGAGGCCTGGCTTCACTCTCAGTCACTCTGAGCTCCTCCCCCGACCATGCCCTCCTTGCAGGGACAAGCCGGTCTAATGTGAGGCGACGGATGCTGCTCCAATGACTGCAAATCACTCCCACTCTGTCTCCAGCACTTCCTCTGCGCTCTCCTCCGTTCTTAGTGAACAAAAGATAAAAGAAAGATCTCCTCTCATAGTTTAAATTTAAATAACCATCTGTAATGCAGCAAAAAGTCAGCGCTTGACTGATGACTGAATAGATTCTATCTGATCAGTGCAATCAACTATTCAAATGTATGTCTCTGTCACAACAAATGACAAAACAGAGAGAGGACTTCAGGAATTTGCTTTAAATGTGCAAGTTTTACCTGTTCTTTTAGAAAAGCTACTCAAGTCAGTTTTAATGCAATAACTCTCTGAGTACATTTCGGCTGGGCTTTTATTGTGAAGGGTAAAAGGGTAATTTGCTGCTGATGACAAGGTGGAAATTAAAGAGTGTTGTGTTCTTGGTTCACACTGGTTCAGAGTACAGAGTCTCCCTGTTCTCATTTTAATATCTGCATAAGCGTAGGCGCAACTTTATATAAACCTCTGCTACAATGCGAATTCACAGGAAGAGGCTGACAGAGGAAACGTTACATGTTCTGTATGTCAAAAGTTACTCTGTAAAGGTGTTTCCATATCCGATTCAAATCACGTCAACTCTTCCTCCACAAAGTGAGTGTAAAAAGGATTTTGCACAGTTGAGGAAGTTTTTATCAGATTTTGCTGATTCCATAAAAGTTTTCTAACATGATGTTTTCTAACCACTGATGCTGACAATGAAGGGTTGAAAGCAACACACTGACTGCACAACTTACACCAGTATAATCTCACTTCTCTACTAACACGGGCTTATATCATTAGAGCAATTAACCACTACCATCACACACACATTCTACTTAAATAAGTAGATCCTCTTTCTCACCAGCGGCTGGTTGTTCTTCACCAGACAAACGATCCTCATGGCCTCCTCATCCTCAGGCATCTCATCAGGCAGAGGAGGTAAGACAGGTCCATAGTCTGACTGGGCCACACTGTCGTGGGACGACAGGAGGGCCTGATAGACGGAGACAGCTGTTACAACAGAGCATCAGACATGAGTTCCTCAAAAGCTCCTGAACGAGTGACTGACACACACCTGGATGTGAGGTGAGCTGAGGAGGCTGTAGAGCTCTCTGGCTTCAGCGGAGGGACGGTGGACCCTCTGTAAAGTGGTTATAATCTGATGGACAGTAAGGCAGACAGACAGACCGTCAGACAGTCAGACAGACAGACAGACAGACAGACAGATGCTCTGACAGTCAAAACAAAAGCAACCAGATCAGATTGTGTTTGTTTGTGTGTATAAACCTCATGTGAGAGTCCTGAGGCGTAAGGCAGGATAGGTGTGGGCGTCGACCTCTCAAACTGCAACAGGCAGTCATAAACCTGGAGGAATAAAACAGGAAATTATGTCACGGCTCGACATCTTCATGGTGCGTCTATTTTTAGTGGCGAGTCTGATGAGTAAGGTCATACCTTCAGTAGAGCGCGAAGCCACGGTGAATTGAGCAGTTCATGCAGGAGCTCAGCTCCACCGATGTTTCTGCTGATGGCGTGACTGACGTCCTCCACCACACAGGATAGCACCTCACTGACGCCTGCACAAACACAGGAGGCACAGGGAACACGCCGCCCTCAATATTAGAGGACTTTTATCTTTTATCAGGACCCCCACCTCCTGTTTCATATGTGTCCTCCCCAATGATGAAACAAAACTTACACCCTTGCGACTAGAACATGTTCTACAGGCTTTGATGTTCAAAAAACACTTTATTTTCCTGATCCTGTCTGTGCTGTAACTCCTGTATTCAGCCTCTGACACTGTTCTAGCAACTGTCTCTTTAAAGCCCAAACTGACCAAACGTTAGTCGACCAGAAAGGTCATTTGTCGGCAAGAAAAAAAAAAAAAAAAGTGAAACTCTCAGGAGCTGCGCCTTGTCAAAATAAATCCAAACCTATGTGACTGGACCGTGTAGGACTTTAATTAGAAAGGACAGACACAGGAAGTGTCCACGCTCAGCAGTCAGACAGGAGTCAGATTAATTTCCAGGGCTGGTACCTGCGGTTATTCCACAGGCTAGTTAACAACATGTCGGGCAGGAAATCCAAAGTGTGGGATCATTTTGAGAAGGTGAAGGACGAACCCAAGGTGATATGTAAACTCATCTTCATTGGTCGACTACAAACATGACGTATCATCTGAAACATGGAAGTAGCTACATGCCCATTAGCCCACAGCGTCATTAACAGGCGGCTCGCTCAGTGTGTGACGTGCACTTGGAGATAAAATATAGGCCTATATTAATGAAGGTTCATTAGTACAGTTTGTATTTCTCTGTAATGTAGCACAGTGTTAACAATGTTACTGATACTATTCTTTCTCACACCTTCAACTCAAACCACCAAAATAACAGAAATAACAGAAACATGCAGTCAAGACTAGTCCATTGATGGACCTCAATGATGACTATTGGTCGACCAGGCAAACTCTTAGTTGGAGGCAGCCCTACACCAAACCAACTTCAAACCAACTTCAAAGAACTAGTGAAACAAAACTAACGAAAGCCCCTGCTGCAATGCCACACATAGCCTTCTCTCAAAATGCATCTGAACACACACAGAGACTACAGGTCTGGCCATGTTTCATGTGAACATCTGAGACTGTAACTTTATATATACGACAGAAAATTAGGAAAAGCATAAGAGGTGCCCTTAATAAAGACACTGGAGTGTCACCGTGTTAAATAAGAAGTCAGCAGCTGACTTTAACATGCAGCAGACTGAATATTGTTCGGACAGTGTGTAATATGACAGCAGATGTTTTAGCCTGATCGTTTCTCCTGAGTAGAGGGTGAAAAACAGACATGTTTGGTTCAGACAGGATTAACGACACTGAGGAGCCGTGACCCCGCAGAGACACACTAATACCTTCTGAATTAGGTTTCAGATTAGATTAGATGGAAATTAAAACCAAATCTGGATTTAGACTCGAGTTCAGGGTGAAAACTGAACTCGCGTCAGACAATAAACAATGAAGGAAGTCAATGAAGGTCAGATATACAGCTGTGTGTGTGTGTGTGTGTGTGTGTGTGTTTGTTTCTCACCGTCCTCCATGGCTTGTTTCATGGTGATCGTCCAGACTCACCGCAGAGGACAAAGGCTTCTTCCACTGAAAATAAATATAAAACAAATGTTAGTGTGAATCAGTCTGATCTGATCTGAGGTGACGGGGTCGTAACTTAAAACACTGAATGATCAACATCATTTAAAAACACAGTAGTAAGTGAGCCCATTGCCATGTTTTCACAGTGGCCCAGAACGGACAAACCAAATACTGACTCTGGAACACTGACAAAATTCTAACCAGGAGAAGTTTCAGCTGGTTGCAGTCTGTAATCATCACCATTAAGTAAAGTTAATAGTATTAAAATGTAGTAAATATAGTACAAAATGTGTAGCAATTACAATTGTAAAGTAGCATTAAAAGGAAAAACCCACATACAAGTACCTCAAATCTGTACTTAAAAGCAGTACTCGACTAAATGTACTTAGTTACTTTGCACCACTGCTGGTATTGATCTACAACCTTCAATTCATGGTGGATTAACTTTCATTCTTTTGGTTGGTAAAGTCTGAATTATCAGCCCTTGAATGTAACTCAAGAGGAGCTGATGAGATGTGAGATATTCTTCTGTCAGTGTTAATGATGTACAACTCTGTCACACTCAGCTGAAAGGCAGCACAGAGACAGAAGGTGAATGAAGTGAATGATTTAAACACAGCTCGTGTTATTTTGGTACTTCCTCTGACAGCAGCAGGTAACTAAATGTGGCCGATGTTAGCGCTCCTCTTTAGCTTCTTATCTTGGCTCAGCTTCCATTTCCACTTACGCTCTCCAGGAAGACCTTCAATTAACCAGATCTAAAAGTCATGAAAAGCCAACTGAGAGCATCACGCAGCCCCACAGAGCCTCGAAGGCACAAGAACCTAAAGCTCAGGACTGTTCCCACGGGTTATACAACACTACAAACTAAAACTCAGTGAAATAAAGGAGTGTCTTAATCTATGTTTGAGGTTTTAACAGTAAAATGATCGAAATAAAGACTGATTTTTGTCTGAGGTGGAAGGAATAAGTTTAACCAAAATGTTTTTGTAAAAGTCGTGGCTTATTAGGAGGCACTGAAAACCAATACAGACATTTATGAATGTGTTAGCTTCAAGAACAACTCAATAACTGCCAAGACAAGTTTTTAATTTTACCTACAGGATTTAACTAAAGCCTTCTTTTGAGTTATCTCATCAACGCAGCAGTTAAGTTTATGAAATGGGAGTAAACGCTACAATATTCATCAGCATCTGTGCTTGTTCCTACACAGAGGACATTAGTCAAATCAGCACTGTGAGATCAAACTAAACAAACGCAGCAACTCCAAAACTTCAATTTTAAGTTCAATCTTGAATTCCTGCAAACTCCCAAAGTTCTCCATTTTCCTCAACAAAGCTCCATCAGAGACAAAAAATGTTTTAAATGTGTCAAAGTAGCTACATTTTAAAAGTGATGCAATCAGACACAAAGTCAATGGAAAAACTGTCACTAGCTGAAACTTCTCCTGATTAGAATTCCTTCACTGTTCATTGTTCAGGAGCTGAATTATCCACAGAGGTCTCTTTCTCTACAAAGCAAACAGACCAGCTGATTTAAACCAGTAAAAACACTGAATGTGTCTGGTTTTGAGGCTCATGTAACCACTGTTCATACTGTGGAGAGTTTTATTAGTAAACTGTAACTATAAAATGAAAGGATGTGTTGCTGCCTCTCACAGCAGCTGGAGTCTGACAAAAAATAATTTCATTCACTGGGCCGACTGCCGGTGACTTTTAAGGTGGAACGTTAACTTGTAATGTTACTCAATGCATGAGGTGACGACGTGAATCCATCAGCACACCTTAAATTTCACTGTGACAACTTTAACTGTTCCATCAGTTTTTATTGTCTCTCTTGGATGACACGTTTAGTAATGAGTGGATCTTCAAGTGTTTATATAAATATTTATTTGGACCCAGTTGTGTGAACTGCATATATTCTAATCCTACAGCAACACTAAACCCCTGAGCTTGCCTGAGAAGGACTAAATGCACAAAGCTGCTATTTTTAAATATCCCATGGAGAGAGACTCTCACTGCAGCCTGTTCTATTTTGTTCTGAAAATGTGGGCGTGCAGCCTCGTTCTGTGGACGATAAACCAGGTGCAGACTGATAAAGGAGGAAATACAGTGAGTGCTGGACGGAGCAGTGAGTGACAACAAACCCACCCACATTTAAGGGCACTGGGTCTAGGTACCATGTCTGAAGGGTTACTGGATCCAAAGGTACTGTACTGGAAGTGTTGGGTGGAAACAGGACTTTAGGTAACAAAACAGGATTCTTATTTTCAGGTGATTATACACTCAAGAAAACATACTTATCAGATTATATTGTATTTAAAGCCTACACTGGAGCTTTCAGTGGGTTGAAATATTATTTTTATTCTTAAGGGTATAATGTTGAATTCAGGGTAGGATTTTTTTGCAGCGCACAAGACTAAAAGCTGTTCAGACAGGAAGAGCAACAAACTCTCTGCTGGTTGTAACTCAATAATCACTGTGCTGCACAGCCACATAGCTGTGAACAAAAGCTGTGCAGCTTTCTTTGAACTGTGTGTTTTTCGCTGCAGCTGCAGTCATGTTTCCAGTCACACTTGGGAATTGTCAGAAATCAGAGCCTGGGCAGTAACTTCTGGTGTCAGACACCAAGGAAAAAAGCTGTCCTTTCACGTCGGCACGATACCCGGCCAGTCGTCGTTATTGTTTAAAGGTAATGAAGCTTGTGGCTGGATATGCTGTGGATGAAGTGTTGCTCCACGAGTGACTCTCTGTCTTTCGCTCGGATCCTTGGGAAAATACCGGTCACAGGCAACTTAACACCTCCAGGTAAAAAAAATCAAATAAATAAAAAAAATAGCTATCTAGCCTCAGCTACACTTACCTGGGATCACCCTGACACTCACACAGAGGCACACGTCAGATTTTTGGGGATATACGCACTTACCAGTCTCATGGGGTGTAACAGAATAGTAATGTAATGAGTAGTGTAACAAATTACGGTCGACAGGGAGTAATAAGCAAAGTAATATTATTACTTTTAAAAGAGTAATGTGTAATATATTATATTTTTAGAGTAACAAGCCCAACACTGTTTATAACTGATGCAAAGTCCTCGTCTACAGGAAGTGAATTTATTGTTGCATGGGCTGACCAAACGTCCTCTTTTGCCCAGACATGTCCACTTTTGACATCCTGTCTGGGGTTGATGATAATGTCCGGTTTTCCTTGTGTGTGTGTGTGTGTGTGTGTGTGTGTGTTAGAGTGCGGCACGGGCCGAATATTTCTGTCCGAACCCGACAGTCATTCTGTTTTGTTATGTCCGAAACCGAACCGAGCCCGACATTATTTAATGACCAAAGCACTGAGTTTGTGTCACACAGTTGTTACGGTTACAGGCTATTTAACAGGCTGGATGTGCAGCGTGGGTGCTCTGCGGAGAGGGAGACCTCCGTGTTTGAGACGGGAGCGGGTGGCGGGAGGTCCGAGGCTTCCATCGAGGGGAGCGGGAGAAACAAACAGCCAGTGTGTGTGTGTGTTGTGTTCAGGTGTTGTCACATAAATAACAGTCCCTAAGCAACAAACAGGACAGACAATAGGATTTTATTTATTTTTACACTACATTTTCACTGAAAGCTGACCGAATCCGACCCGAGCCCGAATACAATTTATACATTTTTGACCGAACCCGTCCCGACCCGTCGGGTACCGTCGGGCTCAGATCGCCACACTCTAGTGTGTGTAGCCTATGTGTCCCCTATTGGGGCCTATCTGAATTTCTGTCTTTGAGAGATATTATTTTGTAATATAACTGAATTTTCTATCCATACATATAAATTTTAAATATATTAAAATTATAAGGCATCTTTGAGTAAACTGCGAGTATCATTTAAGTAGGCTATGTCATGGCCGGGCCGAGTGTCCTCTTTTTTGGAAATCAAAATATGGTCACCCTATGTTGCACCACAAAGAACTTTGCAGTGTGACGTCACTCTGGTGTTCTGCTCCACAAGTTCAACTGTTGCATAGATGCTAAAAAAATTGTTTCCCAGAGCATGATTCTTGTTGTCCTTCATGTCGCTCCATCATCAGATCAACATGTTTATGTGTCCAACACTTTGGTTTATGACCAACTACCTACAGAACTGAAGATGTTCAGCCTCAGCTGGACTAGTTAGCTAATGTTAGCATGCTAACACATGATAAGAGTGACGTGGTGAATATTGCACCTGCTAAATGTTTCCATGTTAGCATGCTGATGTTAGCATTTAGCTCAGAGTGCAGCCTCACAGAGCTCAGTCCTTGTACACAACACAGACAGACTGTCAAATAAAACCTACTCACCACCTCTTCGTCCTCGTCTTCCTCTTCTGGTCCAGTTTGTTTCAGTGTGTGAACTCTGAGCTGAAGTGAATCAGCAGAGTGAGCGTGTCAGCAGCGGCCAGTGGTCACTGACATGGATGTGATTTTACTACCAAACCAAAACAGACACTAATCCTCTTTAACCCGCCTTAATCCACCAACCACCAACCTCTCTCCTCCTCTCCTTCGCTTTGCTTTCTTCTGCTGTTTTTAAAATCTTTGTCTGTCCCCTCCCGTCCTCCGCTCACTCACTCCATCTGTTTCTAAATCTACAACCTCTCGTCACCTCCTCACTCGTTCATCATGGAGCTTCCTCATTCTGTCATATTCTCGCTCTCTCGCTCACTTTAAGTACTTCAACAGATCACAAAGCTTCTTAACTCTTTACTGCTTTTAGCACACACACACACACACACACACACACACACACGGCAGGTCAGACATGCAGCAGCAGCAGGCACCACAGTGTTAAGAGGCCAACACACAGAAACTGTAGTTGCGATTCATTAAATCCTACTGCAACATCTGTGTGTGTGGGTGTGTGTGTTTGTGTGTGTGTGTATGTGTGTGTGTGTGTGTGTAGGGGGTTACGACAGAGTAATGGTCACTGGGTCACCTCCATACAGATTAATGCTGATCCTTCAGAAACAGAGAGATGCCACACATCCAGGCAGATGTAAGAAAACATGGCCGCCAACAGAGGAGACGTGTTTTGTGCAGCTTTTTTCCCACAACATCAAACATTTGCTGTGAAAATTCACAAATAACTGTTAAGAGAATCTCATGTAGCCAGACTTATCTCCAATTGGCGTTTCAGTGCTAAAGAAAGGTCTGGGAACAGCGATTATCTTCCTGCTACAGGGGAAAAAACACTCTGGCTTTGCCCACCAAACATATGAAAATGTCCAAGTACAGCTGGGACTATGAGTCAGTTAATGAAGTGACAGATAATTGAATACATTTCCCGCTATACTGATGATCATCAAAGTCATTTTGTTATGCAGATTTTTTTTATCATGGCCAGCATGCTGTCTGACATCACACACTGGAGCGACATGATGCTACGGTCATTTGGTTCTGTGTCAAATGCAAAGGAGGCATAAAGACGGGACTTCATGGCGGCTCTGTCTTGCCCCTTGGTGTAATTATCTTCGGTCTGTGGCTTCATGTCTACTACCGAATCCCAGCCGTGATGATATTGAATGTGATGATATTTCTTAATTCATTAAACTTTTTATTTGTAGGAGAAATAGTAACTGTTATGTTACATCTTATTTCAAAGTTACAAAGTGTTTCTTAAATGTTTCTTTTTGCAGAATAAAGCCTCCTACAGACTTCAAATAAACTTGGGTACAACAGACTGCACGATGACAGCGCCTACTGAATCACAGGACAGAGTTCCGGAACTTTTACAGGGGCTCAACAAGTCCCTGCCTCGGAGTAGGTACTCAGAACGGCCCCGACTTGGGGTTTACTTGGGTTTACTTGGTGCTGATTGGATATACTCAAGGCGGAATGTGACGTCAACAGAAAGCAACAAAATAGCCGGCATTTTTAAAACTCAGCAGACGAGGGTTAGCTCGTTCATATAGCTTCCACCGCCATGTAAACAAACTCAATAACCGGTCCGTGAAAAACATATTTTTTCCAGCAGATATCTTAGTTACAACATGATTGAGCTAGCAAAGCAGTTTTGTGTTGCTATGTGTGGTATTTATTCAGTTTTGGGAAATCATGATGTCTAGAAAGCATCAGCTGACAGGGACAGCTAACAGCAGCAGCAAAGCTAACATCAGGACGTCATCTGTTAAAAGCCTCCCGTTGTCGGATACGACATGAAACTACTCCAGTTAGCTCAATCATGTTGTAACTAAGACATCCGCTGGAAAAAATATTTTTTTCACGGGCCACTTTGTGAGTTTAGTGAGTTATTACAGACACCGCTATCGGCTAACAGCTAACAGTGTCCCTAAGCCACTACGTCGCCCCGGTCAAAATGGTCGCGCAACGATTACGTCACATCTAGAGCCCGGTAACTTTGCAGGAACCTTCCTCCTACTCCGCTCTCTCAGTGGAGACACGGTGGTTGAGAGGGCCGAGCGAGAGGACGTTCCTGTAGTAGTTCCTGCCCCCCAAATAGTACCAGGAACTTCTTCAGTGGAAACGAGCCTTTTATGTGTGAAAAAGTCTGAAGAGGAGGAGGAGAACGTGGATGCGGTCATGGTCGGGGGAAAGAGGCCAACTTGACATCACAGTTTTTCAACAAGAACTCGAAGTGTATTTATTAGCATCTACTAGCATTGAGCATTGTCATGCTGATCAGTGTGTCATTTCATGCTTCATTTCTATTAGTTGGTTAGTAGACATAGATGGTATCAGCAGTCGCACAGTGAGATGGTCATCCCAAAACATCCGTCCTTGAACCTCTCTCACTGTGTGATGTAGGACCACCGTTTTAGAGCCGCAACCGAAGATATCACCATGTTTCTATAATGCTGGTTCTCTTTCATCTGGGACAACCCAAAATCACACAGTGTATACCAGGCTTAAAGGAGCAGTGCGTAGCATTATGAGGGATATGGCGTCTAGTGGCGAGGATTGCACATTGAAACCAGCTGACACTTCTCCTGGTTAGAATTCCTTTAATGTTCATTGTTCAGGAGCTGAATTATCCACAGAGGTCTCTTCCTCTCCAAAACAAACAGACCAGCTGATTTAAACCGGTAAAAAAAAACAACCCACAGTTAAATCAGTTTCATGTTAAAAATCAGTGTTTTTCTGACACTGCTCAGCACAGAGGGGCTGCTAACTACAGTGGTCAATGTGAAAACATGAATGTCCCTATCTAGAACTGGTGTTTGGTTTGTCCGTTCTGGGCTTCTGTTGAAACGGTTCAACATGGTGACGTTCGTAGATGAGGACTTTCACCCTATGTAGATATAAACAGGTCATTTTACAACACATTCTCACTCTGACCTCGTCACATATCAACGTTTGGTCATGGACTTTACACGATGACATATGACGTCCAAGGTACCCTGGGTGTGTTGGTTGTTGACATTCTGGGACGGCGTGTCAACTTCAGCCTGTTACATGCATTGTCTTCTGTGAAAATTCACTTCTGTTTTTTCACAGGAAATGTACAGTTTGCATACAGTCTCTTTCAAAATAAAAGCACTATGTTGAGTTATTTTCCTTCAACAACATATGCACAAGGTTAGGTTTAGGTTTAGACAAAAACAAACAAACAGGGATTGGCTTTATAATCATGCAGGAAGTGAACATCAGCCTCCTGAGTGAAAGTCAGTGGTTGTTGGACCTATTCACCATCTCTCCGGCATGCCCTACTTGGACTTTTGCCCCTTTTACTTTCGTTGTTGTCCGGCTGCGTTTCCCCCTGACGCCGGTGGGGGCTGTTAAACAATAATGGCAACTGGCCCCGTATCATGCCGACATGAAAGACTTTTTTCTTTTGTGTTTGATGCCAGAAGTCATTGCCAAAGGGCCAGTATTCGACAACTTCGGAGTGAGACTGGGTTTCACTCTAAGATAACAATATATCCCCCTAAAAGTGTTCGTCTACCAACAATGATAACTACAACAATAAATAATAACCAAAATAAAAGGCATTCACATTCACTTTATTCATTTAACTTTGTAGATTGTTTAAAAAAACAAAACAAACAGTTAATGCTTTCCAAGTGTTATATTTTATCAAATTATTTATATCATATTATCTTGCTGTTGAACAGTGTTTGTAAACAGGCTGAAGTTGTGTTGAAGTGTTTAATTGCTCTCAGAGGACAAACAGATAATGACCTGTTGACCATCTGACATAATGACTGTGATACTAACTTTATTACTTGTTACTGTCAAAGTGTTTTGGTGTGTTTGTGATGTGTGATATGTGTTTCTGATGGCAGAGGTCCTGTGAGGCCGCCACACTGTGACCACTGGGTCATAATTAGCTGTTTGTATTAGCTGGCTGCAGTCAGGCCACTCCCCTGAGGCCGCCACCGCAGATGAGGCTGCACACTAATGACCCTCATTACAGTGTCCTTACATCAGCTGTGGCCTTCTGCAGACAGCATATTGTTTTTATCTAAATAGTTGCATCATTACTAATTGGAGGCACACACACACACACACACACACACACACACACACACACACAGTCCCTGACATCACCTTTAAGATGCATTTTCTTTTGTTTTTGTCACCATATTTTGACCTCTTTGATCTCCTGTAAGAGTAAAATTTGTGGTGTAGGTCATTTCACATTTCACAATGTCATTCTGTACCCTACAAAATAAAAGTCTCTGCTTAATCCACATTGGATTTTACAGGAATGGATAATGCAATGTTCTTTATATTGTGAAATAAAGTAAAAACAGAAACAGTACATACATACATGGAACACGAGAGGAGGTGTGAATCACAAATGATCGTGCAACCTATGAACTGTATTAATGACATGCTGTTATATTGCGGTATGTTTTAGATTTTAAGCAGTGAAAAACAGATGGCCGCATCATTGTTACTGAGTAACAAATTAGATGAAATATGAAGTATGAATGGAAAATAAGTACATAAGGAGCATAAAGAGAAACTTCATCAGAGGACTGTGTTGGTGGACTTGTATTACTGGGACATTAAATCCAGGAAGTCCTGTTTTAGTGAAATATCTGTGCGTCAGAGGGCTTAACAGAAACATAAACACTGCACAGTGGTTTATAATAACTAGCAGACAGGATTTTAAAACTCACTGCTGTGACTAGGTTACGTTAGTTTTTTCACGCAGAGCGGAAATCGGTCTGAACCAGGCCTCATTTCATGACAGGTGCAAATATGATGTCATCCAGGGCTGAGCAACCTCTGACGACCTGTGACGTGTGCTAGCGTGGGCACGTTGAGCAATTTTCCACAACACTGAAATATGTCACTACATTTGTTAAAATTCATAACAGTGCAGTCCCATTATCACAAGTTGTTAAATTAGGTTATTGATAAAACAGATGAAAGCATTATGATAAATTCATGCTGACATGATGATTGATTGATTTGGCTCAAGTGTGTTTGAGCCGCTGTAACCAGGAGACCACACAGCACCCGCCTGCATACAAAACAGATATTGCAGGTTTAAAGTGGGTCAGTCTGTGACACCTGGGGTCTGCATGCCTGGGTCCCTGCCCCTGCCTGCTGCCTGGCACACAATGCACCCAGTCCCAATGCCAGTCCCTGCAGGCGTTGGGCCCACAGGTCAGTGACTCCATGTCATTCATGGCCCAAGGCCTGGCTGCCAGACGAGGATCCCCCCCACGTCTGGCTCCAGAGGGGGGGCCCCTTTGTCCCCATATCGGGTGATGTACTCTTTTCCTGAATGTGCTGTGTCATCGAGGTCTTCTTGAATCGGTCTGGCCCCTCCCCTGGGAGCACTTTGCCTTGGAAGACCCTACCTGGAGCCCCAGACAACACAGCTCCCAGGATCACAGGGACACACAACATTACAGTGTTACAAAGTAACCAGTGTCATTTTCACTACCAAACTTCTCTTGCAGTTGATGTGTCAGCTGGCTAGTTTGCCAAATTACTTCATCATATGACATGATCAATGATATTAACTTATGTACAATGACAAATATTGTTGATTTTCCCAACAATATAAGATGTACTGATACAGAAAACTTTCTACTAGCAAAAGGTATGTAGGGGGTGCCAATGCGCAAACCATAGACTGAGTTAAGGTTAGCCAGCTAGATGTAACTTAGCTCATTAGTCTTCATGGATCTCCCATTGGTTGTTGCGTAACATCAGCTGGTTAAGTCACTTTCAGATGGCAAGGTATATAGTATGGAGTCAATGGTCAAAATTAAACAAAGGAACAGATAGTAGTGTAATTCTAAATATGATTGTAATACTGGTGCAGTCTGTGCACCCATATCAAATGTAAAAGCACTATGTGACACGGTATGAGGGAGGGACCACTCAGTTAAGGAAATATAGCCACTTTCAAAAACTATAATTCAGTCAGGACCACTTCGTCAAAAATAATCTCTATTTACTTGCACAAGTTATATTACATTTGGCGGTAGGGTTCTGTTCTGGGACCCCCTGCTTTTCCACACGCTTGCGTGGAAAGCCTGAGGCAGGAAGAGCACACCTTCCTGCCCTTCATGAGCCATCATGAACGGCTGAAGCAGGGAGCGCAGCAGCAAAAGAAAACCCAGACTGAGCAGAGTAGGCAAATGGATACAATAAAGTTCAGACCAGCATGACAAGAGGATCTGGGACCCCCTGCTCTTCCACGTGCTTACATGGAAAGCCTGAGGCAGGAAGAGCACACCTTCCTGCCCTTCATGAGCCATCATGAAGGGCTATAGCAGGGAGCGAAGCAGCAAAAGAAACCCAGATAGAGCAGAGAAAACAGCATGACGTCGTGACCTGCCAGAACTAATGCTACGCTTGATATGTTGAAAATAATTAAAATGCTGTACGGTTGTTGTTTAAAGAGGCAACAGATAGCATCTTTTCCTAAATATATCATTATGAAAATAATGTGGGTTGCACAGGGTAGTGGCCACAGTAAAATCAGACTATCAGCATTAGAGCCTCTGCAATCTGTGTAATAAGCTTCTGCCACTGGTGCCGTAATTTTGCGAAAAATCTGCTTTACGGCAGGAAACACGCCATGTATTGTGAAACTGGTCGGTCAGCAAATCAGGGACTAGAGCTGGTCCTTATGAGGAGTTGGGCATGAGATAGTTGAGTCATGAGCACAATGGCAGACAGACAAAGTTTGGAGACAAGTGAAAAACGGCCTAGCAAAAGAAAAGGAGCTCCTCTGTGTGAGGAGGCAAAGAAGAGCAAAAAGGAGAGTGATAAAAGAAGAGGAAAAACAAGAGTAAACCTCAGTCAGGCGTTCAAGAGATGGAGGGAGCTCCGTGACCAAAGAGGCTTCAACACCGATGTCCAGCTAGCTTTCTTTCTAATGGATCAGTAAGTAACACGGCTAAATGTTAGCTAGACCAGAGAGAACTGTACTGTACTGGCTGCTAGTTCATTCCTAGCTGGCCAGCATCGCAAATCACCGCATCCAGGGAGCGAGTAGCGAGTGTTGGTCGGCTGACATCCTGGTTGCCATTCTACGGCAGCCCTCGGACAGTGATTACCCCCCTCCCTTCCTTCTGTCCAGTGAACACTGGACTTTGTTTCTCATTCAATTTGAGCTCCAACCGGCCACATCGTTTCCATACGGTACCGTTTATTCTAGAATGGGGACTGTTTACATGTGCATATTGGTATAATTCCACTGTGTCTACTGTTGTTTGTACTGGTACTGTACATATTGGTATCATTTACTGTGAGTTGTTTGTACTGGTACTGTGCATTCTGCTATAATTATTTGCATTACTATTTGTTTTTTCTTCAGATAAATCTGATAATTGTTGCTCGGTCTCTTTACTCATTTATTTAGTAGAGTGTCCAAACATTTTGTATGAAAACATTATGAAAGCTAAGACTAATCATTTCATCAAACTCATTGAAGAGGCCAATGGCAGCAGTTTTAAACTGTGGCAACATATAAATAGACTAACCAACTCAAGTAAGCAAAAGCACCCTAAAATAAACTGCCTCAAAGTCTGTGATAAAATTATTGATAGTAATGAGTCTATTGCAAATGGTTTTAATAGTTTTTTTATTGAGTCTGTACAAGAATTAGCAAGTAATTTTAAATCTACTGAGTCATCTCCTGAAGAATTTGAGCATGATCACACAGACTCCTTTTACATAAAAGAGGTATCCCATGATAAAGTTAAAAAAGTGATTGCAAACATGAGTAACTCCATGTCTAAGCATATCCATAACTTAAATACTGCATTTATCAAGAAATATCTGAGCTGTCGTTTGAAGCCAATTACCTACTTAGTAAACCTGTCAATACAAACAAAAATCTTCCCAGAGAGCTGGAAAACTGCAATAATTACCCCAGTTTATAAATCAGGAGACAAAGACTTAGCAAGTAATTACAGGCCTATTGCCATCCTCCCTGTAGTCTAAAAAGTTCTGGAGAAGATTGTAGCTGAACAGTTAATGAAACACTTAAGGCTTAGATGTGTGTTGTTTGCGTCTCCGCTCCGGCACGGCAGTGGAGACGATAGGATTCAATACTAGTCAATGTGTGTGTTTCCACCGGCTGCGGCTGTGCTGCGTTCCAGCTCTGTCACAGCTGCGGCGCTCCGTAGCCCTCCGCAACAGATACGCAGGACTTCTATTTTTGCCGGACGCCGGAGCACAACGTAGCAATTTAGCACAGAGCAAATCGTGCAGGGCAGGAAGTCGTGCACAGAAACGAAATAAAATATCCGGTTAATTTTCAAAATAAAATACAGTGTTCACGGCGGATCATATTTCCCTGCACTATACCTTGAAAACTACATAATGGGCAGAGGCAGGCCTGAAGTCAACAGGTCAGAGGTTTTCAGACGTCATTTCACCCCGTTGACACCATGGACGAGGAGATACTAATCATGGAGGTGCACCAAGATGTCTTCCGGCGGAGCTGCACCGCTCTGCACAGCAAATGCAGCTGGTGGGTATTGACGGACGGCGGAGCATGCAGCAGATAACCAGCGCTGCCGTTCCACAACGGACACGCATCCAGTGGAAATCTGACGTTAGACTCTAACCAACTGCTTCATCCACAGCAGTTTGGATTTAGACAAAAATATTCCACAGAAACAGCAAACTGTCATCTGCTTGAGAAAATCAAAGCCTCTCTGGATAAAAAAAATGTTGTAGGAGCAGTGTTCTTGGATCTAAAAAAGGCCTTTGACACTGTTAACCACAGTATCCTACTTAATAAACTAAATCAATTCAAAATGTCACCTGAAGCTCTGAAGTGGCTCAAATCATATCTGGGGGGGAGACAGCAATGTGTCAGGGTCAATGGGGTGAAGTCACATATGAATGCAAACAGCATGGGAGTACCGCAAGGGTCTGTTCTTGGTCCATTGTTGTTCACAGTGTATATGACCTACCAAGCTGCTGTCCAGATGTCAACTGCCAGATGTACGCTGATGACATGGTCATCCATGTGTCCACTAAAACACCCAGCCTGGCAGGTGAGCATCTGACGCAGGCTTTATTGAACATCTCTGAATGGCTCGAGTTATCCCATCTAACTCTTAATGTTAAAAAACTGTATCCATGTGCTTCTCCATGCATAACAGACCCGCATGTGATGTATTTGAGGTCAGGATTAAGAAGGAAATCATTGATGAAGTGAATGAAGTCAAGTACCTAGGCATCATCTTGGACAAGAACTTAAAGTTTGATAGTCAGGTTAAGTACATCTGTAACAAGGTTAGACCAAATCTTAACTGCTTTTGTTTTATTAGAAGGAACCTGTCACATCAAGCTGCAAAACTGTACATGCATGCAATGATTTTTTCTCATTTGTCATATTGCCTCACATCATGGTCACAAGCTTCTTCAACCACATTAAAACCTATAATCTCAATATACAATATATACAATATACATCTTGTCCCAAGATACAAGACTTCATTCTGTCAGTCTGCTCTTTCTGTAAAGGGGGCAAAACTTTGGAACTCTCTACCCACTAATCTAAAATTAGAGACCAACAGTAATACTTTTAACAAAAGACTCAAACAATGGCCAAAATCAAAAGTGCTCACATGAATAGTTTTAAGTGGTTGATTGCTTGATCATGTTGCCTTTGCTTTGTAGCTAATGTATGTATTTAATCTGAACAATTGCTTCTCTTTTACTGTTTTAATGTTACTGTACACTGCAATTTTTTCTCTTTCTTTTCTCTTTTATTATTATTATCATTTCAAAAGTCTCCTGTGGACAAGTGTTGCGAATTAGCACGTGTGCTAAAACACTCAGAGAATATGGCCTCTGACATAAAGCCTCTGAATTCTGGGATCCAGACTTTGACAAAGTTTGTCACATGTTGCTATTTCCTTGATGAAGAGTTTAATGAGATCCATGGAGGATGAAGCAGTGTGATATAAACATGTTACAAATTCAACCTGGGGAGTATAGAGGTGAACACAGTTAAATCAGAGCTATGAATGAATAACACATTCAAATACAGGTTGACTGTTAAATCGTTTTATCTGCCTGTTTAAGTGGGTTGATTTTTGACAATCTTTATGGATGAAGAAATAAATGTAACATATATAACTCTAGGTGGACATGTGGAAGTTCACAAATACAGATTCCTTTATTTTATGATCATGTTTATAGTATATATTTTAATAATCTGCAGTAATTCTACTATTGTGTATCTTATTGTGATTCACCGAAACCTCCATGAGCCTATGTACGTTTTCATTGCAGCTTTGTTAATCAACTCTGTTCTTTTCAGCACTGCTATTTACCCAAAGATTCTGATTGACTTTTTATCTGAAAAACAGATCATATCTTATTCAGCCTGTCTCCTCCAGTATTTTCTGTTTTATACTTTAGGCGGTGCAGAGTTCTTACTGTTGTCAGCCATGGCCTATGACAGGTATGTGTCTATATGTAAACCTCTGCAATATCCAACTATAATGAGAAAAACAACTGTCTGTATCTTTCTAGCTTTAGCTTGGTTTGTTCCTGCTTATCAGCTTGTGGCACTGACAATAATGTCCTTTAACGAAAAGCTCTGTAGGTTTACTTTAAAAGCAATTTTTTGCAGTAACTCAATTTACAAACTTCAGTGTAGCACATCAAGAGCACTGACAATATTGGGTTTGGTCATTTTGCTAGATGTGTCATTTTTTCCGATGCTCTTTATACTTTCCACATATGCACAAATATTCAGAATAACCTATCGAAGTTGCAGAAAAGTCAGGAAAAAAGCTGCAGAGACCTGTTTACCTCACCTGTTGGTTTTGATCAACTTCTCCTTGCTGTGCACATATAATGTAATTATAGCTCGACTGGAATCTGATATTACAAAACTTGCAAATTTAATAATGACTTTACAGCTGGTTTTATATCATCCGCTTGTTAATCCAATCATATATGGACTAAAAATGAAAGAAATTTCAAAACACCTCAAGCAGTTGTTATGTCATAGGAAGATGAACTAATGTTATCAACACTGATTTCTTCTTCTGTTTAACAGTGCAGAGATGTGATTTCTCTGATCCTTGGAAAGTGTTTAACTTTAGGACTTGTTTTACTTAATAATGCACAGTAATGAGCACTGTCAGCTTCAACAATGAGATGACTGATGACATTTTCTGCAGTTACTCTGTTGCAGTAGTTTCATTCTCAATGTTTCATTACTGTCTTATTGCTTTGAATTTACTGTACAAATGCAGAACCCTATTTATTATATCCATTATTAGTATTCTGGGTCTATTGCTGAAGTATATAAATACTAGAACTAAAACTGCTTTTGTCTTTTTACACTGTTTATAGATTGTGTTTAAAGGGATTTTTTTTTAGAATTATATTGCTGACTTTTGATGCACTGCATGGGTTTTTATTTGTGTCACAACTGAACGTCAGAGTCCCTATGAGCTGTGAGAGCCTCTGGAACAATCTCTCAGAGGACATCCACTCAACTGACTGTATTTTATTTTAAATAATTTCTGAAATCATACATTTATACCACAGTAGTTCCTGATTATATTTAACTCTGCTCCCTTACTCCATTAGTTTTTATCTTGTCAGTTTTCACTGTTTTGTTCATCTCGTTGTTGATGTGTCTTATAACTTCATGACCATTTTATTAACATGGCAATAAAGGATTTCAAACGTCGATAACATTGTGGCGTTATTCTATATATTTTACTAGTGATGTAAGAAAATATTGATACGTTGAAATATCGCGATATTTCATTTTGCAATACTGTATCAATTCACAAAAGTACTATATCAATTTTTAATCAGTAGTTTTAATGCATTTCTGGCAGTGGTTATTTTGTGTGTTGTATTTAACCCTCCTACCACTAGCTACCAGCAGACACACAGCTGTTTGACTATTCCACTCCACCGAAACAATAAGATCTCATGAGTGTAAAAGCCTCTGCAAACTCTGGAGTCTCGTGTTAGCAAACACAGGTGACCGATGGCTGAATCTGAGCGCTTAAGACCGGCTACAAAGCTGATGTGTGGAATCATTTCGGTTTTCGAAATAAGGAAGGCTATAAAGACAGCGACAAGAGTCATGCGGTTTTGTAAAATGTGTCATGCCAGAGTTAAATACTCTGGCAACATGACAAATCTGCGAACACACATGGCCAGACTCCATGCCGATGTACATGGCTAACGTGAAACAAATGGACCCCTCTCAACAAACTCTGGAACAAGTCCACACATCGAAGTTATCACCGACCTCAACTCGTGCAACCAAGATAACGCAATCACTACTTTATTTCATTTGCAAAGACATGCACCCCCTTAGTGTTGTAGAGAATGAGGGGTTCCATAATATGATCCAAACATTGCAGCCCTGTTACACCATACCTTCCCGGCAACACTTCACTGACATCGCTTTGCCTAAGTTGTACACGGTAGTAATAGCCAGGGTGCTGGACTCTCTCAGTTCAGCAGAGAGAGTTGCTTTGACATACGATGCTTGGACATTGAGGGCCACTGAATCGTATGTAACCATAACAGCGCATCACATAACTGACAGGTGGAAGCTAGAGTCCCATGTACTGCAAACACGAGCTATGCAAGACAGTCATACAGGAGAAAACATTGCAGCGTTACTGGGTGAGGCTATAACTGAATGGGGACTGGATGCAAAAGATCCTGTCACTGTTACAGACAATGCGTCCAACATGACCGTCACAGCGGTCTTGCAGGCATGACTCACATACAGTGTTTTGCACACAGTCTTAATCTCGCCTCGCAGAGAGCATTAAAATTGCCAACAGTGGTGCGACGACTCAGCAGGAGGCATGTGACAACCTTTTTCAGATGCAGCACCATAGCTAGCCACCAGCTAAAGTGCAAACAAGAACTGCTCCAGCTACCAAAACACAGACTGATAACAGACGTTGTCACTAGATGGAACAGCTCATACGAAATGATTTTTAGAACAGCAGCCAGCTATTTATGCAGCACTGCTTTTAACAGAAGTCAGAAAGAGTGAAAAAGAAATCTTCACATTGAACAAGGCTGACATCACCTGGCCAGAGGGTGTGCTCAAGGCACTCAAGCCAATGAAGGATGCCACATTGGTGATGTCAGAGGAGAGCATGTCAACACTGTCCATCATTGTTCCACTTCATGCCAAGCTTGTCAAGGGTACAGAAGAAAGCCCAGATGATGACACACAGATAATGAAGGCTGCTATAACACAAGATCTGGGAAAAAGATATACCAGTGAGAGGAAGATGCTGTACATGGTATCAGATTTTGATCCTAGGTTCAAGGATCTACCCTTTCTCTCAGAGAAAGAGACCAGTGAGATCTACTCCAGACTGACCGATGCTCTCGTGGCTACCATAAAGAAGCAACAGAATGTACGTAATTAATTAGACTGCTTTTTTATTAGATTACAGTTATAACTGTAAGTGTAAATCTGATTAAATGAATATACAAAATGAAAAATATTTTCATTTAGTTTTTAATTGTTGCACTTGGGTAAACTACAAAATACAAATGTGCAATATGATGAATTTTGGATGTTAAAATTTGGCTTGCTGTAACACTAGTTTTATCTGATGCTTTAATGTTTTTCAGCAGCAAGTGGAGCAAGTCCAGTGGAGGAGAAGGAATTCCCCAACTTCAAGGGTGGTCCTGCTCCTGTCCCTCAGCCTCCTCTTAAGAGACCACGGAGTGCATTGGTTAATTTGCTTGGACCTACATTTACCTCTGCCAATGACAATGCTGGTCCAAAATCTGCACATGATGCTACTGCAGCTGAGATCAAGAGGTTCAAAGAAGAAACCCCTTTACCTCTCACAGGGGATCCCCTCAGTTGGTGGAGGGAACACGAACAAGAATACCCTCAGCTAAGCAGAACAGCAAAGTGTTTCCTGTACATTCCTGGAACAAGTGTTTCTGAAGAGAGAGTTTTTTCCACTGCTTCCAACTTATTAGTTGCAGCTGTGTTAATCAGATCAGGTTGGGTTTCCATTATGCGTGCCAAACCGTGCCAATACCCTTTGATCTGACATCAGATGTGACGGGACAGTCAATACAGAGATACATTTATGTGCTGACTGCAGATAGTTGCATTGAATAGTGGTTTTTGTGAGGTATTTATTGCATTGTTAATGTACCTGACATTCTGGAAACCTGCCTGTGAGATTTTGGTGAGGTGTGCGCACTGTCCGCCGGTCAGCCAAACTTCCGCTACACCGGCTACGCTCCGCCTGCGCTGACAGTAGACCTGGTTTCAGCTGGCAAGCTTTTAGTGCACCTTTTGGCGAAGCCTTTTGGCACGAAACTGTCACTGCGCCAAGCTGGATCTGTCAACACCTCCCCCTGCTACGCCGCCACACCCATCTCAGCGCACCTCGGTCTGCCAAACTACCAAACTGAGTGCACCTTGGGTTGCGCTGCTCGAAACTAGCTCGACGTGGGGTTCGCCACCCTGCGCCGTGCCGGGAAACTAGAGGCCAAGGTCTCAGGAATCAGAGCATTTACAAAGCTTTAAAATTTGCATCACCTGGTCTTTCCTAACGATGACTGTGAACAAGCCAGAGCCCTAACAAGACCCTGGTAAAAGTTGTCTGAGAGCTCAAATGTTTTGGGGTGTCCAAACCCTTTGCATGGTGTTCCTTTACTTGTTTCACTCTAAAAATTGTACGAAATCAAAATAATACACTGATCTTGCTTAAAATGTTGAAAAGCATGTTTCATCTTTAACTTCATGTCTTTTGGAAATCACTTCATCTTCTACTTACTTAACAATTTACAGTAAAAGAAATTTTGACCAGGGGTGCCCAAACAAATAAAAAAGCACTCTGTGACACAATATGAGGAGACACCACTTGGTGAAGGAAATAAAGTCACTTTCCAAAACAATAAATGTTGAAAATAATTAAAATGCTCTACTTTTTTTTTCTTTATAGTGACACAGAAAACATTACATATGCACATTCTACAGTAAAAAAAGGTCAACTATGGCTTCTGATTTCTGGGCTACAGCGTTTGACAAAGTTTGTCACGTGTTACTGTTTCCTTTGGTGAATGGTGTAATGAGATCTATGGAGGATGAAGCAGTCTGATAAAAACATGTCACAAACTCAGCCTGTGGAGTTTGGAGGTGAACACATACCACCTGCATTTTTTAATGAAGTCAGGTAACTGTGAATGAATAACACATTCAAATACAGGTTGATTGTTAAATGGATGTTCAGAGAGTGAATTCTTTACTTGTAGTTGTAGGTTCAGTATGTCTGTTATATTATCTGCATGTTTAAGTGATTGTTAATTTTTGACTATCTTAATGGATGAAGGATTAAATGTAACATATATAACTTTAGGTGGACATGTGGAAGTTCACAAATACAGATTCCTTTATTTTATGATCATGTTTATAGTATATATTTTAATAATCTGCAGTAATTCTACTATTGTGTATCTTATTGTGATTCACCGAAACCTCCATGAGCCTATGTACATTTTCATTGCAGCTTTGTTAATCAACTCTGTTCTTTTCAGCACTGCTATTTACCCAAAGCTTCTGACTGACTTTTTATCTGAAAAACAGATCATATCTTATTCAGCCTGTCTCCTCCAGTATTTTCTGTTTTATACTTTAGGCGGCGCAGAGTTCTTTCTGTTGTCAGCCATGGCCTATGACAGGTATGTGTCTATATGTAAACCTCTGCAATATCCAACTATAATGAGAAAAACAACTGTCTGTATCTTTCTGGCTTTAGCTTGGTTTGTTCCTGCTTGTCAGCTTGTGGCACACACAACAATGTCCTTCGATGAAAAGCTCTGTAGGTTTACTTTAAAAGCAGTTTTTTGTAATAACTCAATTTACAAACTTCATTGCAGCACATCAAGAGCACTGACAATATTGGGTTTGGTAATTTTGCTCAATGTTTCATTTTTTCCAATGCTCTTTATACTTTCCACATATGCACAAATATTCAGAATAACCTATCAAAGCTGCAGAAAAGTCAGGAAAAAAGCTGCAGAGACCTGTTTACCTCACCTGTTGGTTTTGATCAACTTCTCCTTGCTGTGCACATATAATGTAATTATAGCTCGACTGGAATCTGATATTACAAAACTTGCAAATTTAATAATGACTTTACAGCTGGTTTTGTATCACCCACTTGTTAATCCAATCATATATGGACTAAAAATGAAAGAAATTTCAAAACACCTCAAGCAGTTGTTATGTCATAGGAAGATGAACTAATGTTATCAACACTGATTTCTTCTTCTGTTTAACAGTGCAGAGATGTGATTTCTCTGATCCTTGGAAAGTGTTTAACTTTAGGACTTGTTTTACTTAATAATGCACAGTAATGAGCACTGTCAGCTTTAACAATGAGATAACTGATGACATTTTCTGCAGTTACTCTGTTGCAGTAGTTTCATTCTTTATGTTTCATTACTGTCTTACTGCTTTGAATTTACTGTACAAATGCAGAACCCTATTTATTATATCCATTATTAATGTTCTGTGTCTATTTATGAAGTTTATAGAACTAGAACTAAGAGAAAGAATCACATTACAGCTGCTTTTGCCTCTTTACAGTGTTTATATTGTGTTTAAAAATGATTTTATTTGAAATTAGATTGCTGAGTCTTGATGCACTGCATGGGTTTTTACTTGTGTCATCCATGAACGTTAGAGTCCCTATGAGCTGTGAGAGCCTCTGGAACAATCTGCCACAGGACATCCACTCAGCTGACTCTGTATTTTATAAATCATTTCTGAAATCATACATTTATCCCACAGTAGACCCTGGTTGTATTTAACTCTGCTCCCTTACTCCATTAGTTTTTATCTTGTCAGTTTTCACTGTTTTGTTCATCTCATTTTTGTTGATGTGTCTTATAACTTCATGACCATTTTATTAACATGGCAATAAAGGATTTCAAATGTCGAAAACACTGTGGTGTTATTCTATGTATTTTACAATGTAGTGCTCATAATGAACACTGTATACTGTAACGCCTGGTACACGGTCTGAACTTTACTGTAGAGGCATAAAAATATATTTTTCCCAGCAGTTATCTTGGCTATGTACTACGTTTAAGATTGACATAACCTCCACAATAATAATGGTGCTCTGTCAGAGCTAGGACACCAGTAAGCACAAATGATTTAATATGTTGGTTGTAAGATTTTTTTTTATTTTTAGGATGACATAACGTAGAGCAGTGGTTTTAACCTATTTTTGGGCCAGTGTCCCCCTATTCATGATCCAGGTCCCTCACCTCCTCCCATCAACTAAAATGTAGGCTAAATGTCTTCCCTGATTATTAATGTTGATTGTTATTCTGTACTATATCATTATAAGACCATGTAATTGAATGCTAATGTTGGGAACACATAGTTGAAAGTATTAAAATGGCTATAAGAAATAATTATGATAACTATTAATTATATAGAAAAATATGATTCAATTTACATGAACTCACCTTGTGGGGCACCATAAAAAAGGAAAAATGATAGCCGTTTAATTAACTCACTTTCATAAAGTACATTAAACTATCAGTTTGAAGGATTTTGGAGTTTTTGACACAGCAGGGCTCAGTGATTCACTTACACTTGTGCCATATTAAACAGACAGCAAGCATGATTCCAAAGGTTTTTATCACAATATGTCAAAAATAAACACACAAAACTACAAACTAAATAAACCTAACTACAGACTAAGACACTTAAAAGTGTTTGTGTGTGTGTGTGTGTGTGTGTGTGTCTGTGTGTGTAGATCACCATTTACTCACTTAATGACAACAAATCAACACACGTACATCAACAACATTTAAATAGTCTTTCCTAGCCTGTACAATTGTACCAATGTTGTACACAGTTGTTACGTTACCAATCCATGAATGCTGGGAAAAGGTTTTTGTTATGCTGCTTGTTAGTCTGCGATTCTGTCTATTGTGGATGAGCAAAGATGGAAAGGATTGTGATTCCTGATGCAGTCTCTGCAGTGCTGTATTCCAGTGTTACAGGTCAGAGGAATCTGTTAATTCTTTATCTTTACAAAGTTAGCAGTTAGGTGCGAACTTGGTGTTGTTCTCTGTTGCTTGAAAAATTACCTCACCAACTTTGTGTCTGTTGCACGTGTTAACTTGTCTGGTCTCTTCTCCCATTTAGAAAATGTTCTGTGTTTGCTTGAGCAGACCACATGTAGATCAGAGTCTTTTTTATGTCTCCGCACCAACGATAGCTGCAGTCAGAAGCATTATGTTTTCAGGTTGTCCATCCGTCCGCATATATGTCAGTCCCATCTTTGTGAACACGATATCTCAGAACAGCTTGAGGGAATTTCTTCAAATTTGGCACAGATGTCCATATGGTATCGACAACAATGAACTGAGTCATTTTTTTGGTGGTCAAAAGTCAAAGTCACTGTGACCTTGTCTGTCTCATTTTCATGAATGCAGTATCTCAAGAACACATTGAGGAAATTTCTTCAGACATGGAATTTTGGGGTGAGGATGCAGGAAAGGTTTTCTTCTGATGACTCTTCAATCAATCAATCAATCAATCAATTAATTTTATTTATAAAGCCCAATATCACAAATCACAATTTGCCTCACAGGACTTTACAGCATACTACATCCCTCTGTCCTTTGGACCCTCGCAGCAGATAAGGAAAAACTCCCCAAAAAAACCCTTTAACGGGGCAAAAAACACGGCAGAAATCTCAGGAAGAGCAACTGAGGAGTGATCCCTCTTCCAGGACGGACAGACGTGCAATAGATGTCATACAGAACAGATCAACATAATAAATTACCAGTAATCCGTATGACACAATGAGACAGAAAGACAGAGAGAGAGAGAGAGAGAGACAGAGACAGAGGCAGAGAAAGATGCAGGACAGATGGTAATGAGAGTATCTTACAACAACATTAATGAAAGTAATGATATTATAATAATATTATAATTACAATTCTGGTTATTGTGGTACAATATGTTGAAAGTATATAAAAATGTGTGATAGTATACATATGTGACAATAATCATATGTGTATAATAACAGTAGAAGTATGACTAATGATAACAGCAGCAGCAGGAGGCATCTGGCAGGACCACGGCAGCAGCACAACCACACACGTCACACTATTTAGGCACCGCTGCGATATGAGTTAACCTGCGAGACAGTTGAGCACAAAGGCTCCAGAGAAGAAGCCGAGTTAGTGACATGCAGCACGGCCGAGTTAGTGAGATGTATTAACAGGACATGAGAGAGAGAGAGAGAGAGAGAGAGAGAGAGAGAGAGAGAGAAAGAGAGAGAGAGAGAGAAGGAGAGAAGGTGCCCCGTGTATAATAGGGGGGTCCTCTGGCAGACTAGGCCTAAGTCAGCCTAACTAGGGGCTGGTACAGGGCAAGCCTGAGCCAGCCCTAACTATAAGTTTTATCAAAGAGGAAAGTCTTAAGTCTAGTTTTAAATGTGGAGACGGTGTCTGCCTCCCGGACCGCAACAGGAAGATGATTCCACAGGAGAGGAGCCTGATAGCTGAAGGCTCTGGCTCCTGATCTACTTTTGGAGACTTTAGGGACCACGAGTAACCCTGCGTTCTCAGAGCGCAGTGTTCTGGTGGGATAATATGGCACTATGAGCTCTCTAAGATATGACGGAGCCTGACCATTTAGAGCTTTATAAGTTAACAGTAGGATTTTAAATTCAATTCTGGATTTTACGGGGAGCCAGTGCAGAGAAGTTAAAACAGGAGAAATATGATCTTGTTTCTAAGTTCCTGTAAGTACCTTTGCTGCTGCATTCTGAATTAGCTGGAGAGTTTTTAAGGACTTACTAGAGCTACCTGATAATAGGGAGTTACAGTAAACCAGCCCAGAGGTAACAAAAGCGTGGACCAATTTTTCTGCATCTTTTCGGGTCAGGATAGGCCTAATTTTCGCAATATTACACAGATGAAAAAATGCAGTCTGTGAGGTTTGTTTTAAATGAGAATTAAAAGACAAATCTTGATCAAATGTTACTCCGAGGTTTCTTACGGTAGTGCTAGAGGTCAGAGCAATGCCATCTGGAGAAACTATGTCATCAGATAAAGAGTCTCTGAGTTGTTTGGGGCCAAGAACAATAACTTCAGTTGTCTGAATTTAACATAAGGAAATTGGTGCTCATCCAGGTTTTAAAGACAGTTATGAAGTTTAGTTAATTGATTACTTTCTTCTGGCTTCATAGATAAATACAACTGTGTATCATCCGCATAACAATGGAAATTTACAGAGTGATTTCTAATGATGTTACCTAAGGGAAGCATATATAGAGTAAATAGGATTGGTCCCAGCACAGAACCTTGCAGAACTCCAAAACAAACTTTAGTACGTAAGGATGATTCATCATGAACGTGAACAAACTGAAAATGATCGGATAAATAAGATTTAAACCAGCTTAATGCAGAGCCTTATAGGCCAATTAAGTGTTCCAGTCTCTGTAGCAGAATTTGATGGTCAATTGTGTCAAACGCTGGACAAAGATCTAATAAAACAAGTACAGAGACGAGTCCTTTGTCTGAAGCAATCAGAAGATCATTTGTAATTTTAACTAGTACTGTCTCAGTGCTATGATGCACTCTAAATCCTGACTGAAATTCCTCAAATAAATTATTATCATGGAGAAAATCACACAGCTGGTCTGTGACTACTTTCTCAAGGATCTTTGACATAAAGGGAAGATTAGATATTGGTCTATAGTTGGCTAACACCTCTGGATTCAGATTGGACTTTTTTAGGAGAGGCTTAATTACAGCTACCTTAAAAGACTGTGGTACATAGCCTGTTAACCCTTACACCCAGCAAGGACTCAATGAGTTCTCGCCCGTTCCTCTATTGAGCAGCATTTTGGCTGCAATCATGCTTTAGCAAAATGCTTTGGGGAAGTTTTGCCTTTATCTGTTAATGTTGAAATTAAAAAAAAAAAAAAAAAAGATAAAAGTTTTTTTTTTCAATGTGTAATTAAATTTATAGCTCTCACCCAGTAAGGACTCATTGCGTCCTTGTGATGGTTGAAGTCATAACTTTTTAATGGCTTTATCTTTTAAGATTATTATTTTTTTGTTATGTTATTTAACTTCTCTCCCATAATGACTGTTATAATTCAAACAATAAAATTAGTTAATTAACCCTTTACAGGCCGGTTTCTGTGATGTACTACTCATTTTTATACAAAAAACAGCCCAAAAATGAAATATTCTCTAGTTAGAGAGGGATTTTTAAAAATGATTACAACTGTCTGAGGTCAGGCAGTGTTTATGGGGAATATCAGTTTTAATGCATTTTTACTTTTTTTGTAGTGTTGTACAATCAGGTGTGTTCGCTTTCAGCCAATCGTATGGTGTGGAGAAAATGTAAGGAGCCATACGATTGGCTGAAAGCGAACACACCTGATTGACTGATGAATCTGTCAGTCAGAATCATAAATTTGATTGACAGATTTATCAGCCAATGGTGACGTACGTTGACCTGCGACCTCAGGGGAGTCTCAAAATTCACCACACAGATTTCTCTCACAAATGTGGAGAGGTTCACAAATGAGAAGCGGTTTGTAAATGCACATTCAGCGATTTGCATGATCTGTGAATTTATATTACAAGTGTGCCTCAAAATAATATTTGTGAAGCAGATCGGGTGCATTTCCGAATTTATATTACAATTTTGCATAAACATTATATTTGTGAACCAGAGCATGTGTATTTGCAAAACAGAGCGTGTGCATTTGCGAATTTATATTACAAGTTTGCATAAACATTATATTTGTGAACCAGAGTGTGTGCATTTGTGAAACAGATCGTGTGCATTAGTGAGTCCGAAATACAACTGTGAACCAGAACATATGCATTCGTGAAAAACCCTGCATGAGTTCATTCATTATGAGACTGATCTGACCCCATATTATAGTAGCCTCCAACACAGCCAGCCAGAGAAACGGCAGCAACCTGCCACCAGCCAACGGCCGACCCAGCGAGCCGAAGAGGAGGCAGCCTGGTCGGCGCTTGTGTGTTCTGTGCACGGGCACAAAGAGAGGAAAAGTGCACACTGTCTGCTTCAAATGCAAACGTACCGCCTGTAAGGAGCATCACGTCAGGGTACTGTACTGCCAGCCCTGCAGTGAGAGCGTTGAAAACTAACTTTTTCAGTAACTGTTTCAGCCAAGGGTTCACCCATTGTTCTCAAAAAAATTACATGGAATTGAATAGGGGACTCAATGAGTCTTTTACTTTAGTCTTACACTGTACAAAAAGTAAAAAAGTTATACCTTCAGCCATCATTAGGACGCAATGAGTCCTTAACTGGGTGAAAGCTATATTTTGTTTTCAATCTAACACTACAAAAAAAGTAAAAATGCATAAAAGCTGATATTCCCCATAAACACTGCCTGACCTCAGACAGTTGTAATCATTTTAAAAAATCAATCTCTAACTAGAGAATATTTCATTTTTGGGCTGTTTTTTGTATAAAAATGAACGGTACATCACAGAAACCGGCCTGTAAAGGGTTAATTAACTAATTTTATTGTTTGAATTATAACAGTCATGGTGGGACAGAAGTTAAATAACATAACAAAAAAATAATAATCTTAAAAGATAAAGCCATTAAAAAGTTATGACTTCAACCATCACAAGGACGCAATGAGTCCTTACTGGGTGAATGGATGGAATTTAAAACCATCTGTAAGGGTTAATAAAGATATTTTGATCATGTCTAATAAGTGAGTGTTAAAAGTCCATGAAGGTCATATTTATGGTAGGTATGGCTGCACAGTAAATCAGTGCACCACCACTCCAGAGTCTGGTAACCTTCCTGCAGGTCTTTCGCAGTCCAACAGTGGTTTTGATTTGCCTTTCTAAGAATCCTACGAGCAACTCTTTCAGAAAGCTGTCTTGGTATTCCAGACTTCAACTTGACCTCCACTTTTTAATGACATTACAAAATGAGGACACAGCTCCCTGAAAACACTTTGCTATCTTCTTATAGTCTTCTCCTGCTTTGTGGGCATCAGCTATCTTAGTGCTAGGCAGCTGTTTAGAGGAGCCCATGGCTGCTGATTACTGGGACAAGGTCTCAGGAATCAGAGTATTTACAAAGCTTTGAAATTTGCATTACCTGGCCTTTCCTAACGATGACTGTGAGCAAGCCAGAGCCCTAACAAGACCCTGGTAAAAGTTGTCTGAGAGCTCAAATGTCTTGGGGTGTCCAAACCCTTGCATGATGTTCCTTTCGTTTTTTTCCACTCCAAAATTATACAAAGCAAAATAACACACTGATCTTGCTTAAAATACTGAAAAAAATGCTGTTTCATTTTTACATTCATGTCTTTTGGAGATCACTTCATCTTCTACTTAACTATTTACAGTAAAATAAATTTTGACCAGGGGTGCCCAAACAAATAAAAAAGCACCATGTGACACAATATGAGGGAGACACCACTTGGTGAAGGAAATATAGTCACTCTCCTGCTGTACTGTCTTTTTTTTCTTTCTTTATAGTGGCACAGAGAACATTACATATGTACATTACTCAGTAAAAAAGGAGAAATATGGCTTCTGATTTATGGGCTCCAGAGTTTGACAAAGTTTGTCACGTGTTATTGTTATATTTCAATAATCTGCAGTAATTCTACTATTGTGTATCTTATTGTGATTCACCGAAACCTCCATGAGCCTATGTACATTTTCATTGCAGCTTTGTTAATCAACTCTGTTCTTTTCAGCACTGCTATTTACCCAAAGCTTCTGATTGACTTTTTATCTGAAAAACAGATCATATCTTATTCAGCCTGTCTCCTCCAGTATTTTCTGTTTTATACTTTAGGCGGTGCAGAGTTCTTACTGTTGTCAGCCATGGCCTATGACAGGTATGTGTCTATATGTAAACCTCTGCAATATCCAACTATAATGAGAAAAACAACTGTCTGTATCTTTCTGGCTTTAGCTTGGTTTGTTCCTGCTTGTCAGCTTGTGGCACACACAACAATGTGCTTTCATGAAAAGCTCTGTAGGTTTACATTCAAAGCAATTTTTTGTAATAACTCAATTTACAAACTTCAGTGTAGCACTTCAAGAGCACTGACTATATATGGTTTGTTCATGTTTCTAAATGGGTCATTTTTTCCGATGCTCTTTATACTTTCCACATATGCACAAATATTCAGAATAACCTATCGAAGTTGCAGAAAAGTCAGGAAAAAAGCTGCAGAGACCTGTTTACCTCACCTGTTGGTTTTGATCAACTTCTCCTTTCTGTGCACATATAATTTAATTACAGCTCGACTGGAATCTGAAATTCCAAAACTTGCAAATTCAATAATGACTTTACAGCTGGTTTTGTATCACCCACGTCTCTTCCAGGACGGACAGACGTGCAATAGATGCCATACAGAACAGATCAACATAATAAATTAACAGTAATCCGTATGACACAATGAGACAGAAAGAGAGACAGAGACAGAGAAAGATGCAGGACAGATGGTAATCTCCGCTGCTACTCCTCTTTCCCACCTCCGTCCCTCCTACCTGCGCAAGTCGGAAAGAGGGAGGAGAGAAGGCGTGGAGTGGTTTTTACACAGCCGATTCACATCAAACCAATCAAATGAGCCCCTCTCCTCGCCCTTAAATGCACCGCGTGAAGGCATAATGAGCGCATACTCAATTCGCCATGGCAGAAGAGAGCAGCAGTGTCAGACGGCCAAACTTCTCCCACGAGGAAACTGATGTTTTGGTCCGGGAGGTCCAAGCTCGCAGTGTCCGAATATAGGGAACTGCGAGCAGACCTGCATGGGCTGATAAGATAAGATAAGATAAGATACGCCTTTATTGATCCCATAATTGAGAAATTCCAGTGTTACAGCAGTCAAGGAGAAAGAGTCAGATTAAAGATTTCAAAATTAAACGTAAAAAACTTAAATAACTAGGCATGCAAATAAGTACAAAAATACAAGAGACGGCAATAAATAACAACAATAATAATAATAATAATAATGAAAATAATAGGATGTGGATAATAATGAGCAGCAGTGAATGAAAATGAGCAGTGGATAAAGGGAGCACATCTAGTGCAAGTGATTGTATGTGCAAAACAGCAGACAGCTGTGGTGTCAATAAAGTGTCCATAGTGTCAATAAAGTGTCCATGGTGCAGTCTACTGTGAGCAGTGCTGGTTATGTAGCCTGACAGCAGCAGGCAGGTAGCCTGGGAGGAGGTCACCACAATTGTAAATCAATGTTGCGTTTCTCTCGTGCGCGTGCGCGCTCTCTCTTTCTCTCTCGCAGTCTCACTCTGTTTCTTTTCTTTTGACTTTTCTAAGATGACAGGTGCTGGATATATACTCCCTATCTGATGCTGTGGCTGTTTGTGGTTGGCTGAGAGGGATGTGAACTTATTAGTTGCAGCTGTGTTAATCAGATCAGGTTAGGTTTCCATTATGCGTGCCAAACCGTGCCAGTGCCCTTTGATCTGACATCAGATGTGACGGGACAGTCGATACAGAGATACATTTATGTGCTGACTGCAGATAGTTGCATTGAATAGTGGTTTTTGTGAGGTATTTATTGCATTGTTAATGTACCTGACATTCTGGAAACCTGCCTGTGAGATTTTGGTGAGGTGTGCGCACTGTCCACCGGTCAGCCAAACTTCCGCTACACCGGCTACGCTCCGCCTGCGCTGACAGTAGACCTGGTTTCAGCTGGCGAGCTTTTAGTGCACCTTTTGGCGAAGCCTTTTGGCACGAAACTGTCACTGCGCCAAGCTGGATCTGTCAACACCTCCCCCTGCTACGCCGCCACACCCATCTCAGCGCACCTCGGTCTGCCAAACTACCAAACTGAGTGCACCTTGGGTTGCGCTGCTCGAAACTAGCTCAACGTGGGGTTCGCCACCCTGCGCCGTGCCGGGAAACTAGAGGCCAAGGTCTCAGGAATCAGAGCATTTACAAAGCTTTAAAATTTGCATTACCTGGTCTTTCCTAACGATGACTGTGAACAAGCCAGAGCCCTAACAAGACCCTGGTAAAAGTTGTCTGAGAGCTCAAATGTTTTGGGGTGTCCAAACCCTTTGCATGGTGTTCCTTTACTTGTTTCACTCTAAAAATTGTACGAAATCAAAATAATACACTGATCTTGCTTAAAATGTTGAAAAGCATGTTTCATCTTTAACTTCATGTCTTTTGGAAATCACTTCATCTTCTACTTACTTAACAATTTACAGTAAAAGAAATTTTGACCAGGGGTGCCCAAACAAATAAAAAAGCACTCTGTGACACAATATGAGGAGACACCACTTGGTGAAGGAAATAAAGTCACTTTCCAAAACAATAAATGTTGAAAATAATTAAAATGCTCTACTTTTTTTTTCTTTATAGTGACACAGAAAACATTACATATGCACATTCTACAGTAAAAAAAGGTGAACTATGGCTTCTGATTTCTGGGCTACAGCGTTTGACAAAGTTTGTCACGTGTTACTGTTTCCTTTGGTGAATGGTGTAATGCGATCTATGGAGGATGAAGCAGTCTGATAAAAACATGTCACAAACTCAGCCTGTGGAGTTTGGAGGTGAACACATACCACCTGCATTTTTTAATGAAGTCAGGTAACTGTGAATGAATAACACATTCAAATACAGGTTGATTGTTAAATGGATGTTCAGAGAGTGAATTCTTTACTTGTAGTTGTAGGTTCAGTATGTCTGTTATATTATCTGCCTGTTTAAGTGATTGTTAATTTTTGACTATCTTAATGGATGAAGGATTAAATGTAACATATATAACTTTAGGTGGACATGTGGAAGTCCACAAATACAGATTCCTTTATTTTATGATCATGTTTATAGTATATATTTTAATAATCTGCAGTAATTCTACTATTGTGTATCTTATTGTGATTCACCGAAACCTCCATGAGCCTATGTATATTTTCATTGCAGCTTTGTTAATCAACTCTGTTCTTTTCAGCACTGCTATTTACCCAAAGCTTCTGACTGACTTTTTATCTGAAAAACAGATCATATCTTATTCAGCCTGTCTCCTCCAGTATTTTCTGTTTTATACTTTAGGCGGCGCAGAGTTCTTTCTGTTGTCAGCCATGGCCTATGACAGGTATGTGTCTATATGTAAACCTCTGCAATATCCAACTATAATGAGAAAAACAACTGTCTGTATCTTTCTGGCTTTAGCTTGGTTTGTTCCTGCTTGTCAGCTCGTGACACACACAACAATGTGCTTTCATGAAAAGCTCTGTAGGTTTACATTCAAAGCAATTTTTTGTAATAACTCAATTTACAAACTTCAGTGTAGCACTTCAAGAGCACTGACTATATATGGTTTGTTCATGTTTCTAAATGGGTCATTTTTTCCGATGCTCTTTATACTTTCCACATATGCACAAATATTCAGAATAACCTATCGAAGTTGCAGAAAAGTCAGGAAAAAAGCTGCAGAGACCTGTTTACCTCACCTGTTGGTTTTGATCAACTTCTCCTTGCTGTGCACATATAATTTAATTACAGCTCGACTGGAATCTGAAATTCCAAAACTTGCAAATTTAATAATGACTTTACAGCTGGTTTTGTATCATCCACTTGTTAATCCAATCATATATGGACTAAAAATGAAAGAAATTTCAAAGCACCTCAAGCAGTTGTTATGTCATAGGAAGATGAACTAATGTTATCAACACTGATTTCTTCTTCTGTTTAACAGTGCAGAGATGTGATTTCTCTGATCCTTGGAAAGTGTTTAACTTTAGGACTTGTTTTACTTAATAATGCACAGTAATGAGCACTGTCAGTTTCAACAATGAGATGACTGATGACATTTTCTGCAGTTACTCTGTTGCAGTAGTTTCATTCTTTATGTTTCATTACTGTCTTACTGCTTTGAATTTACTGTACAAATGCAGAACCCTATTTATTATATCCAGTATTAGTATTCTGGGTCTATTGCTGAAGTATTTGATAAGTAGAACTAAGAGAATGAATCACATTACACCTGCTTTTGCCTCTTTACATTGTTTATAGATTGTTTTTAAAGAGGTCGCTTTCAACTTATATTGCTAACTTTTGATGCACTGCATGGGTTTTTACTTGTGTCATCCATGAACGTTAGAGTCCCTATGAGCTGTGAGAGCCTCTGGATCAATCTGCCACAGGACATCCACTCAGCTGACTCTGTATTTTATAAATCATTTCTGAAATCATACATTTATCCCACAGTAGACCCTGATTATATTTAACTCTGCTCCCTTACTCCATTAGTTTTTATCTTGTCAGTTTTCACTGTTTTGTTCATCTAATTGTTGTTGATGTGTCTTATAACTTCATGACCATTTGATTAACATGGCAATAAAGGATTTCAAATGTCGAAAACACTGTGGCGTTATTCTATATATTTTACAATGTAGTGCTCATAATGAACACTGTATACTGTAACGCCTGGTACACGGTCTGAACTTTACTGTAGAGGCATAAAAATATATTTTTCCCAGCAGTTATCTTGGCTATGTACTACGTTTAAGATTGACATAACCTCCACAATAATAATGGTGCTCTGTCAGAGCTAGGACACCAGTAAGCACAAATGATTTAATATGTTGGTTTTAAGATTTTTTTTTTATTTTTAGGATGACATAACATAGAGCAGTGGTTTTAACCTATTTTTGGGCCAGTGTCCCCCTATTCATGATCCAGGTCCCTCACCTCCTCCCATCAACTAAAATGTAGGCTAAATGTCTTCCCTGATTATTAATGTTGATTGTTATTCTGTACTATATCATTATAAGAGCATGTCTTTGAATGCTAATGTTGGGAACACATAGTTGAAAGTATTAAAATGGCTATAAGAAATAATTATGATAACTATTAATTATATAGAAAAATATGATTCAATTTACATGAACTCACCTTGTGGGGAACCATAAAAAAGGAAAAATGATAGCCGTTTAATTAACTCACTTTCATAAAGTACATTAAACTATCAGTTTGAAGGATTTTGGAGTTTTTGACACAGCAGGGCTCAGTGATTCACTTACACTTGTGTCATATTAAACAGACAGCAAGCATGATTCCAAAGGTTTTTATCACAATGTGTCAAAAATAAACACACAAAACTACAAACTAAATAAACCTAACTACAGACTAAGACACTTAAAAGTGTTTTGTGTGTTTGTGTGTGTGTGTGTGTGTGTGTGTGTGTGTGTGTCTCTGTGTGTAGATCACCATTTACTCACTTAATGACAGCAAATCAACACACGTGCATCAACAACATTTAAATAGTCTTTCCTAGCCTGTACAATTGTACCAATGTTGTACACAGTTGTTACGTTACCAATCCATGAATGCTGGGAAAAGGTTTTTTGTTATGCTGCTTGTTAGTCTGCGATTCTGTCTATTGTGGATGAGCAAAGATGGAAAGGATTGTGATTCCTGATGCAGTCTCTGCAGTGCTGTATTCCAGTGTTACAGGTCAGAGGAATCTGTTAATTCTTTATCTTTACAAAGTTAGCAGTTAGGTGCGAACTTGATGTTGTTCTCTGTTGCTTGAAAAATTACCTCACCAACTTTGTGTCTGTTGCACGTGTTAACTTGTCTGGTCTCTTCTCCCATTTAGAAAATGTTCTGTGTTTGCTTGAGCAGACCACATGTAGATCAGAGTCTTTTTTATGTCTCCGCACCAACGATAGCTGCAGTCAGAAGCATTATGTTTTCAGGTTGTCCATCCGTCCGCATATATGTCAGTCCCATCTTTGTGAACACGATATTTCAGAACAGCTTGAGGGAATTTCTTCAAATTTGGCACAGATGTCCATATGGTATCAACAACAATGAACTGAGTCATTTTTTTGGTGGTCAAAAGTCAAGGTCATTGTGACCTTGTCTGTCTCATTTTCATGAATGCAATATCTCAAGAACACATTGAGGAAATTTCTTCAGACATGGAATTTTGGGGTGAGGATGCAGGAAAGGTTTTCTTCTGATGACTCTTCAATCAATCAATCAATCAATCAATCAATCAATTTTATTTATAAAGCCCAATATCACAAATCACAATTTGCCTCACAGGACTTTACAGCATACTACATCCCTCTGTCCTTTGGACCCTCGCAGCAGATAAGGAAAAACTCCCCAAAAAAACTCTTTAACGGGGCAAAAAACAAGGCAGAAATCTCAGTAAGAGCAACTGAGGAGTGATCCCTCTTCCAGGATGGACAGACGTGCAATAGATGTCATACAGAACAGATCAACATAATAAATTAACAGGAATCCATATGACACAATGAGACAGAAAGAGAGAGAGAGAGAGAGAGAGACAGAGAGACAGAGACAGATAAAGATGCAGGACAGATGGTAATGAGAGTAGCTTACAACAACATTAATGAAAGTAATGATATTATAATAATATTATAATTACAATTCTGGTTATTGTGGTACAATATGTTGAAAGTATATAAAAATGTGTGATAGTATACATATGTGACAATAATCATATGTGTATAATAACAGTAGAAGTATGACTAATGATAACAGCAGCAGCAGGAGGCATCTGGCAGGACCACGGCAGCAGCACAACCACACACGTCACACTATCCAGGCACCGCTGCGATATGAGTTAACCTGCGAGACAGTTGAGCACAAAGGCTCCAGAGAAGAAGCCGAGTTAGTGACATGCAGCATGGCCGAGTTAGCGAGATGTATTAAGAGGACATGAGAGAGAGAGAGAGAGAGAGAGAGAGAGAGAGAGAGAGAGAGAGAAGGAGAGAAGGTGCCTGGTGTATTATAGGAGGTCCTCTGGCAGACTAGGCCTAAGTCAGCCTAACTAGGGGCTGGTACAAGGCAAGCCTGAGCCAGCCCTAACTATAAGCTTTATCAAAGAGGAAAGTCTTAAGTCTAGTCTTAAATGTGGAGACGGTGTCTGCCTCCCGGACCGTAACAGGAAGATGATGACACAGGAGAGGAGCCTGATAGCTGAAGGCTCTAGCTCCTGATCTACTTTTGGAGAATTTAGGGACCACAACTAACCCTGCGTTCTCAGAGCGCAGTGTTCTGGTAGGATAATATGGCACTATGAGCTCTCTAAGATATGACGGAGCTTGACCATTTAGAGCTTTATAAGGTAACAGTAGGATTTTAAATTCAATTCTGGATTTTACGGGGAGCCAGTGCAGAGAAGTTAAAACAGGAGAAATATGATCTTGTTTCTAAGTTCCTGTTAGTACACGTGCTGCTGCATTCTGAATTAGCTGGAGAGTTTTTAAGGACTTACTAGAGCTACCTGATAATAGGGAGTTACAGTAAACCAGCCCAGAGGTAACAAAAGCGTGGACCAATTTTTCTGCATCTTTTCGGGTCAGGATAGGCCTAATTTTCGCAATATTACACAGATGAAAAAATGCAATCCGTGAGGTTTGTTTTAAATGAGAATTACAAGACAAATCTTGATCAAATGTTACTCCGAGGTTTCTTACGGTAGTGCTAGAGGCCAGAGCCATGCCATCTAGTGAAACTGTCATCAGATATAGAGTCTCTGAGTTGTTTGCAGGTCTGCAGGTCTTTTGCAGTCAAACAGTGGTTTTGATTTGCTTTTCTAACAATCCTACAAGCAACTCTTTCAGAAAGATGTCTTGGTATTCCAGACTTCAACTTGACCTCCACAGTTCCTGTTTAATGCCATTTTTTAATGACATTACAAAATGAGGATACAGCTCCCTGAAAACACTGATCTTGCTTAAAATGTTGAAAAGCATGTTTCATTTTTACATTCATGTCTTTTGGAGATCACTTCATCTTCTACTTAACTGTTTACAGTAAAATAAATTTTGACCAGGGGTGCCCAAACAAATAAAAAAGCACCATGTGACACAATATGAGGGAGACATCACTTGGTGAAGGAAATATAGTCACTCTCCTGCTGTACTGTCTTTTTTTTCTTTCTTTATAGTGGCACAGAGAACATTACATATGCACATTACTCAGTAAAAAAGGAGAAATATGGCTTCTGATTTATGGGCTCCAGAGTTTGACAAAGTTTGTCACGTGTTATTGTTTCCTTTGGTGAATGGTGTAATGAGATCTATGGAGGATGAAGCAGTCTGATAAAAACATGTCACAAACTCAGCCTGTGGAGTTTGGAGGTGAACACATCCCACCTGCATTTTTTAATGAAGTCAGGTAACTGTGAATGAATAACACATTCAAATACAGATTGATTGTTAAATGGATGTTCAGAGAGTGAATTCTTTACTTGTAGTTGTAGGTTCAGTATGTCTGTTATATTATCTGCATGTTTAAGTGATTGTTAATTTTTGACTATCTTAATGGATGAAGGATTAAATGTAACATATATAACTTTAGGTGGACATGTGGAAGTCCACAAATACAGATTCCTTTATTTTATGATCATGTTTATAGTATATATTTTAATAATCTGCAGTAATTCTACTATTGTGTATCTTATTGTGATTCACCGAAACCTCCATGAGCCTATGTACGTTTTCATTGCAGCTTTGTTAATCAACTCTGTTCTTTTCAGCACTGCTATTTACCCAAAGCTTCTGATTGACTTTTTATCTGAAAAACAGATCATATCTTATTCAGTCTGTCTCCTCCAGTATTTTCTGTTTTATACTTTAGGCGGTGCAGAGTTCTTTCTGTTGTCAGCCATGGCCTATGACAGGTATGTGTCTATATGTAAACCTCTGCAATATCCAACTATAATAAGAAAAACAACTGTCTGTATCTTTCTAGCTTTAGCTTGGTTTGTTCCTGCTTGTCAGCTTGTGGCACTGACAATAATGTCCTTTGATGAAAAGCTCTGTAGGTTTACTTTAAAAGCAGTTTTTTGCAATAACTCAATTTACAAACTTCATTGCAGCACTTCAAGAGCACTGCAAATATATGGTTTGGTAATTTTGCTCAATGTTTCATTTTTTCCGATGCTCTTTATACTTTCCACATATGTACAAATATTCAGAATAACCTATGAAAGCTGCAGAAAAGTCAGGAAAAAAGCTGCAGAGACCTGTTTACCTCACCTGTTGGTTTTGATCAGCTTTTCCTTGCTGTGCACATATAATATAATTATAGCTCGACTGGAATCTGATATTACAAAACTTGCAAATTTAATGATGACTTTACAGCTGGTTTTGTATCATCCACTTGTTAATCCAATCATATATGGACTAAAAATGAAAGAAATTTCAAAGCACCTCAAGCAGTTGTTATGTCATAGGAAGATGAACTAATGTTATCAACACTGATTTCTTCTTCTGTTTAACAGTGCAGAGATGTGATTTCTCTGATCCTTGGAAAGTGTTTAACTTTAGGACTTGTTTTACTTAATAATGCACAGTAATGAGCACTGTCAGCTTCAACAATGAGATGACTGATGACATTTTCTGCAGTTACTCTGTTGCAGTAGTTTCATTCTTTATGTTTCATTACTGTCTTACTGCTTTGAATTTACTGTACAAATGCAGAACCCTATTTATTATATCCATTATTAATATTCTGTGTCTATTTATGAAGTTTATAGAACTAGAACTAAGAGAAAGAATCACATCACAGCTGCTTTTGCCTCTTTACACTGTTTATATTGTGTTTAAAAGTAATTTTATTTGAAATTAGATTGCTGAGTCTTGATGCACTGCACGGGTTTTTACTTGTGTCATCCATGAACGTTAGAGTCCCTATGAGCTGTGAGAGCCTCTGGATCAATCTGCCACAGGACATCCACTCAGCTGACTCTGTATTTTATAAATCATTTCTGAAATCATACATTTATCCCACAGTAGACCCTGATTATATTTAACTCTGCTCCCTCACTCCATTAGTTTTTATCTTGTCAGTTTTCACTGTTTTGTTCATCTAATTGTTGTTGATGTGTCTTATAACTTCATGACCATTTGATTAACATGGCAATAAAGGATTTCAAATGTCGAAAACACTGTGGCGTTATTCTATATATTTTACAATGTAGTGCTCATAATGAACACTGTATACTGTAACGCCTGGTACACGGTCTGAACTTTACTGTAGAGGCATAAAAATATATTTTTCCCAGCAGTTATCTTGGCTATGTACTACGTTTAAGATTGACATAACCTCCACAATAATAATGGTGCTCTGTCAGAGCTAGGACACCAGTAAGCACAAATGATTTAATATGTTGGTTGTAAGATTTTTTTTTATTTTTAGGATGACATAACGTAGAGCAGTGGTTTTAACCTATTTTTGGGCCAGTGTCCCCCTATTCATGATCCAGGTCCCTCACCTCCTCCCATCAACTAAAATGTAGGCTAAATGTCTTCCCTGATTATTAATGTTGATTGTTATTCTGTATTATATCATTATAAGAGCATGTCTTTGAATGCTAATGTTGGGAACACATAGTTGAAAGTATTAAAATGGCTATAAGAAATAATTATGATAACTATTAATTATATAGAAAAATATGATTCAATTTACATGAACTCACCTTGTGGGGCACCATAAAAAGGGAAAAATGATAGCCGTTTAATTAACTCACTTTCATAAAGTACATTAAACTATCAGTTTGAAGGATTTGGGAGTTTTTGACACAGCAGGGCTCAGTGATTCACTTACACTTGTGCCATATTAAACAGACAGCAAGCATGATTCCAAAGGTTTTTATCACATGTCAAAAATTATGAAGTTTAGGTAACTGATTACTTTCTTCTGGCTTCATAGATAAATACAACTGTGTATCATCCGCATAACAATGGAAATTTACAGAGTGATTTCTAATGATGTTACCTAAGGGAAGCATATATAGAGTAAATAGGATTGGTCCCAGCACAGAACCTTGCGGAACTCCAAAACAAACTTTAGTACGTAAGGATGATTCATCATGAACGTGAACAAACTGAAAATGATCGGATAAATAAGATTTAAACCAGCTTAATGCAGAGCCTTATAGGCCAATTAAGTGTTCCAGTCTCTGTAGCAGAATTTGATGGTCAATTGTGTCAAACACTGGACAAAGATCTAATAAAACAAGTACAGAGACGAGTCCTTTGTCTGAAGCAATCAGAAGATCATTTGTAATTTTAACTAGTACTGTCTCAGTGCTATGATGCACTCTAAATCCTGACTGAAATTCCTCAAATAAATTATTATCATGGAGAAAATCACACAGCTGGTCTGTGACTACTTTCTCAAGGATCTTTGAAAGAAAGGGAAGATTAGATATTGGTCTATAGTTGGATAACACCTCTGGATTCAGATTGGGCTTTTTTAGGAGAGGCTTAATTACAGCTACCTTAAAAGACTGTGGTACATAGCCTGTTAACCCTTACACCCAGCAAGGACTCAATGAGTTCTCGCCCGTTCCTCTATTGAGCAGCATTTTGGCTGCAATCATGCTTTAGCAAAATGCTTTGGGGAAGTTTTGCCTTTATCTGTTAATGTTGAAATTAAAAAAAAAAAAAAAAAAGATAAAAGTTTTTTTTTTCAATGTGTAATTAAATTTATAGCTCTCACCCAGTAAGGACTCATTGCGTCCTTGTGATGGTTGAAGTCATAACTTTTTAATGGCTTTATCTTTTAAGATTATTATTGTTTTGTTATGTTATTTAGCTTCTCTCCCATAATGACTGTTATAATTCAAACAATAAAATTAGTTAATTAACCCTTTACAGGCCGGTTTCTGTGATGTACTACTCATTTTTATACAAAAAACAGCCCAAAAATGAAATATTCTCTAGTTAGAGAGGGATTTTTAAAAATGATTACAACTGTCTGAGGTCAGGCAGTGTTTATGGGGAATATCAGTTTTAATGCATTTTTACTTTTTTTGTAGTGTTGTACAATCAGGTGTGTTCACTTTCAGCCAATCGTATGGTGTGGAGAAAATGTAAGGAGCCATACGATTGGCTGAAAGCGAACACACCTGATTGACTGATGAATCTGTCAGTCAGAATCATAAATTTGATTGACAGATTTATCAGCCAATGGTGACGTTCGTTGACCTGCGACCTCAGGGGAGTCTCAAAATTCACCACACAGATTTCTCTCACAAATGTGGAGAGGTTCACAAATGAGAAGCGGTTTGTAAATGCACATTCAGCGATTTGCATGATCTGTGAATTTATAACATATGCATTCGTGAAAAACCCTGCGTGAGTTCATTCATTATGAGACTGATCTGACCCCATATTATAGTAGCCTCCAACACAGCCAGCCAGAGGAACGGCAGCAACCTGCCACCAGCCAACGGCCGACCCAGCGAGCTGAAGAGGAGGCAGCCTGGTCAGCGCTTGTGTGTTCTGTGCACGGGCACAAAGAGAGGAAAAGTGCACACTGTCTGCTTCAAATGCAAACGTACCGCCTGTAAGGAGCATCGCGTCAGGGTACTGTACTGCCAGCCCTGCAGTGAGAGCGTTGAAAACTAACTTTTTCAGTAACTGTTTCAGCCAAGGGTTCACCCATTGTTCTCAAAAAAATTACATGGAATTGAATAGGGGACTCAATGAGTCTTTTACTTTAGTCTTACACTGTACAAAAAGTAAAACTGCATATGAACTAATATTCTGCATGAAAACTGACTGACCTCAGGCAAATATAAGTATTAAAAAAATATCCCTCCAGCCTCTTGTAAAGTGAAATTATTTCACTCTTGGGGTGGTTTTTTTTTTTTGTATTAAAATGAGTGGTACATAACAGAAACCGGCCTAGGGTTAATTAACTAATTTTATTTTTTTAATTTAACAGTCATGGTGGGAGAGAAGTTAAATAACATAACAAAAAAAGAAAAATCTTAAAATATAAAACCATTAAAAAGTTATACCTTCAGCCATCATTAGGACGCAATGAGTCCTTAACTGGGTGAAAGCTATATTTTGTTTTCAATCTAACACTACAAAAAAAGTAAAAATGCATAAAAGCTGATATTCCCCATAAACACTGCCTGACCTCAGACAGTTGTAATCATTTTAAAAAATCAATGTCTAACTAGAGAATATTTCATTTTTGGGCTGTTTTTTGTATAAAAATGAACGGTACATCACAGAAACCGGCCTGTAAAGGGTTAATTAACTAATTTTATTGTTTGAATTATAATAGTCATGGTGGGACAGAAGTTAAATAACATAACAAAAAAATAATAATCTTAAAAGATAAAGCCATTAAAAAGTTATGACTTCAACCATCACAAGGACGCAATGAGTCCTTACTGGGTGAATGGATGGAATTTAAAACCGTCTGTAAGGGTTAATAAAGATATTTTGATCATGTCTAATAAGTGAGTGTTAAAAGTCCATGAAGGTCATATTTATAGTAGGTATGGCTGCACAGTAAATCAGTGCACCACCACTCCAGAGTCTGGTAACCTTCCTGCAGGTCTTTCGCAGTCCAACAGTGGTTTTGATTTGCCTTTCTAAGAATCCTACGAGCAACTCTTTCAGAAAGCTGTCTTGGTATTCCAGACTTCAACTTGACCTCCACTTTTTAATGACATTACAAAATGAGGACACAGCTCCCTGAAAACACTTTGCTATCTTCTTATAGTCTTCTCCTGCTTTGTGGGCATCAGCTATCTTAGTGCTAGGCAGCTGTTTAGAGGAGCCCATGGCTGCTGATTACTGGGACAAGGTCTCAGGAATCAGAGTATTTACAAAGCTTTGAAATTTGCATTACCTGGCCTTTCCTAACGATGACTGTGAACAAGCCAGAGCCCTAACAAGACCCTGGTAAAAGTTGTCTGAGAACTCAAATGTCTTGGGGTGTCCAAACCCTTGCATGATGTTCCTTTCGTTTTTTTCCACTCCAAAATTATACAAAGCAAAATAACACACTGATCTTGCTTAAAATGCTGAAAAGCATGTTTCATTTTTACATTCATGTCTTTTGGAGATCACTTCATCTTCTACTTAACTATTTACAGTAAAATAAATTTTGACCAGGGGTGCCCAAACAAATAAAAAAGCACCATGTGACACAATATGAGGGAGACACCACTTGGTGAAGGAAATATAGTCACTCTCCTGCTGTACTGTCTTTTTTTTCTTTCTTTATAGTGGCACAGAGAACATTACATATGTACATTACTCAGTAAAAAAGGAGAAATATGGCTTCTGATTTATGGGCTCCAGAGTTTGACAAAGTTTGTCACGTGTTATTGTTTCCTTTGGTGAATGGTGTAATGAGATCTATGGAGGATGAAGCAGTCTGATAAAAACATGTCACAAACTCAGCCTGTGGAGTTTGGAGGTGAACACATCCCACCTGCATTTTTTAATGAAGTCAGGTAACTGTGAATGAATAACACATTCAAATACAGATTGATTGTTAAATGGATGTTCAGAGAGTGAATTCTTTACTTGTAGTTGTAGGTTCAGTATGTCTGTTATATTATCTGCATGTTTAAGTGATTGTTAATTTTTGACTATCTTAATGGATGAAGGATTAAATGTAACATATATAACTTTAGGTGGACATGTGGAAGTTCACAAATACAGATTCCTTTATTTTATGATCATGTTTATAGTATATATTTTAATAATCTGCAGTAATTCTACTATTGTGTATCTTATTGTGATTCACCGAAACCTCCATGAGCCTATGTACGTTTTCATTGCAGCTTTGTTAATCAACTCTGTTCTTTTCAGCACTGCTATTTACCCAAAGCTTCTGATTGACTTTTTATCTGAAAAACAGATCATATCTTATTCAGCCTGTCTCGTTCAGTATTTTTTGTTTTATACTTTAGGCGGTTCAGAGTTTTCACTGTTGTCAGCCATGGCCTATGACAGGTATGTGTCTATATGTAAACCTCTGCAATATACAACTATAATGAGAAAAACAACTGTCTGTATCTTTCTGGCTTTAGCTTGGTTTGTTCCTGCTTGTCAGATTATGGCACTGACAATAATGTCCTTTAACGAAAAGCTCTGTAGATTTACTTTAAAAGCAATTTTTTGCAGTAACTCAATTTACAAACTTCAGTGTAGCACATCAAGAGCACTGACTATATTGGGTTTGGTCATGTTTCTAAATGTTTCATTTTTTCCGATGCTCTTTATACTTTCCACATATGCACAAATATTCAGAATAACCTATCGAAGTTGCAGAAAAGTCAGGAAAAAAGCTGCAGAGACCTGTTTACCTCACCTGTTGGTTTTGATCAACTTCTCCTTGCTGTGCACATATAATATAATTATAGCTCGACTGGAATCTGAAATTACAAAACTTGCAAATTTAATAATGACTTTACAGCTGGTTTTGTATCATCCACTTGTTAATCCAATCATATATGGACTAAAAATGAAAGAAATTTCAAAGCACCTCAAGCAGTTGTTATGTCATAGGAAGATGAACTAATGTTATCAACACTGATTTCTTCTTCTGTTTAACAGTGCAGAGATGTGATTTCTCTGATCCTTGGAAAGTGTTTAACTTTAGGACTTGTTTTACTTAATAATGCACAGTAATGAGCACTGTCAGCTTCAACAATGAGATGACTGATGACATTTTCTGCAGTTACTCTGTTGCAGTAGTTTCATTCTGAATGTTTTATTACTGTCTTATTGCTTTGAATTTACTGTACAAATGCAGAACCCTATTTATTATATCCAGTATTAGTATTCTGGGTCTATTGCTGAAGTTGATAGAACTAGAACTAAGAGAAAGATTCACATTACACCTGCTTTTGCCTCTTTACACTGTTTATATTGTGTTTAAAAGTAATTTTTTTAAAATTAGATTGCTGAGTCTTGATGCACTGCATGGGTTTTTACTTGTGTCATCCATGAACGTTAGAGTCCCTATGAGCTGTGAGAGCCTCTGGAACAATCTGCAAGAGGACATCCACTCAGCTGACTCTGTATTTTATTTTAAATCATTTCTGAAATCATAAATTTATCCCACAGTAGACCCTGATTGTATTTAACTCTGCTCCCTTACTCCATTAGTTTTTATCTTGTCAGTTTTCACTGTTTTGTTCATCTAATTGTTGTTGATGTGTTTTATAACTTCATGACCATTTTATTAACATGGCAATAAAGGATTTCAAATGTTGAAAACATTGTGGTGTTATTTTATATATTACAGTGTAGTCCTCATAGTGAACACTGTATACTGTTATCTTGGCTATGTGCTACATTTAAGATTGATATAACCTCCTAATCTGGTGCTCTGTCAGAGCGAGGACACCAGAAAGCACAAATTATTTAATATGTTGGTTGTAGCATTTTATTGTTTTTGTTAGGATTAAATATTGTAGTGTAGTGGTTTTAACATATTTTTGGGCCAGCGCAAGTACTTACAAAAATAAACACACAAATCTACAAACTAAATAAACCTAACTACAGACTAATCATCATCATCATCATCATCGGCATCGCAGTCTCGTAAGACCATAGATTTCTTGTGCCTGGGAGTTAGGTTTGGACACAGCGTCTTCTGTGGCTGTGAAGGCCAATCCGGGAGTGGCAGACCCGGCCACAGATGTCACAAGTGTAGGCCGGATTCTGTGATGTTGAGGACGTGATGATGACTTGCTGCTTTCTCAAATTTCTTTTTGTTTCTTTTTGTTGAGACAAGGTTGTTTCATGGGTCTGCAGTCCGGTGCGGAGTGCCTGCTGCCATAGACGACGGTCTGTAGCGGCATCTTCCCCTGGTGGCAGGATTGATGTTGAAGGATTTGAGGTCCTTTTTGCAGACAACCTTATACTGAAGCAGAGGGCGGCCAATTGGCCTTTTGCCAGATGTTAGCTCTGCGTACAGTATGTCTTTTGGCATGTGACCAACGTGCATCTGGCGGACATGGCCCAGCCAGCAGAGACGTCGTTGCCTCAGAAGAGAGAACATTGTTGGGAGCTGTGCCCTCTCTTGGACCGCTGTATCTGTGATCCTGTCCTGCCACGTGATGCCCAGTATGTGTCTCAGGCAGTGCAGATGGAAAGAATTTAACCTCCGCTCTTGGCGCGAGTATGTGGTCCACGCTTCGCTACCATACAGGAGTGTGCTGCTGACACAGGCACTGTACACCTGTATCTTTGTATGGATGGAGAGTTTGTTATTGTCCCATACTCTAGATGTAAGTTTCCCAAAAGTAGAGGCTGCTTTTCCGATCCGGCTGCTGACTTCTGCATCAAGAGACAGGTTGTTGGTAATGGTAGACCCAAGGTAGATAAAGCTGCTCACAGCTTCCAGTGTCTAACTGTTAATGGTGATGGAAGGGGGGGTTTCAGTACCCTGTCCCATGGTCTTGGTTTTCTTCAAGCTAATGGTTACTTTGAAGTTCTGACATGCGTGACTGAACTGGTCAGTGAGGACCTGCAGGTGTTTCTGGGAGTGTGCTGCCACTGTTGCATCATCAGCAAACAGCATTTCCCGAATGATGAGTGATCTGACCTTCGTTTTTGCTTTCAGTCGGGAGAGGTTGAAAAGTTTGCTGTCTGTCCTAGTGTGTAGGTAGACTCCTTCAGTTGACGTTCCAAAGGCTTGGTACAGGAGAAGGGAAAAGAATATCCCAAACAGAGTGGGCACCAGCATGCAGGAAGGACCGAAGAGTGCTGAGGAGTTTTGGAGGGCAGCTTATCCGTTTGACCAGTTGGAAGAGGCCGCTCCTGCTCACAAGATCAAATGCCTTGGTCAACTCAATGAAGGCCATGTAGAGTGGTTTTCGCTGCTCTCTGCACTTCTCCTGCAGCTGTCTCAGGGAGAAGATCATGTCCAAGGTAGAGCTTCCGGCCCTGAATCCTGCCTGTGATTCAGAGTAGATTCTCTCCGCCAGGACTTGAAGTCTACCCAGTAAAACTCTAGCAAAGAGTTTGCCAGTGATGCTGAGTAGGGAGATGCCACGATAGTTGTACAATTGCCCCTGTCTCCTTTATTTTTGTACAGGGTAATGATGTTTGCATCTCTCATGTCCTGTGGGACAGAGCCTTCCTACCAGCACAGGCAGAGGAGCCTGTGGAGTCTGTGCAGTAGAGCAGGCTTTCCGCACTTGAGGACTTATTCCATCACTGTCTGGTGCTTTTCTGCTGGCCAAGCTGTCAATTGCTTTACCTAACTCCTCAGTAGTTGGTTCCATGTTGAGCTCTTCCATTACAGGGAAACGCCCTACATGCCTGAGTGCTGCATCAGAGACAATGTTATCCCTGGTGTAAAGCACCGAGTAGTGTTCCACCCAGCGGTCAAGTTGTTTAGAGCGGTCAGAGATGGTTTCTCCCGAGGCTGTTTTCAGTGGGGCAGTTGAGGATTGGAGCCAATTCTGTTAAACTGGCATCAAACCAGTCATTTGGCCTTCCCAGCTTCTTGCCAAAAACTGACAGGGCTGTGCTGTGGATGGTGTAGTAGTGTCTATATACAGACTCTACATTCAGTGAACGTAGTCTGTAGGCAAACCTCAGAGATCTTGCCTCCGGAAGAAGAGCAGAAGAGCCCTGGTTTCCGGTGCTAGGCTGTTTGTAGTCCGCGTGATATTGATCAATCACGTTTGAGCCGGCTGCAGTTGTTGCCAGGTTAAACGCTCCATGCGGTGAACTAACGAGGCGGAACATAATTGGCGTCACTGCAAACTCTGAATCCATTGCAATGGTTCAGCATATTTACTTATATATTAAAGGAAGTCGGAAACGGAAATTCGTCTCCTCAAACTGGAATGCCAAAAAATCGGGGGTCTGCCCCCAGAGGCTTTATCGCCGTCTGCCGGAAGTCAGACGCCGAATACAGCCGATGGGTTCCGAGAATGCAGACTAAGACACTTAACAGTGTGTTGCTCTCACTGAATGACAGCAAATCAACATGTACATTGACAACAGTTAAACAATCTTGTTTAGCCTGTACAGTTGTACCAATTCTGTACCCAGTTGTTACGTTACCAGTCCATGAATGTTGGGAAGAGGTTTTTTGTTATGCTACTTGTTAGTCGGCACTCCTGTCTGATGTGGATGAGCAAAGATGGAAAGACTTGTGGTTCCTGATGCAGTCTCTGCAGTGCTGCATTCCACTGTTGCAGGTCAGAGGAATCTGTTCAATCTTTGTCCTAACAGCATTAGCAGTTCATCTTCACATGTAATATTCTTAACATTGGCGTGACTGTCACAAACCATAATTTCCCCTCTGGAACAATAAAGTATTTTTGATTCTGATTTTGATTCTGATAGATCTCGGCTACTCTTACATAACATCCATCCATCAATCTTTCTTGGTGAAAACATCACGTACAACTTTTTTATTCAAATACATGCAACTACTACATTTCTCATAGCAACGTCTAAACTATTGAACCAATACAGAAATGAAAGAGAAATCACAAGAATAAACAATAATATTACAAATGAAAGTTTATGTCACTGCTGAGAGTGCGTAAAAGCGGTAACTTTAGATGGTCCTGAGTAACAAATTAATATCCAACCAGGATTTTGATTCTGACAGACAGAAAATCTTCGCTGTTTAATATATGCTTTGATACGACTGAAATAATTTTGGAAACGAAACAGCATGTCTTGCTCTGTCAGAGGGGGGAGATGGAGAGAAACTCAGGGTTTGTTGAAGATAACCTGTTGGCGGGCGGGTTGGGTTATCAGTTACCGCAGTAATTTACCCAGAGTTTCAATTACATCTCTTTCTGAAACACAAAACCCAGAGTTTTTCAGGGTAGGAGTTTTCACCAAACACTGATCCTGAAACAGGGTTCACATGTTTCTGCCGTCTTCTTGTAGTTTCTGATGTAAGCTATTTTGAAGGTCAATCGTCCATGGACTGGTAACATAACACTTAGGCACAGCATTGGCAACATGTGAAGATGAACTGCTAACGCTGTTAGGACAAAGCATGAACAGATTCCTCTAACCTGCAAAGCTGGAATACAGCACTGCTGAGACTGCATCAGGAATCACAATCCTTTCCATCTTTGCTCATCCACAATAGACAGAATCGCCGACTAACAAGCATAACAAAAAACCTCTTCCCAACATTCATGGACTGGTAACGTAACAACTGGGCACAGCAATGGTACAGTTGTGCAAGCTAAGCAAGATTATTCAACTGTTGTCAATGTACGTGTTTGCTGTCATTGAATGAGTTATTGATGCTCTACACACACTCTCTCTATCTCACACACTCACACACACACACACACACACACACACAAACTGTTAAGTGTCTTAGTCTGTAGTTAGGTTGTAGTTTTGTGTGTTTATTTTTTTCATATTGTGAATAAATACTTTTGGAATCATACTTGCTGTCTGTTTAACATTGCAGAGGTGTGAGTGAATCCCTGCTGTGTCAAGAACTCCAAAATCCTTCAAATTGATAGTTTTTTTGTACTTTATGAAACTTAATTAATTAAATGGCTATCATTTTTCCTGGACATAGTGCCACAGAAGGTGAGTTAATGTAAATTAAATCATATTGTCAGACATAATTAATAGTTTTTATTTATTATTATTTATTTTTTTTAGCCATTGTAATACTTTCAACTATGTGTTCCCAACATAAGCATTCAATTACATGCTCTTATAATGATATAGTACAGAATAATAATCAACATTAATAATCAGGAAAGACATTTAGCCTACATTTTAGTTGATGGGAGGAGGTGAGGGACCTGGATCATGAATAGGGGGACACTGGCCCAAAAATAGGTTAAAACTACTGTTCTACATTATGTCATCCTAAAAAAAAATGAAAGAAAAGAAAATCCTACAGCCAGCATATTAAATAATTTGTGCTCTCTGGTGTCCTAGCTCTGACAGAGCACCATTATTATTGTGGAGGTTATGTCAATCTTAAACGTAACACATAGCCAAGATAACTGCTGGGAAAAATATATTCTATTCCTCCACAGTAAAGTTCAGACCGTGTACCGGGCGTTACAATATACAGTGTTCATTATGAGCACTACATTGTAAAATATATAAAATAATGCCTCAATGTTTTTGACATTTGAAATCCTTTATTGCCATGTTAATCAAATGGTCATGAAGTTATAAGACACATCAACAACAATGAGATGAACAAAACAGTGAAAACTGACAAGATAAAAACTAATGGAGTAAGGGAGCAGAGTTAAATACAATCAGGGTCTACTGTGGGATAAATGTATGATTTCAGAAATGATTTAAAATAAAATACAGAGTCAGCTGAGTGGATGTCCTCTGAGAGAGTGTTCCTAGAAACCCATGCAGTGCATCAAAAGTTAGCAATATAAATTTAAAGTAACCTCTTTAAAAACAATCTATAAACAAAAAGTAGGTTTTTAGTTCTAGTATTTATATACTTCAGCAATAGACCCAGAATACTAATAGTGGATGTGGTAAATAGGGTTCTGCATTTGTACAGTAAATTCAGAGCAATAAGACAGTAATGAAACATTCAGAATGAAACTGCTACAACAGAAAAATGTCATCAGTCATCTCATTGTTGAAGCTGACAGTGCTCATTACTGTGCATTATTAAATAAAACAAGTCCTAATGTTAAACACTTTCCAAGGATCAGAGAAATCACATCTCTGCACTGTTAAACAGAAGAAGAAATCAGTGTTGATAACATTAGTTCATCTTCCTATGACATAACAACTGCTTGAGGTGCTTTGAAATTTCTTTCATTTTTAGTCCATATATGATTGGATTAACAAGCGGATGATACAAAACCAGCTGTAAAGTCATTATCAAATTTGCAAGTTTTGAAATATCAGATTCCAGTCGAGCTATTATAACATTAAATGCGCACAGCAAGGAAAAGTTGATCAAAACCAACAGGTGAGGTAAACAGGTCTCTGCAGCTTTTTTCCTGACTTTTCTGCAACTTCGATAGGTTATTCTGAATATTTGTGCATATGTGGAAAGTATAAAGAGCATCGGAAAAAATGAAACGTTGAGTAAAATTACCAAACCCAATACAGTCAGTGCTCTTGAAGTGCTGCAATGAAGATGGTAAATTGAGTTACTGCAAAAAATTGCTTTTAAAGTAAACCTACAGAGCTTTTCGTTAAAGGACAATATTGTCGTTGCCACAAGCTGACAAGCAGGAACAAACCAAGCTAAAGCCAGAAAGATACAGACAGTTGTTTTTCTCATTATAGTTGTATATTGCAGAGGTTTACATATAGACACATACCTGTCATAGGCCATGGCTGACAACAGTAAGAACTCTGCACCGCCTAAAGTATAAAACAGAAAATACTGGAGGAGACAGGCTGAATAAGATATGATCTGTTTTTCAGATAAAAAGTCAATCAGAAACTTTGGGTAAAGAGCAGTGCTGAAAAGAACAGAGTTGATTAACAAAGCTGCAATGAAAACGTACATAGGCTCATGGAGGTTTCGGTGAATCACAATAAGATACACAATAGTAGAATTACTGCAGATTACTAAAATATATACTATAAACATGATCATAAAATAAAGGAATCTGTATTTGTGAACTTCCACATGTCCACCTAAAGTTATATATGTTACATTTAATCCTTCATCCATTAAGATAATCAAAAATTAACAATCACTTAAACTGGCAGATAATATAACAGACATACTGAACTTACAACTGAACATCCATTTAACAATCAACCTGTATTTGAATGTGTTATTCATTCAGTTATCTGACTTAACTGTGTTCACCTCTATACTCCACAGGTTGAGTTTGTGACATGTATTTATCACACTGCTTCATCCTCCATAGATCTAATTAAACTATTCACCATAGCACCAAAACACCAAAACAATAACACGTGAGCGTTCATCATTCTTAGCAAGCAAGCTAACAATAGTTAACATTTGCAAAATATTTTATGTAAGTATTTCCTGCTGAGATAGGATTATTTTTTCATCAGCTGGGGGCACTCAAACTATGATATTGGGCACTGAATTTGATGGTAGCAGTCTAGGGCCTCTAGTTTCGCAGACCACAATGGAAATAAGCCTTTGGGCTTTATTGTGTATTTTAATCCTCAACGATTTTTAATTAATGTATATCAAACTGATCTGCAGTTACTCATGTATGTTTTTTTTAATTGTTGTCAAATAAACCTACCTAACTACCTACCTACCTACCTACCGGGTGAGGCGGAGGCGCAGCGCACCTGCACTTCGCCAACTGGGTGTGGCCAGGTGGCTTTTGGCACACCATGCGCGCTGGCGCAGCTACTCCTCTTTCCCACTTCCGTCCCTCCTACCTGCGCAAGTCGGAAAGAGGGAGGAGAGAAGGCGTGGAGTGGGTTGTACACAGCCGATTCACATGACACCAATCAAATGAGCCCCTCTCCTTGCCCTTAAATGCGCCGTGCAAAGGCGTAATGAGAGTCCCAGGTCCAGGGGTTAGAGGCCCAGCTCCAAGGAGTGGAAGACCGGCTCCGGGGCGTGAGTGACAGGCTGTTCCCGCTGGCCTCAATAGATGCCAGCCTGCGTCGGCTGGCGGATACAGCCGAGCGCCTGCTGTACCCAGCACCCAGGTGGCCATTAAGGCCACGCACACGTGGAGGTGTCGCTAAGCAGAGGAGAGGAAGAAGAGGAAGGGGGGGGGGGGGATCATTAAATAAAATAAATTGAACACTGAAATAATTTGTTTTGGGTGATTTGTTGTCGCCTATATTTAATGTGCTTGAGTAAATTTACACCATAAATGTGTGAATGGATGTACTCCCTTACGGTTCACATAAGTGATGGCTTGGGTATCTGGGGCGCGCAACTGTACATGTGTGCAGTCGATTGCTCCCAGTACCCCAGGGAATCCACATTTCAACAACAAACCTCGCTTCGTTTCCAGCTGGCTCTCAGGTGTGAATGGAAAAATTATGTGCTCATTTGCATGTCGGACTAGACTAGACGTCACTGCATGTATAGCCGAACTGACAGCTCTCTGACTGATCCCCGCCACCGCGGCCATGGTGTGCTGGAAAGACCCAGTGGCGAAGAAGGTCAGAGCCACTGTCACCTTTACAGCAACAGGGAGAGCACAAGTGCCACCGGGGCGCGCATCAGAGGCCACGATGCACGTCACCACTTGGACCACCTCGTGGGGTAGATGTAATTTGTTCCTGTGTAATGAAAAAGAGTACGACATGAAATGACAATTACATTGGACACGGCGATATTCCAGTCATTATTCGTGTGGCCCACCTGCATTCCAGCTCTGTCATGCCCAAATAGGATGTCCTTTGATGGTACACCCTCTCTGCGTAAGTCCTCCTCCTCCTCGCAATAATGTACTCTATCTTTGTAGATCACATTAAGCAAGAACATTTTAACATTTGTATAGGCAATCACATGAAGCACGTAAACCCTTAAGACACCGAACATAACTTACAATTTGTTGACAGCGTTTCTCTCGTGCACGCGCTCTCTCTCTTTCTCTCTCGCAGTCTCACTCTGTTTCTTTTCTTTTGACTTTTCTAAAATGACAGATGCTGAATATATACTCCCTATCTGATGCTGTGGCTGTTTGTGGTTGGCTGAGAGGGATGTAAACCCACTAGTTTGCAGCTGTGTTAATCAAATCAGGTTGGGTTTCCATTACGCGTGCCAAACGGTGCCAAACGGTGCCAAACGGTGCCAATCCCCTTTGATCTGACATCAGATGTGACGGGACAGTCGATACAGAGATACATTTATGTGCTGATTGCAGATAGTTGCATTGAATAGTGGTTTTTGTGGGTATTTATTGCATCGTTAATGTGCCTGACATTCTGGAAACCTGTCTGTGAGATTCTGGTGATGTGTGCGCACTGTCTGCCGGTCAGCCAAACTTCCACTACACTGGCTGCGCTCCATCTGCGCTGACAGTAGACCTAGTTTCAGCTGGTGAGCTTTTAGCGCACCTTCGGCGAAGCCTTTTGGCACGAAACTGTCACTGCGCCAAGCTGCATCTGTCGACACCTCCCCCTGCTGCGCCGCCACACCCATCTCAGCGCACCTCGGTCTGCCAAATTATCAAACTGAGCGCACCTCGGGTTGCCCTGCTCGAAACTAGCTCTGCGTGGGGTTCGCCACCCTGTGCCACCCTGCGCCGCCCCGGGAAACTAGAGGCCTAGATCTTTCCTCCTGGGCCCAGACAGGCTTTTTTTTCTGTGGGGCTGCTGACCACCTCAGACACTTGCTCCTTGCCCCCAAACCATCAAAGGGGGGGCCCTTGCTCACAGCAGGAGCAAAACCTGGAACCAGAGAAGTGAGTGTGCGAACACAAAGTTTGCAACAAACTTTCCAGCAACAAGGAGAACCAAGTTGAGTTAGCATCACGACATCTAGCTCTGCAAGGACCCCGAGCAACTGGCTTCCTCAGATCTGCACCTTTGGAACAAAGGACACAACAAAGACTGCACCTGGAACCACAGCTCTTTCCAGCCCTCCTCTGCCGGCTAACAAAAGCAACATGTTTCAAACCAACTCTTCCCTCCATCCATTCAAGGATTGGTAACGTGACAACTGGGCATAGCTTTATCACAGCTGTACAGGCTAAGCAAGACTGTTTTAATTTGTTGTATGTGATTTAATGCTGTTTATTATTGTTGTGATTGTTTGCAGTTAGGTTATTGGTTAGTTGGCTTTACCAAAGCTAAGTGATGTTAGTTTGCTAATGCTGTTCACAGGCAACGTCTTGCACGCAACTAAACATCCTCTGCACTAATCCAGACCCTTTGCAATACATTTCACATAGACTAATTTACAAATAGGCTTTCAACATAGCTACACCCAAAGAGGCAACTCAAAGTTCCCGCTTCTTTTCCTTTGTCTTTGTCCTGACCACATGGTCAGACAAAACCTGCCCCCATCTGAAGCCAGCTTTGATTCTGCCATCTTGTAACGTTCCAAAGTGATAATTTAGTTAGTTTAGTTAGTTTACTGAATTTTATGAGACTGATATCTTTAACTGGCTATCATTTTTCCCTTTTTGGGAATGGTGCCCCACGAGGTGATTTAATGTAAATTAAGTCACATTATTTAACAGAATTAATAATTATTATGAATAATTATTAAATATTTCAGATAGCCAATTTGATACTTTAATTGGATGACTATTAACAGCTCAGGCCCGTGTTAAGGCTTAAGTTCCAACAAATGGTGCCGCCGTGTAAAACATAGCACTGGTGTCAAGATCACAACAAATAGTATCCTCTCTTTTACAGTATCACCAGTACATTCCCTACATTTTTGGTGTTCCCCCTTGAGGCCTTATATAATTAATTTACAATACACCAATCGATCTCCACGGCGAAATTAAATTTTTTCACTCTGTTGTCATTAACACACAAACAGGACCTATACATGCATAATGGAAAGATGTCAGAGTGAGGGGGCTGCATTGGACAGGCACCCTGGACAGTTGTGGGTCCAGTGTCTTACTCAAGGGCACCTCAGCAGTTCAACTGTTCAAAGGAAAACCTTGTCAACATCTATTTTATCTTATTAGATGAAGTTTGCTGGTCTGGTCATCTCACCTTAGCCATTTCTTTTTGAAACAGCAAAGTGTATCAAGTGAACTGAAAAAGCAACTGATTATACTATTCTGGTAGGCTACCTAAAGTTTAATTTGTACTTGCAGTTTAATAGTAATATATATGCAATATAATATCATAAAAATATCTATACTTGGCAGTGTGTGACGATATGATATTGCCACACAAAAATATTGGGATACTACCCTGTAATGATTTTTTCCCGCATCCCTACCTACTACTGCTGATATTTTGAGTCTAAAAAACTGTAATGGGGCTCAAAAACAAGGTCAAACTATGCTGTAGCTTCAGGCCTCCAGAGTTTCATGAAGTTTGTTTGTTAATATCTGCTTTGGTGGAAAGTTTAATGAGATCCTTGGAGGATGAAGCGATTTGATAAAAAATTTCCACAGACTCAAACAGTTCACTTCTGAATTTTAGAGATGAACACACACCAGGTGCATGTCAGGGTCAGCTATCTGTGAACTGGTAAGACACTTAGTACTGTTCTGAGCGGGTTAGTATTTTCATGTAAGTGAAAGTTTAAAAAATGTAATTCATGTTTGCTTGTTATAAAATCTGCCTGTTTTATTACTCAGCATTTAGTTTTAGATAACATTAATGGAGGATGAGTTAAATGTAACATATATAACTTTTGATGGGTATGTGGATTTACAGAAATACAGATATCTTTATTTTCTGATTATGTTCGCAGTATATATGCTGATATTATGCTGTAATTCTTCTATTGTGTATCTCATATGGACAAAAAAAACCCTGCATGAGCCTATGTATGTTTTCATTGCAGCTTTGTTACTGAACTCAGTTATTGTTTGCTCTGCAATGTACCCAAAGCTGTTGGTTGACTTTTTATCTGAAAAACAGATCATATCTTATTCAGCCTGCCTCCTTCAGTTTTACATTTATTATGCTATTGGCAGTTCAGAGTTCTTACTGTTGTCAGGCATGGCCTATGACAGGTATGTCTCTATATGTAAACCTCTGCAATATCCAACTATCATGACAAAAACCGCAGTGAGTATTATCCTGTTTTTTGCTTGGCTTATACCTGCCAGTCATATCGCACTCCCAACAATACTGAGTGCTCAAGCAAAACTGTGTCACTTTACTTTACCAGGAATATTTTGCAACAATGCAATTTACAGACTTCAGTGTGTACAGTCAAAAGTCATTTCTATATATGGTGTCATTGGTTTGATTGATCTTGCAATTCTGCCTTTCCTTTTCATAATTTTTACATACACAAAGATATTTGTTATAGCCTATCGAAGTTGTAAAGAAGTCAGGAAAAAAGCTGCAGATACCTGTTTACCTCATCTGCTGGTCTTAATTAGTTTCTCCTCTTTGAGTGCGTATGACATCAGTATAGCTCGACTGGAATCTAATTTTCCAAAAACTGCACGCTTCATAATGATGTTACAAATAGTTTTGTATCATCCTTTGCTTAATCCGCTCATATACGGGCTCAAAATGAAGGAAATTTCTAAACATCTCAAAAGGTTGTTCTGTCCAGCCAAAAAGTTTTGATGTATTATCACTGATTATTGATGTACAGTCATTTCTTCTGAAATAATGATGCAGAGATGTGAGTTCTTGAAAGGTATTTCATGCACACACTTATTTCCATCACAAACAGTAAAGAGTCCCTTTTATGAAAATGGAAAAGAATGACCTCAGCTTGAACAATTTAACTCCAAATTTCTGTAGTTATTCAAATTAATATTAATAAACAAATTGTATTCTACATTATCAAGTCATCACAACTTGCATTTAGACAGTTCTCTGTATTTTATTTTACTGTCATGAATTTAAGAAGCAAACCTGAACCCTGTTTACATGTAATAACATTCATATTTGTATCATCGGCTCGGAGTGTATTGGTCAAGTTAAACATTGAGATTCAGCATATTATATATATATATATATATATATATATATATATATATATATATATATATAGATATATATATTGTATTAATGCAGACAGCTAATGTGTTAATCACAACACTGTGGGCGGGGTTGTGCTTAAAAGCTGACTCAGAGGAAAATAATTATTTTTCACTTCAAGATGTGACTTTCAACCATGTGTGCCTGAACAAATGGGCAAAGAAAAATTGTGTGCGTGTGTGTGTGTGTGTGTGTGTGTGTGTGTGTGTGTGTGTGTGTGTGTGGTGGTCATTGCTCTGGCATGTTTTTTTGTTGTTTTCATGTCACAAGTGTTTTGATGAGGCTGAAATGGCAGGTCTGTTTACAGCAAAGCATTTTTTAAATGTATGATGAGAAACATAAAAAACAACAACCTTAAAGTAAATGATAATGTGGCTGTTGTTATTTCCTTACTATGCATGTATTGTCAGTTATCATTAAGTTGTCTGCAACACACACATACCCCTTGAATTTGAATTTATTAGCATACAAGATGTGATAAAAACCAGTATATAAAAAAGACCAAGCAGGGATTGTGCAGGAGAGGTAGGAAACCTGAGGGGGCTCATGGTGAAAACCTCCCCTCTAGAATTTCAAATCTATTCTATAACGAATAATATTTCTCTCCTAAACATGACAGAATAACAGACAAAACAAGAAGATATAATAATTATAAATAAAACAGACACATACACATGACACATAAACATTAACTATGGCACCAGTGTTTTTTCATATCAGATTTAAACAAGAGTAATAATGGACAGGTTTTGGTAAGGACTGTTGTTCCAGGGTATTGGTCCTCTGTATTTCAAAAAATAATCTCCAAGTATTGTGCAGTAATACTGAAGATAAATATCCTATGCTCGTCTTGTTGGATATGAATGGACATCAGAGTTCATTAGGAGAAAGTTGTGAAATACGAGCACGGTCTCACTCTGAAGTCGTCGAAATCTAGCGCTTGGGCACTGATTTGTGGCATCAGAAACCAACGAAAAAAGGCGTCCTTCAACGTCAACAAAAAATAAGTGGCCGGCTGCCAGTGTAGTTTAACGGTGCCCGAACATTGACTTTCACCTGAGAGAGCAATGTTCGTGTCCTGTAAGATTATAAAGCCAAAGCCTGTTCTTTTTTCCTAAACCTAACCAAGTGTTTTTGTTGCCTAAACCCAACCATGTAAAAGGATGTTGTACATAGTTGTTGTGATGAATTAATGAATGCAGTTGAAGGGATTATTGGCAAGTTTCTAAAAAAGCCTAGGAACTCAAACAGAAAATCCTCTTTAGCTTGGATAAATGAGTCCATTCGAAATTCAATGAAACAGCGGGATGTGCCTCTGCAAACTGCAATGAGAAGCTGTTTAAATAATGACAGGGCTATATAAAAAGGACTAAGAATTAAGAAATGCAAAAGCTGAATATTATATCTATGTAATCACAGAAGCCAGAGGAAATTGTTCTGCAACGTGAAAACAAATAAATAGTTTGATAAAGCCGTTCTAAAGCTGCAAATCAACAACAAGTCAGAGTGAGAATGTGTTGCATATACACACAGGCCCAAAGTACACACACATGCACAAACAGGACATATACATGCATTAAATGGAGGGGTGTCAGGGTGCGGGGGCTGCCAACTGACCGGTGCCCTGGGCAGTTGGAGGTTCAGGTTAGCTGACACCTCTCCAGTGACCAGTCCACGCTCCATATTTGGTCTAGACTCGAACTGCTGAACCTCCAGTTGCCAAACCAAGTCCCTATAGACTGAGCTGCCGCCTCCAAAATCGAGATTGGGTCACTGCACTGCCTGTTTCTTGCCTAAAACGTTTTCAAAACATGTTTTAGTGCCCTTTTTAGTGCCCTTTCCAGCACGTCCTGTCATCATGTGAAGTGGCACAGGATGGCAGCACAACCAGGTCCTGTGGAAGCTGGTGGAGCTCCTGGAGAAATGTAGAGTAGCCGCAAACACCTCTTCTGGCAACGGGACACCAGGCGTTCCCTTTGTCCAGCCAGGAGAGAGCCAACAGAGGCCGATGGCAGGCCATGCAAGTTCACTGCTGAACCCTGGAAAGGAACGGGAAATGCATGTAGACCTTGGCAAGCAACTGGTCTTCCCTAACAAGATTGTGCAGACGAACCTGAGACCAGACGTGATGTGGTCCTCATCATCGAGTTGAATGTCCCCTGGGAGGAGGGAATACCAGCAGCACATGAGCTAAAGTGGCTCAAGTACTCTGAGCTGGCTGCAGAGTGCAGAGAGGCAGGCTGGGAAGCATCCATCCACCCAGTGGAAGTTGGGTGCAGGGGCTTCGTGGGCAGGTCGGTTAGCCAGCTTCTCCAGGTTGCAGGAACAACAGGCACAAGTCTGCAGAGGGCCATCAAGGAGCTGGCAGTGGAGGTAGAGAGAGCTAGCTACTGGCTGTGGCTACGGAGGAGAGACAGCCAATGGGGCCAGACACCCCAGTAGGGTCAGCTGCAGGGAGTGGCAAGGAGACATCTCTCTACAGCCACTGCCCCCCCCCACCCAGAGATGTACTGGCTCGGGGGTGAAACATCAGTGAAAGGTGGCACCAGCTGAAGACCCTGCAGCTGACCCCAAGTGCACCGGAGGAGGTGTGACAGGCAAGATGCTGGGCAGGTTAATACCAGGGACAACCCGTACATTCCCTTGTACCAGTTTTTGTATGTTCCAGTGGCCTTTCCTGCCCAGCTGAGGACTTTTGCAGTGTGTGCTTGGCCACTTACACAATCTGTGTGTAACTACCTGCCCAGCTTTCAGCCTAAGGCCCTCACCGGTTGTACGTGAATGTGTCTGTGCGGCGTCAGATTGGCCATAATTACCCCCTTGTGTTGTGTGTGAGGGGGCTCAGTGTTGTCTTTAGCATCAGGAGATTCATCATTTGTGGGTGTGAGTGTGGGTGTCTCTTCCTCACTTTAATTTTCACTGTCATAGTATCATTTAGTTCAGATTCTGGTACAGTGGTATGATTTTCAGTCTCCTCCAGCTGATCGTCCAGTGCACTCTGGACTGCATGTGGGCCATCTACCTTGCAAAGCCTAGAGATATGCACACAGACAGGTGCCCCCATGCCTCACAAATATCACCACACCATCTTGGCCAATGACCACACCTGGACCTTTCCATTCTGTACAATCCCCCCCTTTGTAGTAGACTTTGTTTCCTGTCTCGTATCGGTCATCAGTGGGCCACAGTTGTTTACAAAGGGCTCTACAGATCCTCTCAGAGGATTCAGGTTCTGTAAATGCTCTCCTTGCATTGTGTAGTCCTGTGTTGTGCTAAGCTACCCAAATACCCATGTTCGCAACCTCTAGAGCTGGGGGCTGATCAGTGAGATCAGTGAGAGGGTTCTGTCCGAATACCAGCTGGTAGGGACTGTAACCATGCACATTGTGTATAGAGTTTTTTGCCATTAGGGCCCAGTCTAGGGCTGTCTTCCAGTCACATCCACTTTTTTTTTTGTTTTGTTTTGTTTTTTTTTACTTTATCAGGATTTCAGTGAGGGTTTGATTATGTCTTTCCAAAAAACCCTTGCTCCATGGGCTGTAAGCTGCAGTTGTTGTCACTTCAATATTAAAGCTTTCAGCCATGTTTCTCATTTCTTCGCTGCTGAATTCACCCCCGTTGTCACTGAACAGTCTGCATGGAGGACCGTGAACACTTATCCAGCAATGAATAAAGTGTTTCAGTGTTTTTGGTGGTGATAATGCTCCCTGCACTGAAGCATGTGAAGTGGTCAATGGCATGCAGATACCAAACTCGGCTCTAGCTCATGTAAGTCCACTGCTACAGTTTCAATCAATCAATCAATCAATCAATCAATTTTATTTATAAAGCCCAATATCACAAATCACAATTTGCCTCACAGGGCTTTACAGCATACAACATCCCTCTGTCCTTTGGACCCTCACAGCGGATAAGGAAAAACTCCCCAAAAAAACCCTTTAACAGGGAAAAAAAAAGGTAGAAAGCTCAGGAAGAGCAACTGAGCAGGGATCCCTCTTCCAGGACGGACAGACGTGCAATAGATGTCGTACAGAACAGATCAGCATAATAAATTAACAGTAATCCGTAGGCTATGACACAATGAGACAGAAATAGAGAGAGAGAGAGAGATGCAGACTTACTAGAGCTACCAGATAATAGAGAGTTACAGTAATCCAGCCTAGAGGTAACAAAAGCGTGGACCAATTTTTCTGCGTCTTTTCGGGTCAGGATAGGCCTAATTTTCGCAATATTACGCAGATGAAAAAATGCAGTCCGTGAGGTTTGTTTTAAATGAGAATTAAAGGACAAATCTTGATCAAATTTTACTCCGAGGTTTCTTACGGTAGTGCTGGAGGCCAGAGCAATGCCATCTAGAGAAACTATGTCATCAGATAAAGAGTCTCTGAGTTGTTTGGGGCCAAGAACAATAACTTCAGTTTTGTCTGAATTTAACATCAGGAAATTGGTGCTCATCCAAGTTTTTATGTCTTTAAGGCAGTTATGGAGTTTAGTTAATTGATTACTTTCTTCTGGCTTCATAGATAAATACAACTGTGTATCATCCGCATAACAATGGAAATTTACAGAGTGATTTCTAATGATGTTACCTAAAGGAAGCATATATAGAGTAAATAGGATTGGTCTGAATACACAGAACCTTGCGGAACTCCAAAACAAACTTTAGTACGTAAGGATGACTCATCACGAACGTGAACAAACTGAAAACGATCAGATAAATAAGATTTAAACCAGCTTAGTGCAGAACCTTTTAGGCCAATTAAGTGTTCCAGTCTCTGTAGCAGAATTTGATGGTCAGTTGTGTCAAACGCCGCACTAAGATCTAATAAAACAAGAACAGAGACGAGTCCTTTGTCTGAAGCAATCAGAAGGTCATTTCTAGTGCTGTCTCAGTGCTAAGATGCACTCTAAATCCTGACTGAAATTCCTCAAATAAATTATTATCATGGAGAAAATCACACAGCTGGTCTGTGACTACTTTCTCAAGGATCTTTGAAAGAAAGGGAAGATTAGATATTGGTCTATAGTTGGCTAACACCTCTGGACCCAGGGTGGGCTTTTTTAGGAGAGGTTTAATTACAGCTACCTTAAAAGACTGTGGTACATAGCCTGTTAATAAGGATATATTGATCATATCTAATATATGAGTGTTAACTAAAGGAAAGACCTCCTTAAGTAGCCTAGTTGGGATGGGGTCTAAGAGACACGTTGATGATTTAGATGAAGAAATCACTGCGGTCAATTCTTGAAGAGAAATTGGTGAGAAGCAATCTAAATATATATTAGATTCTACAGCTGTGTTTGAGGTTAGATAGGAACTATCTGAGGACAGGAGGTCATGAATTTTGCCTCTAATAGTTAGAATTTTGTCATTAAAAAAGCTCATAAAATCATTACTGCTAAGGGCTAAAGGAATACAAGGCTCAATAGAGCTGTGACTCTCAATCAGCCTGGCTACAGTGCTGAAAAGAAACCTGGGGTTGTTCTTATTGTCTTCTATTAATGCTGAGTAATAGTTTGCTCTGGCATTGCGGAGGCCCCTCTTATAAGTTTTGAGACTGTCTGCCCAGATTAAACGAGATTCTTCCAGTTTGGTTAATCGCCAATTCCTTTCAAATTTTCGCGATATTTGTTTTAACTTACAGGTTTGAGAGTTATACCAAGGAGCAAACTTTCTTTGCTTTTTTAACTTCTTTTTAAGAGGAGCTACAGAGTGTTGTTCGCAGCGAGCCTACGGAGCTATCGACAAAATGATCGATTCGGGAGAGGTTAAAGTCGGTACGGGAAACCTCTGTTACTGAGGGACTTGGTATTGAATTTAACGACAGAGTAATCTTTTCCTTAAATTTTGCGACAGCACTATCTGATAAACATCTAGTATAGTAACTGTTGCTGAGTGGCATGTAATCAAGTAAAAAGAAATCAAAAGTAATCAAATAATGATCCGATAGCGAGGAATTCTGTGGAAAGACTGTTAACAATTTCAATTCCATATGTTTCATTGCAGATTGAGGCCATGGGCAAACCCACCACTGGCTTTTGTTTGGTAATGAGTTTGCAGTATTCTTTGTAATGTTTGCAGTATTCTTTTGCGACAAGGTTCAGACCATTAAAAATGCCATCAATTCCACAACACCAATAACAACGCTGCAGCCACCTAGACACTTAGAGCTGACTCATTTTGCACCTGTAACTGACAAAACTGTCCAAGAGATCATCACCAGTCTGAGTTCATCTACATGCTGCCTCGATGTGTTACCCACTAGATTTCTAAAGTCTGTGCTGAGCAGTTTGTTAACACCACTCGCTCACATAGTTAACATGTCACTACAATCTGGAACATTCCCAAAGGCCTTGAAAACTGCGGTCATAAAGCCTCTCCTAAAGAAGAGCAGTCTTGATGCCACAGTACTGAACAACTACCAGCCCATTTCAAATCTGCCGTTTTTAGGCAAAGTCCTTGAGAAAGTTGTTTACCACCAGCTTACTGACTTTCTCCTAATGAACAACTCCTTTGATGTTTTCCAGTCAGGTTTTAGACCCCATCACAGCACTGAGACCGCTCTTATTAAGGTGACAAATGACATCCGCCTGAACACTGACGCAGGCAAAGTCTCAGTTTTAGTCCTGCTAGATCTGAGTGCTGCTTTTGACACTGTCGATCATGAGATCCTTTCACAGAGACTAGAGGACTGGGTGGGCATCTCTGGCACTGCCCTAAATTGGCTGAAGTCCTATCTAGAAGACAGGAAGTACTTTGTTGAAATTGGTAACTGTGTCTCAGACCACATGGCCTTGACCTGTGGGGTGCCCCAAGGGTCAATCCTGGGACCCCTTCTGTTCAATCTCTACATGCTGCCTTTAGTGCCAGTTAATACAAAGTAATAATGTGTCCTACCACAATTATGCAGACGACACTCAGATCTATGTCTCACTGACAGAAGGTGAATATGGACCAGTGGATTCACTCTGTCACTGCATCCAACAGGTCAGTGTGTGGATGCCAAACAACTTTGTCCAGCTAAATTCAGACAAGACTGAAGTCATCGTATTTGGTCCACAGAAACAAAGAGAAAGTGTCAGCAGTCACCTCCAGTCTCTCTCTCTAAAACCTACAAATCAGGTTAGAAATCTCGGGGTAATAATGGACTCAGACTTGAACTTTAACAGCCACATCAAATCAATAACATCAGCAGCTTTTTACCATCTAAAAAACATTGCCAAAATCAAAGGTGTAGTGTCTAAACCTGACTTGGAGAGACTTATCCATGCATTTGCCTCTAGTAGGTTAGACTACTGTAACGGCCCGCTCACTGGCCTCTCCAAACGGGCCGTAAGACAGCTGCAGTACATCCAGAATGCTGCTGCTCGGGTCCTGACCAGAACCAGGAAGTACGAGCACATTAGTCCTGTGCTCAGGTCTCTACACTGGCTTCCTGTGGCTCAGAGAATAGACTTTAAAGCAGCTCTGCTTGTGTACAAGTCTCTCCACGGCCTAGCACCAAAGTACATCTCTGACATGTTAGTGCCATATGAACCATCTCGGACTCTGAGGACCTCAGGGACCGGCCTCGTGCTGGTGCCCAGAGTCAGGACTAAAAATGGGGAATCAGGATTCCAGTTTTATGCAGCTAAAATCTGGAACAGTCTTTCTGAAGATGTGAGACAGGCCTCTACTCTGACAATGTTCAAATCTAGGCTCAAAACAGCTCTATTTCACTGTGCATATGACTGAAAGGATCTTACCTGCACTCTTCTCTTTTAAAGTTCATTTTATAATGATTATTTATGTTTTTATTTTGTACTGTGATTTTAATGCATTTTCTTGCTCTGTAAAGCACTTTGAATTACTTTGTGTACGAATTGTGCTCTACAAATAAACTTGCCTTGCCTTGCTATATCTGATGTATTTTTCACAGTTTTTTTGTGCTTGCCCTTGAAAATGGTGGTGCATTCATCATCGTTATTACCTGAACAGGCCAGTAGTTTTTTCAGTCTGTCCAAACTGCTTGTGTAGTTTCAACAGAACTTTCTGTTTTTCACGCTAACACACAAATCTACCTCCCCTCAGAGCCAAACAACATCAGCAAACAAACTGACCTTAATAACTGTCTTTACGACATCAAATCCTGGATGGTTGCAAACTTTCTCCAGCTCAATGACAGTAAAACTGAAGTTATTTTAATTGGACCACAGCACTTAACCAGCCTTATTTCTCATCATCTGGGCCCTTGGGCCTCCTCTCTTAAATCTTACGTTAAAAATCCTGAAGTCATATTTTATTCAGAATTAAAGTTTGACAAACAAATCAATCAGGTAGTAAAATTAAATTTCATGCAGTTGCACACAATATCCAAACTCAGATCAATTCTCTGTAGTTCTGACCTGGAGAAAGTCATCCACACCTTCATTTCCTCCTGCCTCTACTATTGCAATTGGTTATATTTTGGTATTACTCAGTCTTGTTTATGTCGTCCAATCTAGTCCATCTAGTCCAAAATTCAGCAGCAAGAGTTTTAACAAGGTCAAAAAAGAGGGAGCACATTACTCCCATTCTTGCCTCCCTACACTGGCTGCCTGTTAGCTACAGAATACATTTTAAGATTCTGATCTGATCAAAGACTTCTGTTTGTCCCCAGATGCAGGACCAAGGGTTATGGGCACAGGGCTTTCTCAATCACTGCCCCTGGAATTCTCTGCTCCCACCGTCTGATTCTCCCCCACCACTGAGATTTTCAAGAATCATCTTAAAATACACTTTTACTCTATAGCCTTTAATTGTGAATAATGTGACTGTCATTGTTGGTGTTACTGTCACACTGTATAAAAAAATATTGTACTGTCGGTGCCATAATAACAAAAATTATATATCATCATTACCGTTCTTACTATATTATAATTATTATTTCACTGCTATTATCACTCAAACTTTTGTGTTTCTCTTTTTGTTTTTGTTTGTTTCTTTTTCTGTGTGCTGTAAGAGCACTTTAGATCAACTATGTTTGTGTTTAAAGCGCTATATAAATAAAGTTGACTTGACTTCACTTGACTATTAATAAGACCGCTGCACACTATTTGACAACATGTCACTTGACTTCTCCACTGTTGACTTCTCCATCATCTCTTTCCAACCTGTAGAATGTGACACACTCACAGATGTCATCATGGTTTGCACTTCAGGTTGAGAGAAACCTGCTATTTTTTGGTTTCAGATGAGAGCCAACTTTTTGAATTCTGAACCAAATTGTTTTTGTTTCAAAATTAGGTGTGGGAACCAGAACGGAAACAGCTCTATACTGGTGGAAAAGGGGTTCATGTGTGTTGCAGACAAACTCATGATTATTGACTGTGCATGCATAGTAAGGAAATAACAGCCACATTATCTTTTATTTTAAGGTTTATTTTTTTTTATGTTTCTCATCGTATGTTTACAAAATGTTTTGCTGCACACACACAATCTTGATTTCCCCATTGTTCAGGCACAGATGGTCAAAAGTCACAGCTTGAAGTGAAAAATAATTATTTTCCTCTGAGTCAGCAAATATAAACTTGAACTTATGAAGCAAATTTCAATCTGTGATGTGCAATAAAACAAGAGAACCATTTCTGAAACACATGCATGTACACACTCTCAGTGTTGTGTTAACACATTAGCTGTCTGCATTTATGCAATATATATAATATGCTGAATTTCAATATTTAACTTGACCAATACACCCTGAGCCAATGATACAAATATGAATGTTATTACATGTAAACAGGGTTCAGGTTTGCTTCTTAAATTCATGACAGTAAAATAAAATACAGAGAACTGTCTAAATGCAAGTTGTGATGATCTGATAGTGTAGAATTCATTTTTTTTTTTAAAATTAACCACAGAAATTTGGAGTTACATTGTTCAAGCTGAGGTCATTCTTTGCCATTTTCATAAAAGGGACTCTTTACTGTTTGTGATGGAAATAAGTGTGTATATAGAAATACCTTTCAAAAACTCACATCTCTGCATCATTATTTCAGAAGAAATGACTGTACATCAATAACCAGTGATAATACATCAAAATTTTTTGGCTGGACAGAACAACCTTTTGAGGTGTTTAGAAATTTCCTTCATTTTGAGCCCATATATGAGCGGATTAAACAAAGGATGATACAAAACTATTTGTAACATCATTATGAAGCGTGCAGTTTTTGGAAAATTAGATTCCAGTCGAGCTATACTGATGTCATACGCACTCAAACAGGAGAAACTGATTAAAACCAGCAGATGAGGTAAACAGGTATCTGCTGCTTTTTTTCTGACTTCTTTACAACTTCGATAGGCTATAACAAATATCTTTGTGTATGTAAAAACTATGAAAAGCAAAGGCAGAATTGCGAGATCGATCAAAGCAATGACACCATATATAGAAATGACTTTTGACTGTACACACTGAAGTCTGTAAATTGCATTGTTACAAAATATTCCTGGTAAAGTAAAGTGACACAGTTTTGCTTGAGCACTCAGTATTGTTGGGAGTGCGATATGACTGGCAGGTATAAGCCAAGCAAAAAACAGGATAATACTCACTGCGGTTTTTGTCATGATAGTTGGATATTGCAGAGGTTTACATATAGAGACATACCTGTCATAGGCCATGCCTGACAACAGTAAGAACTCTGAACTGCCTAGAGAGTAAAATGCATGAAACTGAAGGAGGCAGGCTGAATAAGATATGATCTCTTTTTCAGATAAAAGGTCAATCAAAAGCTTTGGATAGACAACAGTGGTGAAAATGACAGAGTTTAGTAACAAAGCTGCAATGAAAACATACATAGGCTCATGCAGGGTTTTTTTTGTCCATATGAGATACACAATAGAAGAATTACAGCATAATATCAGCATATATACTGTGAACATAATCAGAAAATAAAGATATCTGTATTTCTGCACTTCCACATGTCCGTCAAGAGTTATATATGTTACATTTAACTCATCCTCCATTAATGTTATCTAAAACTAAATGCTGAGTAATAAAACAGGCAGATTTTATAACAAGCAAACATGAATTACATTTTTTAAACTTTCACTTACATGAAAATACTAACCCACTCAGAACAATACTGAGTGTCTTACCAATTCACAGATAGCTGACCCTGACATGCACCTGGTGTGTGTTCATCTACAAAATTCAGAAGTGAACTGTTTGAGTCTGTGGAAAGTTTTTATTAAATTGCTTCATCCTCCAAGGATCTCATTAAATTTTCCACCAAAGTAGATACTAAAAAACTTCATGAAACTCTGGAGGCCTGAAGCTACAGCATAGTTTGACCTTGTTTTTGAGCCCCATTACAGTTTTTCATACTCAAAATATTGGCAGTAGTAAATCAGTACAGCTTTGTATCCCAATATTTCTGTTTGGTTATATTGTATCGTCACACAGTGCCAGGTATTATTTTTTTGTTATATTCAAATATTTTCAAGGCAATACTTTTAATATTTTCAAAACATTATCGATTGCTTTTTCAGTCCACGGATACATTTTGCTGCTTCGAAAAAATGTCTGCAAGATTTCATTGATTGCTTAGTTGAAGAAAAAAAAGAAAAAAAGAAAAACAAAACAAAACAACAACAAACAAACAAATGTGAAACTCTATTAGGACCCTTATTTCCAGGGCTGGTACCTGTGGTTATTCTACAGGCTAGTTAATAACATGCCGCGCAGGAAATCCAAAGTGTGGGATCATTTTGAGAAGGTGAAGGACGAACCCAAGGTGATATGTAAACTCATCTTCATTGGTCGACTACAAACATGACATATCATCTGAAACATGGAAGTCGCTACATGCCCATTAGCCCACAGCGTCAATAACAGGCGGCTCGCTCAGTGTGTGACGTGCTCTTGTAGATAAAATATAGGCCTATATTAATGAAGGTTCATTGGCTCATCTGTTTTACTAATGCGGCACCTTCATACAACGTAGATCACACACACATACTATAATTTGGCTTTCAACATAACTACACTCAGAGAGAGACCTCATAGTTCCTGCTTCACAAGTTTCTGTTGTTATTCTAACCAACCACATGTGCTCAGAGGATTTCCCTTCGAGGCTATCTTTGATTTGGCTTTCTTCTTTGCAGTTATCTCTGTTGTCAGCCATTATGTTTTGTGTGTTCTTACACACAAAGACAAAAGCCCAGGTCGGACCAAAGATTTGCGATAATAATAATAATAAGTTTATTTGTATAGCACCTTTCAAAACCAAAGTTACAAAGTGATTTACAATAAAAACAAAAACAATTAAACAAATAAAAACAAATAAAAGATCCCCAACATCAAGACACATATTAAAATAGTTTAAAATAACAATAACAAGGAATTAAGAAAAAGCCATATGATAAAATTGTTAAAATTGTAAAAATTGTTATTCACGTCAGCGGTAATGACACCCGGTTACGCCAATCGGAGGTCACTAAAATTAATATTGCCTCGGCGTGTGAATATGCAAAAACGATGTCGGACTCTGTAGTTTTCTCTGGACCCCTCCCAAATCTGACCAGTGATGACATGTTTAGCCGCATGTCATCATTTAATCGCTGGCTGTCCAGGTGGTGTCCAGCAAACAATGTGGGTTTCATTAATAATTGGCTGCTCTCATTTCTAGGAACCTGGCAAACTTTATTAGTAATTGAAATCCCTGACAACCCAGAGTTGAGATCAGGACTCAGAGTCGCAGTCCTATATGCCTCTCTGAGCTTCTAGTTCAGTTACCCAGCCATAGTTTTCATAGTTTTATACAAACGGTGTCTGTCCCCCGACCACCTACATTATTTAAATCCAAAATTAAACAAAGAGGAGTTGTGCATAACAACCTCATAAAAATTAAAACCTCTTCTGTGACAGAAAGACAAAACAGGAGAATTAAATGCGGACTGTTGAATATCAGGTCTCTATCGTCTAAAGCAGTGTTAGTAAACGAATTAATATCAGATAATCATATTGATTTACTCAGTCTCACTGAAACCTGGCTGTGTCAAGATGAATATGTTAGTCTTAATGAGTCCACTCCTCCCAGTCATAATAATACCCACATTCCTCGAGGCAGTGGCCGAGGAGGGGGAGTTGCAGCCAGTTTTAACTCTAGTCTGTTAATCAGCCCTAAACCTAAACTAGATTATAATTCATTTGAAAGCCTCGTTCTTAGTCTTTTACATCCGACCTGGAAAACCTCGCAGCCACTTTTATTTGTTATAGTGTACCATGCTCCTGGCCTGTATTCTGAATTTGTATCTGAATTCTCAGAGTTTTTATCCAGTTTAGTTCTTAAATCAGATAAAGTTATTATTGTAGGCGATTTTAACATTCATGTCAACGTTGATAATGACTCCCTGGCTACCGTGTTTATCTCATTATTAGACTCCATTGGCTTCAATCAGGGTGTACATGAACCCACTCATTGTTTTAACCATACCCTCGATCTAGTTCTGACGTATGGAATTGAAATTGATAACCTAACAGTCTTTCCACAGAATCCCTCGCTATCAGATCATTATCTGATTACTTTTGATTTCTTTTTACTCGATAACATGCCACTCAGCAACAGTTACTATACTAGATGTTTATCAGATAGTGCTGTCGCAAAATTTAAGGAAAAGATTACTCCGTTGTTAAATTCAATACCAAGTCCCTCAGTAACAGAGGTTTCCCGTACCGACTTTAACCTCTCCCGAATTGATCATGTTGTCGATAGCGCCGTAGGCTCGCTGCGAACAACACTTGACTCTGTAGCTCCTCTTAAAAAGAAGTTAAAAAAGCAAAGAAAGTTCGCTCCTTGGTATAACTCTCAAACCCATAAGTTAAAACAAATATCGCGAAAATCTGAAAGGAATTGGCGATTAACCAAACTGGAAGAATCTCGTTTAATCTGGACAGACAGTCTCAAAACTTATAAGAGGGGCCTCCGCAATGCCAGAGCAAACTATTACTCAGCATTAATAGAAGACAATAAGAACAACCCCAGGTTTCTTTTCAGCACTGTAGCCAGGCTGACTGAGAGTCAAAGCTCTATTGAGCCTTGTATTCCTTTAGCCCTTAGCAGTAATGATTTTATGAGCTTTTTTAATGACAAAATTCTAACTATTAGAGGCAAAATTCATGACCTCCTGTCCTCAGATAGTACCTATCTAACCTCAAACACAGCTGTAAAACCTAATATACAGTACAGGCCAAAAGTTTGGACACACCTTCTCATTCAATGCATTTTCTTTATTTTCATGACTATTTACATTGTAGATTCTCACTGAAGGCATCAAAACTATGAATGAACACATGTGGAGTTATGTACTTAACAAAAAAAGGTGAAATAACTGAAAACATGTTTTATATTCTAGTTTCTTCAAAATAGCCACCCTTTGCTCTGATTACTGCTTTGCACACTCTTGGCATTCTCTCCATGAGCTTCAAGAGGTAGTCACCTGAAATGGTTTCCACTTCACAGGTGTGCCTTATCAGGGTTAATTAGTGGAATTTCTTGCTTTATCAATGGGGTTGGGACCATCAGTTGTGTTGTGCAGAAGTCAGGTTAATACACAGCCGACAGCCCTATTGGACAACTGTTAAAATTCATATTATGGCAAGAACCAATCAGCTAACTAAAGAAAAACCAGTGGCCATCATTACTTTAAGAAATGAAGGTCAGTCAGTCCGGAAAATTGCAAAAACTTTAAATGTGTCCCCAAGTGGAGTCGCAAAAACCATCAAGCGCTACAACGAAACTGGCACACATGAGGACCGACCCAGGAAAGGAAGACCAAGAGTCACCTCTGCTTCTGAGGATAAGTTCATCCGAGTCACCAGCATCAGAAATCGCAAGTTAACAGCAGCTCAGATCAGAGACCAGATGAATGCCACACAGAGTTCTAGCAGCAGACCCATCTCTAGAACAACTGTTAAGAGGAGACTGCGTGAATCAGGCCTTCATGGTCAAATAGCTGCTAGGAAACCACTGCTAAGGAGAGGCAACAAGCAAAAGAGATTTGTTTGGGCCAAGAAACACAAGGAATGGACATTAGACCAGTGGAAATCTGTGCTTTGGTCTGATGAGTCCAAATTTGAGATCTTTGGTTCCAACCGCCGTGTCTTTGTGAGACGCAGAAAAGGTGAACGGATGGATTCCACATGCCTGGTTCCCACTGTGAAGCATGGAGGAGGAGGTGTGATGGTGTGGGGGTGTTTTGCTGGTGACACTGTTGGAGATTTATTCAAAATTGAAGGCACACTGAACCAGCATGGCTACCACAGCATCCTGCAGCGACATGCCATCCCATCCGGTTTGCGTTTAGTTGGACGATCATTTATTTTTCAACAGGACAATGACCCCAAACACACCTCCAGGCTGTGTAAGGGCTATTTGACCAAGAAGGAGAGTGATGGAGCGCTGCGGCAGATGACCTGGCCTCCACAGTCACCGGACCTGAACCCAATCGAGATGGTTTGGGGTGAGCTGGACCGCAGAGTGAAGGCAAAGGGGCCAACAAGTGCTAAACACCTCTGGGAACTCCTTCAAGACTGTTGGAAAACCATTTCAGGTGACTACCTCTTGAAGCTCATGGAGAGAATGCCAAGAGTGTGCAAAGCAGTAATCAGAGCAAAGGGTGGCTATTTTGAAGAAACTAGAATATAAAACATGTTTTCAGTTATTTCACCTTTTTTTGTTAAGTACATAACTCCACATGTGTTCATTCATAGTTTTGATGCCTTCAGTGAGAATCTACAATGTAAATAGTCATGGAAATAAAGAAAACGCATTGAATGAGAAGGTGTGTCCAAACTTTTGGCCTGTACTGTATATTTAGATTGCTTCTCACCAATTTCTCTTCAAGAATTGACCGCAGTGATTTCTTCATCTAAATCATCAACGTGTCTCTTAGACCCCATCCCAACTAGGCTACTTAAGGAGGTCTTTCCTTTAGTTAACACTCATATATTAGATATGATCAATATATCCTTATTAACAGGCTATGTACCACAGTCTTTTAAGGTAGCTGTAATTAAACCTCTCCTAAAAAAGCCCACCCTGGATCCAGAGGTGTTACCCAACTATAGACCAATATCTAATCTTCCCTTTATGTCAAAGATCCTTAAGAAAGTAGTCGCAGACCAGCTGTGTGATTTTCTCCATGATAATAATTTATTTGCAGAGACTGGATCACTTAATTGGCCTAAAAGGTTCTGCACTAAGCTGGTTTAAATCTTATTTATCTGATCGTTTTCAGTTTGTTGACGTTCATAATGAATCATCCTTACGTACCAAAGTTTGTTTTGGAGTTCCGCAAGGTTCTGTGCTCGGACCAATCCTATTTACTCTATATATGCTTCCTTTAGGTGACATCATTAGAAATCACTCTGTAAATTTCCATTGTTATGCGGATGATACACAGTTGTATTTATCAATGAAGCCAGAAGAAAGTAATCAGTTAACTAAACTCCATAACTGCCTTACAGACATAAAAACTTGGATGAGCACCAATTTCCTTATGTCAAATTCAGACAAAACTGAAGTTATTGTTCTTGGCCCCAAACAACTCGGAGACTCTTTATCTGATGACATAGTTTCTCTAGATGGCATTGCTCTGGCCTCTAGCACTACTAACTCGGAGTAATATTTGATCAAAGTTTTGTCTTTTAATTCTCATTTAAAACAAACCTCATGGACTGCATTTTTTCATCTGCATAATATTGCGAAAATTAGGCCTAGGAGAGCTTATATACACCAGCAGTGTTAGAATCAGCAGGAGTAATTATGATCACTTCTGATTTGGAGTCATTCAGCTGTAGAAAAGTTTTGGACATCCAATTTTTGATTTCAGTCAGGCAGGATAAAATGATTGAAACATCTTTGGTACCAGATGTCAGAGGGACATACAGTTGGGTGTCATCCACGTAGCAGTGAAAATCAGTGTCAAATCTACAAAGGATTTGCCCCAGGGGTAGCATATAGTAAACAAGAGGGGACCCAAGATAGACCTCTGGGGCACACCACAAAAGAGAGGAGCACAGGAAGAGGAAGCATCTCCCAGTATTACTGAAAATGACCTATTAGACAGATATGAAATAAACCAGTCCAGCGCCACATCACTGATGCCCACACTGTTTCTCAGATGGCTGATAAAAACATTGTGATCCACAGTATCAAAGGCTGAGCTGAGGTCAAGAAGAATTAAAATGGAGTACAGTCCAGAGTCTGCTGCAAGCAACAAATCATTTGAAATTTTTCAAAAATCTGATTGTCATTCATAAAAGAAATCAGCTGAGTGGACACAATTTTTTCTAAAACCTTAGATAAAAGTGGTAGCTTGGAAATAGGCCTAAAATTGCTTAAAAGGGAGGGATCAAGAGAGGGTTTCTTTAAAAGAGGGTAAACAATGGCATGTTTAAAATAGGAGGGAAAAGTCCCAGAAGACAGAGAGCAGTTGATAATTGCTAAAATATCTGGACCAACCGTCTGAAACACAACTTTTAAAAACCAAGTGGGGATGCAATCTGAAAGGCAGGTGGATGATTTAGAAAGTTCAACTGTGCGTTCCAGGGTAGACAGAGAGACTTTGTTAAAATGGTTTAGCATTGACGGGGGGCAGGAATCAACGTCAGGCTCTCTGAGTTCAGTGGTAAAATGTTGACAGATCTCCTTAATTTTATTGGTGAAATGATTTAGAAATTGTTCGCATAACTCAGGGGAGGGTTCAACAGGCTGGCAAGGCAGGGGACCAATTGCCGATTTTATTGTTTTAAAAGAGGATTCTGGGATTATAACCTTGATTTGCAATGATTTCAGAAAAATAAGTGTTTCTTGCTTCTTTGACGTTATGCTGATAAAAGAACATTAAATCCTTGAGAGAAGCAAGGGAAGCACTGAGTTTGTCTTTTTTCCCACTTCATCTCTGCCTTCCTGCATTGCCTCTTTTAAATCCTTATATCCTCATTTAGCCAAGGCAGAGAGGAAGGTTTCATCTTCTTGTATCTGACCAGAGCTATGGAGTCCAAGATATTAGTGCAGCAGCTGTTAAAAGCACTGACCAGCCTGTCTACCGTGAGGTCATGTCCACTACTGTTGAAAAGTGTGTTTGTGGTAGTGAAGGCTTGACAGAAGGTTGAAACAGAAAGTGAGTATAGGGGACGGGAGCGAATAAGAGTGGTCGGTTTGGAGTCGGGACAGAAGAGAGGAATCCCGAAAAGCACAGCACAATGGTCAGAAGCAGCAAAATCAATCAAGTTCACATCATCCACACAGAAACAATGGTAGATCACAAGATCCAGTGTATGCCCTTTGACATGGCTGGGATGCTTTACATGTTGGGTCATTTTAAAAGAATCTAAAAGTTCAGAAGCAAACGAAGAGGAAGAACAACAACAAACATGGTATTAAAATCACAGAGGAAGAGGACTCTGTCATATTTTATCATAATGACTGATAAAAGATCTGAAAATTCCTGTATAAAACCAGAAGTAAATTTTAACGGTCTGTAGATTAAAATACATAAAAAGACTTTCAAATGTAGAAAAACGGCCAAGCGATACTGGAGAACAGCTAAAATCCTTTCTGTTTATGAACCAGGATTCTGTGATGATAAAAAAGTCAATATTATTAGTCATGATAAAATCCTGGCAGATAAAAGACTTATTTGTGAGGGATCTTACAATAGGTAAACAGAATTTAGCTGATTCAACAGTAGGGCTTGAAGAGGTAGTTTTAACTGTAAGGAGGTTATTTCTGTGTGGAGTCTGAGAAGCTTTTGGAATTACACACTGCCTTTCAGTGATCCTAACAGAAATAGATAAATAAGTGAAAGAAACATGACTAGCAAAAGCAGGACCTGCGTTGTCAGTGACAGGGCTGTGACATACAGAGTCAGGGAACTGGGCAGGGTCTTGCTGTTGAAAATATCAGTCAAGGCTAAGAGCAATAAAATTAATAAAACTGATGAGGAGTTGAGACTTGCAATTACTCGAAACATGGTGGTCGGCAATGTTCAGAAAATCTGCCACTTCACACCAGTCTGACTAGACTAGATGAAATGAATACAATGAAATGAATACAAGACGAATCCTCGCTGTATTTCCGTTCTGATTTTCAGCTTTTCAGGCCTTAGCTAAGTGAGACCACCCTGATGACATGAGCTCAATGTTCTGTTTCTGTTTCGTTTCTCACCACTGCAACTTTTCTCTGCAACTTTCTGAAATGGGTTCATCTTAGCACGTGTGAATTAATTACCAACCCCTGTTATATCAAAAACTCCAAAATCCTTTTAGTCTTTACAATTAATATGGTAATTTTGGTTATAATTCAAATTTATTGGCTATCATATTTTCTTTTTCGGAAATCGTGCTTCACAAGGTGATTTACTGTAAATTAAATCAGATTATTTCATATAATTAACAATTATTCAATTGATAGGCAGAATGAGTTGAGAAGTTATTCTTTTTCTAACACCAAAAGTAAAACACTTGATAGAGCGATATAGGTGGCTGAGACATCCATAGGTTCTCTTAACAACAGAGTCAATATGAAGTTTGAAAGAGAGTTCCGGGTCAAGCCAAAGTCCAAGATATTTGAAGGAGCTGACAGTCTCAAGAGGTGAACCATTATCAAAATTAATTTGCAAATTGTGGGGATGTGAGTAATTGTAACGTGTGTGAAATAATATGCTGCAAGACTTCTTCATGTTTAGTACAAGTTTGTTGTTGAAAAACCATTTTTGGACCAGGCTGAAATCTGACTGTAGAGTATTCTGGATTTGAGATACAGTACAGGCCAAAAGTTTGGACACACCTTCTCATTCAATGCGTTTTCTTTATTTTCATGACTATTTACATTGTAGATTCTCACTGAAGGCATCAAAACTATGAATGAACACATGTGGAGTTATGTACTTAACAAAAATGGTGAAATAACTGAAAACATGTTTTATATTCTAGTTTCTTCAAAATAGCCACCCTTTTCTCTGATTACTGCTTTGCACACTCTTGGCATTCTCTCGATGAGCTTCAAGAGGTAGTCACCTGAAATGGTTTTCCAACAGTCTTGAAGGAGTTCCCAGAGGTGTTTAGCACTTGTTGGCCCCTTTGCCTTCACACCAGCAAAACACCCCCACACCATCACACCTCCTCCTCCATGCTTCACAGTGGGAACCAGGCATGTGGAATCCATCCGTTCACCTTTTCTGCGTCTCACAAAGACACGGCGGTTGGAACCAAAGATCTCAAATTTGGACTCATCAGACCAAAGCACAGATTTCCACTGGTCTAATGTCCATTCCTTGTGTTTCTTGGCCCAAACAAATCTCTTCTGCTTGTTGCCTCTCCTTAGCAGTGGTTTCCTAGCAGTTATTTGACCATGAAGGCCTGATTCACGCAGTCTCCTCTTAACAGTTGTTCTAGAGATGGGTCTGCTGCTAGAACTCTGTGTGGCATTCATCTGGTCTCTGATCTGAGCTGCTGTTAACTTGCGATTTCTGAGGCTGGTGACTCGGATGAACTTATCCTCAGAAGCAGAGGTGACTCTTGGTCTTCCTTTCCTGGGTCGGTCCTCATGTGTGCCAGTTTGGTTGTAGCGCTTGATGGTTTTTGCGACTCCACTTGGGGACACATTTAAAGTTTTTGCAATTTTCCGGACTGACTGACCTTCATTTCTTAAAGTAATGATGGCCACTGGTTTTTCTTTAGTTAGCTGATTGGTTCTTGCCATAATATGAATTTTAACAGTTGTCCAATAGGGCTGTCGGCTGTGTATTAACCTGACTTCTGCACAACACAACTGATGGTCCCAACCCCATTGATAAAGCAAGAAATTCCACTAATTAACCCTGATAAGGCACACCTGTGAAGTGGAAACCATCTCAGGTGACTACCTCTTGAAGCTCATCGAGAGAATGCCAAGAGTGTGCAAAGCAGTAATCAGAGCAAAGGGTGGCTATTTTGAAGAAACTAGAATATAAAACATGTTTTCAGTTATTTCACCATTTTTGTTAAGTACATAACTCCACATGTGTTCATTCATAGTTTTGATGCCTTCAGTGAGAATCTACAATGTAAATAGTCATGAAAATAAAGAAAACGCATTGAATGAGAAGGTGTGTCCAAACTTTTGGCCTGTACTGTATATTAGTGTGAGATGTATAAATGACAGTATCATCAGCATGATGAACAGAACATTGAGAATATATACTTGGTAAATCATTAATAAAAATGGAAAAAAGAAGTGGACCTAAGGTAGAACCTTGCGGAACACCCTTTTCAACAATTAAATAATCAGACTGAGAACCCTGAATAGCAACACATTGACATCTGTTATGAAGATATGAATTAAACCAAAAGAGAGCATGTTGTGGAAAAACCAATATAATATATAGCTTGTCAAGGAGGAGGTAGTGGTCGACCATATCAAAAGCTTTGGAGAGATCAATAAATATTGCACCGGTGAGTTGGCCTTTATCAAAGGAGGAGAACACATCATTGGTGAGTTTTAAGAGAGCTGTAGTGGTGGAATGCTTGGATCTGAAACCTGATTGGAATGGAGAAAGAATATTAAATAAATGTATGTACTGCGATAGTTGAATGAAGATGAGTTTCTCAAAAATTTTAGCAACAGAACAAATAATAGAAATTGGGCGGTAGTTATTCATGTCAGTTGGATCTCCAGCTTTGAAAAGGGGAGTAACTCTGGTGCATTTCCATATGGAAGGAATTGAGCAGGTAGACAATGAAAGATTAAATAGATCTGCAAGGGGATACATTAATACATCTGCGGCTATTTTAAGAAATTTGGCATCCAAACCATCAGGGCCAGCGCTGGAGCAGTGTTTGAGCTCATGTATGGCATGGAAGACATCAATGGGAAGAATTTTGCTGAAGGAAAAAGAGCTATTGGTAAAAACGGGGTTAGGGGAACAAGCTGTGTTATGTAAGTTGTTGAGTTGGGAACCACAGATGGATGAGAAATGTTGATTAAAAGCCTGAAAAATGAGTGGCGGATCAGAAAATCTTACATTAAAAATCCTGAAGTCATATTTTATTCAGAATTAAAGTTTGACAAACAAATTAATCAAGTAGTAAAATTAAGTTTCATGCAGTTGCACACAATCTCCAAACTCAGATCAATTCTCTGTAGTTCTGACCTGGAGAAAGTCATCCACACCTTCATTTCCTCCTGCCTCGACTATTGCAATTGGTTATATTTTGGTATTACTCAGTCTTGTTTATCTCGTCTTCAGCTAGTCCAAAATTCAGCAGCAAGAGTTTTAAGTTCAAAAAAGAGAGAGCATATTATCCTCATTCTTGCCTCACTACACTGGCTGCCTGTTAGCTACAGAATACATTTTAAAAGAATACTCTGACGATTTGGGAGTTATGCCCTTTCTCTATCATTTCCATAGTGAGACAACATGATCGATATCTTTTTTGTGTCTGTACGTCCAGTGGCTGGGTCTCAGCGGTTAGCATTGCAGCTTAGCTTAGCGAATACAATTGAAGTCTATAGGGAGTTAGCAGCCTGCTCGGTAAAAGTGAACAAATAAACGTTACAGAAACCCTGAAGCTGGTATTTCTGCACGTGCATTTAAAATCAACATGTTTAAACATTAATTCGAAAAACGAGAGTCCTATTTAGTCATTTTAGAAGAAGTTTGATACACGGAACTACAGTGTGTTTATGTCCTGCGCTGCACTATAGTTCCGTGTATCAAACTTCTTTTAAAATGACTAAAAAGGACTCTCGTTTTTCGAATTAATGTTTAAACATGTTTATTTTAAATGCACGTGCAGAAATACCAGCTTCAGGGTTTCTGGAACGTTTATTTGTTCACTTTTACCGAGCAGGCTACTGACCCCCTATAGACTTCAATTGTATTCGCTAAGCTAAGCTGCAATGCTGAGACCCAGCCACTGGACGTACAGACACAAAAAAGATATCGATCATGTTGTCTCACTATGAAAATGACAAAGAAAGGGCATAACTCCTAAATCGTCTAAGTATTCCTTTAAGATTCTGATCTGATCAAAGACTTCTGTTTGTCCCCAGATGCAGGACCAAGGGTTATGGGCACAGGGCTTTCTCAATCACTGCCCCTGGAATTCTCTGTTCCCACTGTCTGATTCTCCCCCACCACTGAGATTTTTAAGAATCATCTTAAAATACACTTTTACTCTATAGCCTTTAATTGTGAATAATGTGACTGTCATTGTTGGTGTTACTGTCACACTGTATAAAAAAATATTGTACTGTCGGTGCCATAATAACAAAAATTATATATCATCATTACCGTTCTTACTATATTATAATTATTATTTCACTGCTATTATCACTCAAACTTTTGTGTTTCTCTTTTTGTTTTTGTTTGTTTCTTTTTCTGTGTGCTGTAAGAGCACTTTAGATCAACTATGTTTGTGTTTAAAGCGCTATATAAATAAAGTTGACTTGACTTCACTTGACTATTAATAAGACCGCTGCACACTATTTGACAACATGTCACTTGACTTCTCCACTGTTGACATCTCCATCATCTCTTTCCAACCTGTAGAATGTGACACACTCACAGATGTCATCATGGTTTGCACTTCAGGTTGAGAGAAACCTGCTATTTTTTGGTTTCAGATGAGAGCCAACTTTTTGTGTTCTGAACCAAATTGTTTTTGTTTCAAAATTAGGTGTGGGAACCAGAACGGAAACAGCTCCATACTGGTGGAAAAGGGGTTCATGTGTGTTGCAGACAAGCTCATGATAATTGACTGTGCATGCATAGTAAGGAAATAACAGCCACATTATCTTTTATTTTAAGGTTTATTTTTTTTATGTTTCTCATCGTATGTTTACAAAATGTTTTGCTGCACACACACGATCTTGATTTCCCCATTGTTCAGGCACAGATGGTCAAAAGTCACAGCTTGAAGTGAAAAATAATTATTTTCCTCTGAGTCAGCAAATATAAACTTGAACTTATGAAGCAAATTTCAATCTGTGATGTGCAATAAAACAAGAGAACCATTTCTGAAACACATGCATGTACACACTCTCAGTGTTGTGTTAACACATTAGCTGTCTGCATTTATACAACATATATATATAATATGCTGAATTTCAATATTTAACTTGACCAATACACCCTGAGTCGATGATACAAATATGAATGTTACTACGTGTAAACAGGGTTCAGGTTTGCTTCTTAAATTCATGACAGTAAAATAAAATACAGAGAACAGTCTAAATGCAAGTTGTGATGATCTGATAATGTAGAATTTATTTTTTTTTAAATTAACCACAGAAATTTGGAGTTACATTGTTCAAGCTGAGGTCATTCTTTGCCATTTTCATAAAAGGGACTCTTTACTGTTTGTGATGGAAATAAGTGTGTATATAGAAATACCTTTCAAAAACTCACATCTCTGCATCATTATTTCAGAAGAAATGACTGTACATCAATAATCAGTGATAATACATCAAAACTTTTTGGCTGGACAGAACAACCTTTTGAGATGTTTAGAAATTTCCTTCATTTTGAGCCCATATATGAGCGGATTAAACAAAGGATGATACAAAACTATTTGTAACATCATTATGAAGCGTGCAGTTTTTGGAAAATTAGATTCCAGTCGAGCTATACTGATGTCATACACAATCAAACAGGAGAAACTGATTAAAACCAGCAGATGAGGTAAACAGGTATCTGCGGCTTTTTTTCTGACTTCTTTACAACTTCGATAGGCTATAACAAATATCTTTGTGTATGTAAAAACTATGAAAAGAAAAGGCAGAATTGCAAGATCGATCAAAGCAATGACACCATATATAGAAATGACTTTTGACTGTGTACACTGAAGTCTGTAAATTGCATTGTTACAAAATATTCCTGGTAAAGTAAAGTGACACAGTTTTGCTTGAGCACTCAGTATTGTTGGGACTGCGATATGACTGGCAGTTATAAGCCAAGCAAAAAACAGGATAATACTCACTGCGGTTTTTGTCATGATAGTTGGATATTGCAGAGGTTTACATATAGAGACATACCTGTCATAGGCCATGCCTGACAACAGTAAGAACTCTGAACCGCTTAGAGAGTAAAATGCATGAAACTGAAGGAGGCAGGCTGAATAAGATATGATCTGTTTTTCAGATAAAAGGTCAATCAAAAGCTTTGGATAGACAACAGTGGTGAAAATGACAGAGTTCAGTAACAAAGCTGCAATGAAAACATACATAGGCTCATGCAGGGTTTTTTTTGTCCATATGAGATACACAATAGAAGAATTACAGCATAATATCAGCATATATACTGTGAACATAATCAGAAAATAAAGATATCTGTATTTCTGTAAATCCACATGTCCGTCAAGAGTTATATATGTTACATTTAACTCATCCTCCATTAATGTTATCTAAAACTAAATGCTGAGTAATAAAACAGGCAGATTTTATAACAAGCAAACATGAATTACATTTTTTAAACTTTCACTTACATGAAAATACTAACCCACTCAGAACAATACTGAGTGTCTTACCAATTCACAGATAGCTGACCTTGTCATGCACCTGGTGTGTGTTCATCTACAAAATTCAGAAGTGAACTGTTTGAGTCTGTGGAAAGTTTTTATTAAATTGCTTCATCCTCCAAGGATCTCATTAAATTTTCCACCAAAGTAGATACTAAAAAACTTCATGAAACTCTGGAGGCCTGAAGCTACAGCATAGTTTGACCTTGTTTTTGAGCCCCATTACAGTTTTTCATACTCAAAATACAGGCAGTAATAAATCAGTACAGCTTTGTATCCCAATATTTTTGTGTGGTTATATTGTATCGTCACACAGTGCCAAGTATTGTTTTTTTATTATATTCAAATATTTTCAAGGCAATACTTTTAATATTTTCAAAACATTATCGATTGCTTTTTCAGTCCACTGGATACATTTTGCTGCTTTGAAAAAAATGTCTGCAAGATTTCATTGATTGCTTAGTTTTTTGTTTTTTTTTGGTTTTGTTTTTATTTTATTGTGCAATATGACATTACAGTGACATTACAGGACAGACAAACCAGGTGTGAACAACAAACAACAACAACAACATTTGTGGTTTTGTGTGTGCGTGTGTGTGTGTGTGTGTGTGTGTGTGTGTGTGTGTGTGTGTGTGATTTGAGAGTAAGAAAAAAGGTATTATATATATATATATAATATATATAATAATATTAATAATAATAATAATAAATACTATAATTGTCAGACAGGCAAACGGAATAATAATAATAGTAGAAATGAGTAAACAGAAGGGAGCAAACAAACAAACAAACAAAAAAATATAAATAAATAAAATAATTAAATAAATAAATAAATAAGAAAATGAAAAGAAAGTAGAAGCAAAAAAGCAAAACAGAAATACGACAATGCAAACTTATAATTTTTGTAATAATAATAGTAAGAATAATATCAATAATAATATCGAGGGAGGGTGGAGAAGGAGGGGAGGTCTTTAAATTTATGGGGTGCCTCAGGTCCCTGCCCACCCGCACGGGACCAGCCTGCAGCCCCCAACACCCCCGGACTCCCCTCTCCACTCCCGCGTGCCCTGGACTGTATGTGGCACAATACCTAACCCTATGTCTAGATGTATATATAGTCTTTATTATTATTTTATTTTATTTATTTATTTATTTTTTTAATTATTTTTTTTTTCAATTTATTTATTTATTTATTTTTTTATATATGAGATAGTATTTTAAGAAGTGTGTGTGCTTTCTAATGTGGTGCATTAAAAATGAGGAGAGGGGTTGTCATGAACTGTAATCTGATTTGATTGTGTCCCCTTTCCTCTTCCTAAACTAGTGTGATGTGCATTAAAAAAAAAAAAAAAAAAAAAAAAGGTGATGTACCACATGAAAACAGTCCAGGGCGGAGAATTGGAGGAGGGGGGAGGGGGAAGGCCGGGAGGGGCAAGGAGATCACAGGTTATGGCCCAACAAGCGTGACTCAGCAGGGACCCGAGTATATAAAAAAATAAATAAGTATAAATAATAATAGAACATGACAACGACAATAATATTAATCATAATAGTTATAGTAGTAATGATGGTTGTATCAATTACCCCCCCAATAAAAAAAAAAAATAACAATAATGATAATAATAATAATAACAGCCGTAAATAATATTAATATCATCTTAAAACAGAATAATATATGTTGATAATAGAAGTAAACATTTTGCAGTGTCAAAGAGAGTACCATGAGAAAAAAAAAAGAAACAAAATAAATAACTAAATAAATAATATGGGAAATTTATTGCACTTCTACCTATATGTTTATATGTGTTTTGTTTGTCAGAGTATGGGGTGTGTATGGTAAAAATAGATAAATAAATGAATAAATTAATAAATTGCACCAAATAAATAAGTAAACAAACAAAGAAATTACATCATTTATTTGTTATTTAGTAATTATGTAGTATGTTTTTTGGTGCTCAGGCAGAGGACCAGAATTAAATTAACGAGGAAAAAAAAAAACAAAAAAAAAAAACAATATATAAATAGTGATCACGATAACAAGGAGCTGTAATGATTGATGTGATAGTAGCTTGTTGTAGGTGATAATTGTAACAAAGTGATGAATGTTTGCCAGGTATTGTCATGATTATTGTCAGAGGAGTTTGTATTTTCTAGGGAGATATAGTCTATAATAACAATTTGTATATATGTGTCCAGTGGCTATTGGTCGTCAGGCAAAAGAAGAAAGATAAAAATAAATAAATAAATATATGAATAGGTAGTAATTATTAAGGATGGGAATGGAGGTGTCAGAGAACTGAGGTGGTTGATGTGACTGGTTTGTGGCAGATTATGATTGTAAAAAAGTGATGAATGATTGCCAGGTAGGGTTATGATTATTGTCAGGGGAGTTTGTATTTTCTAAGGAGATGTAGTCTGTGAGCAGGTTTTTCCAATGTATGATGTGTATGGAGTTCAGATACTTCCAGTTCATGAGGATAGTTTTCCTGGCGACAGTCAGCGCCACTAGAAGTGAACGGGTGTGTGTTTTGTCAAGTTTTAATGTGGATAGGTCTCCTAATAAACAGAGGGAAGGGGAAAGTGGGATGTGGCAGCCCATGATCTGGGATAATGTTTCTGTAATGTTTCTCCAGAAGTGGTGAACAGGTGTGCAGTGCCAGATTGCATGAATGTAGGTATCAGTGCAGTTTAGTGAGCAGTGTGAACAGTTTCCAGATGATGAGAAGCCCATTTTTTGCATTTTGTGTCCCGTCAGATGAGTTCTATGGAGGATTTTGTATTGTATGAGTTGTAAATTGGCATTTGTTGTCATGAAGAAAATATTCTGGCAGATTTGGGGCCAGAAGTCGGCATCAGGAGCAATGAAGAGATCAGTTTCCCATTTTTTTGAAGGTATGGAGGGTGACGTATCGGCCTGTGATAATAATTTGTATATTTTAGATAAAAGTTTTTTTGGGGAAGAGATGTTAATGAATGTGGAGGCTGAAGGGGGGAGGTCTAAGTTTATATTCTTGTTTTTCATTGTTGATTGGATGGATGATGAAACCTGTAGATATTGTAGAAATTGATGGCTCCTGATGCCGAACTTCTGGACAAGGAGGGGAAATGAAACCAGGATGTTATTGTTGAAGATGTGTTTGAGGTGAGTAATCCCTTTATCTACCCAAGTGCTGAAGTATAGTGATTGTTTATTGCTGATGAAGTCTGGGTTGTGCCAGATCGGGGTGAAAAGTGAAGGTGCCAGAGTGGAGTTAGTAATGTTGTAGAATTTCCACCAGGCTGTCAGGGCCGATGATATTGTAGGGTTTTTGAAACAGGGGTGTTTTTTGATAGTTTGACTTAGGTGTTAAATCTGAAATATGGATGTCTTTGCTAACTGTTTGTTCTATGTCTAACCAAGTGCTATCTGACTGAGTGGGTTGGGTCCATTTGTAGATGTATTGAAGTTGATTTGCTAGTGAGTAATAATGAAAATTTGGAGCATTGAGTCCGCCTAATCTTTTTGATTTTTGAAGAGTGGCCAGTTTAATTCGTGGGGGTTTGTTTTTCCAGTAAAATTTGTTGATGGATGAATCGAGGGAATGAAACCAAGTAAGAGGTGGATGAGTGGGGATCATTGAGAAGAGATAATTGATTTTGGGGAGGATTGTCATTTTAACTGTTGCTATTCTGCCTAGAATGGATAGTGGGAAGTTTATCCATCTTTGGAGATCGTCATGAATTGTTTTTTGTAGTGGAGTGAAATTCAGGTTGATCAACTCTGACAGCCTGGGGGAAATGTGGATGTCTAAATAAGTGATGTGACTTGTGCAGAAGGGGATGGGTGTCGTAAGGGCTGCCACATCCAGACTGTTGGTGTTTAATGGGAATATGGAGGATTTGCTCCAGTTTATTGAGTAGTCAGAGAGAAGGCAGAATGATTTGATGACTCTGATTACTTCTTGTAGTGATGATTGTGGATTCTCAATAAAAAGTAATATATCATCTGCATAGAGGCTGATTTTATGGTGCATGTTGGGGGTTTGGATTCCTGTAATGAGGGGGTCCTGACGGATGGCTGCTGCTAGGGGTTCAATGAACATGGTGAACAGAGAGGGAGAGAGTGGGCAACCTTGCCTGGTCCCCCTGTGAAGAGTGAAGCTTTGTGAGGTTTGTCCGTTAGTAATAACTGTGGCTGTAGGTGAGGTGTAAAGTATTCTAATCCAGTTAATAAATGATTCCCCAAAGCCAAAACTGTGTAGGGTGTGGATGAGGAATGACCAGTTAACTCTGTCGAAGGCTTTTTCTGCATCTAAGGCGGCTATGATTGAATTATGGTTATGTGTGGCTGAGTGGTGCATTATATTGAATAGTCTGCGTGTGTTATTGGATGAGTTTCTTACTTTGGTCTGGGTGAATAATGGATGGAATTATTTTTTCTAATCTGTGGGAGAGTGCTTTGGTGATAATTTTTATGTCGACGTTGAGGAGTGAAATGGGATGGTAACTTGAAGGCAGGATGGGGTCTTTGTTTGGTTTGAGAAGGAGTGAGATGGATGCTGTATTCATGTTGGGCGGAAGTCTGGAGTTTTGTTGTATTTCGGTTAACATTCTATGGAAAAGTGGAGATAAGATGGACCAGAAGTGTTCGTAGAACTCAGCAGGGAAGCCATCAGGACCAGGTGCTTTATTGTTAGGCATTCTATTGAGGGCAGATTGGATTTCTTCAGTTGATAGGGGTGTGTCTAATGTGTTTTTTTGTTCAGGGGAGAGTTGGGGTAAGTTGAGGCTGGTGAGAAATGGTCTGATGTCTTCTTCCTTAGGGTTATTATCCGAGGAGTACAGGTTGGCATAAAATTCTCTGAATATTTGATTTATTTCGTCGGGGGAGTTTGTTGATTTCCCTGCTGAGTTCATGATGGTGGAGATTGTGGATTTTTCCTTATTTCTTTTGATTTGGTTTGCGAGATATTTACCGGATTTGTTATTGTGATGAAAGTTTTCCTGTCGGAGTCTGCTGATCATGAAGTTAGTTTTCTTGTTCAGGATTTCATTTATTTCTAGTTTATATTGTCTTAATTTCTTCTCGTTTTCTTCTGTTGGGTTAGTTGCATTGACAGTTTCTAGCTGTTTGATTTCTTCTTGTAATTCAGATTCTTGTTTGTTTTCTTTCTTTTTCTTATAGGCTGAATATGAAATGATAATTCTTCTGATGACGGCTTTACCTGTTTCCCATAGAAGTGTAGGGGATGGCTTTGGGGAATCATTTATTTCCAGGAAGGATGCCCACTCTCTTTTGATGAGGTCGTTAAATTCAGGATCTTTCAGGAGGGATGTGTTAAAGCGCCATCTGGTGACTGGTTTGTGTGGTCTTGGTGGGTTCCATTTGAATGATACTGGGGCATGGTCACTGGTGATGATGGGGTGGATTTGATGATCAAAAATATTTGGAATGATTGAATTACTGGTAAGGAAGAAATCGATGCGTGAATATGAATGATGAACTCATAAAAAAAAACAGAATTCTCTTACAGTTGGGTGTTGTAGGCGCCAACTGTCGCCAAGACCAAAATCACTCATGAACTGGATTATTGTTTGTGTGGATTGCCAGGTGCGTGCATTGCTCGATGTGTTGGATCTGTCTATTGATGGGTTTATTACTGTATTAAAGTCGCCGCCGATTATTATTGGGGAGTCAGAAAAGTTGGATATGGATGAAAAGAAGTTATGAAAAAAAGACGGGTCATCAGTGTTTGGGCCATATAGATTACCAATTGTCAGTGGGCTATTGTTGATTGATATGTTAATGATGATAAAACATCCTTCTGGGTCTGTGATGGTGGTGTTATGGATAAATTATATTGATTTACTGATTAAAATACAAACTCCTCTTTGTTTTTTATTGAAATGTGATGAAAATGAGTGAGTAAACTGAGATGATTGCAATTTGATGTTGTCTGATTCTGAGAGATGTGTTTCCTGTAGTAAACAAATATCTGCATGGAGTGAGGTGAGATGATTAAATACTTCACTTTTCTTAGCCTGAGTACCAATGCCACGGATATTCCAAGAAACGAATTTTATTGCTGACCTGTTGGGTGACTGTTATCAAAAGGAGAGGGATTCATTATCCTGAGTGTGTGTGTGTGTGTGTGTGTGTGTGTGTGTGTGTGTGTGTGTGAGTGAATGTGGACATATGCAAGTGTGTGTGTGTAGGTGTGTGTGTCCGAGTGTGTATGGGTCTGTGAGGGAGTGGCTTGCAGGGCTAGACATGTGATTACAAAACAAAAAGGGACATATACAGTAAGGTTTACCCACATAAGAACAGGAAACAAAACACAAACACTTAACAATAAAGAACATAGAGAGCGTTGCGTATCAAAGTGCATACTGTGCGGAGCGAGACGTTGGTGCGTGACTGTTTATGACTGTCCTTATGAGTTATTGTAGACAACGGCGGGAAGGGGGCGGGGGTCTGTGTAGCGGAGGGAGAGAGCGAGAGTGCATGTGTATAGGAGAGGAAAAGAGAGTTTGTTTACATGAGAGAGGGGGGCTAGTATAGCCAGGGGGTGATGTCCTTGCTGCGGTATAACTGTCCGTTTATGTAAAGTTTGTCCACTGAGATGACTGCTTTCTTTCCTTCTGAGATCATTTGTTTGTGGATGGGGAAGAGTTTTTTGCGCCTGTCCATGATTTCTTTCGGGTGTTGATCGTTTAGTCCATAGTCCATTCCTTTAAGCTGTTTTCCTTGATGTTTGACCAATTCTTTCTGTTTAAAGTGTTCGAATTTGGCGACAATCAGGCGGGGTCTGTTGTTAGTGGTGTTTTTCTGTCCTAAACGGTGAACACGGTGAAATGTGATGTTGTTGACTGTGTCTGCGGGAAGTTTGAGTTTCATGAAGTCCTTTACTGATTTCTCTGGGTCGTCTGTGATGTGTTCAGGGATGCTGGAAAAAAACAAGTTATTTCTCATACTGCGTGCTTGTAAATCCAGAATTGTTGCCTTCATTGTTTTATTTTCGGCGGTGACGGTGGTGAGCTGGGTTTTAACAGAGGTGAGCTGGTCAGTGATGGTGTTGACGGTTTTATGGAGGGTTTTGTTTTCCTTGGTGAGTTGTTCGATCTGTTCGTGGCTGTATTCTAAGCTTTGACGGAGTGATTGGAATTCTTTGTGTAAAACTTCGATGAGTGCGATTCTGGTGTCGAGTCCAGAGAGTTTTTGGTTTATGGAGATTAAAATGTCGCTCACCTCTGAATGATGGAGTGGGTTCGGGGATGAGGATGGAGATGTGTATGTGCTAGGTAGGGAACCTGAACGGGGTCTTTTGTAGGCTGGAGAGAAGCTGGATTTTCCGGGGGTGGATGAAGTGGCTGCGTTCATTGTGCAGTATGTGGTGAAGTAGTGGTCGATATAGTTCTCTAAAGGATCCAGGTCGATGAATGAATGAGGTAGTCCGTTAGTAGAGATGGAGCCGAGGTTTATGGGGAGTGAAAAAGAGAGCTTAAAGTCCGGAGAGAAAAGTTTGTTCTAGCAGCTGGTCGCCGCCATGTTGAATCGCGCACTGTCCGTCACGTGAGTGTTGCGTTCACTGCAGCATCTCCTCCCGTTGATTGCTTAGTTGCAAAAAAAAAAACAAAACAAAACAAAACAACAACAAATGTGAAACTCTATTAGGACCCTTTTTTCCAGGGCTGGTACCTGCGTTTAATCCACAGGCTAGTTAATAACATGTTGGGCGGGAAATCCAAAGTGTGGGATCATTTTGAGAAGGTGAAGGACAAACCCAAGGTGATACGTAAACTCATCTTCATTGGTCGACTACAAACATGGCGTATCATCTGAAACATGGAAGTAGCTACATGCCCATTAGCCCACAGCGTCAATAACAGGTGGCTCGCTCAGTGTGTGACGTGCACTTGTAGATAAAAAGTAGATCTGGAGCCAGAGCCTTCAGCTATCAGGCACCTCTCCTGTGGAATCATCTTCCTGTTGCGGTCCGGAAGGCAGACACTGTCTCCACATTTAAGACTAGACTTAAGACTTTCCTCTTTGATAAAGCTTATGTAGTGGGTATAGAGTGAACCCAATTGCAGCACAAATGAACCAGGTTTCTTGTATTAACAGTCTTTATTCAGCAGGTTAAAGCAGGAACACAGCTAACCAGAAGATGCAGCAGAGCAGAGCAGGTGAGTATGGCAGGATTCGAACCCAGGTCTCCCGTGTGTCAGGCAAGCAAGTTATGACAGGACCAATGGGGCAGGCAGGGAGTGCGTGGGACTTGTGAGCAGGTAATCCAAAAGTTCTCAACAGGCTCAACGAGTGTGGTGGAGGGGAAATAGCACAAACTCACTGCTGATGGAAGTCTTCCTGGAAAGTGGTTCAGGTGAGGGCTGGGTGTGGATCCAGACCTGGAGACAGAGTCGGCGGGGCTGACGGCTCGAGAGGAGGTGAGCTGGTGAGGTGAAGCTGACAAGGTGGGCCTTTTGGCTGAGCACTAACAGGCTGAGTGCCAACCAGCCACAGGCAGACGAGGAACAGAAAACAGGCAGGCAATACTCGTAGTCGGGGACAGAAGGCTGGTGGATTTACCGGGGCTGAGACGTGAAGCAAAGGTCGGAGGCAAGTCGGGTCGATACCAGGTAAGCAGTCTGGGAACAAGTGCTGGAGAGTCAGGCATGAGAGCGAAGACAATCTGGCAAAGAGTGAGTGGAGTGAAGCTGCATATATACTGGCTTGATTGGAGATAGTGAGCAGGTGACAGCAGCAGGTGGAAGCAGTAAAGCTGATGAGGGGTGTGGCTGAGCAGCAGAGCAGACTGTGACAGCTTATAGTTAGGGCTGGCTCAGGCTTGCCCTGTACCAGCCCCTAGTTAGGCTGACTTAGGCCTAGTCTGCCCGGGGACCCCCTGTAATACACCGGGCACTTTCTCTCCCTATATCTCTCTCTCTCTCACGTCCTGTTACTGCATCTTGCTAACTCGGCCATTCTGGATGTCACTAACTCGGCTTCTTCTCCGGAGCCTTTGTGCTCCACTGTCTCTCAGATTAACTCATATTGCAGCGGTGCCTGGACAGCGTGACGTGTGTGGTTGTGCTGCTGCCGTGGTCCTGCCAGATGCCTCCTGCTGCTGCTGCCATCATTAGTCATTAGTCATACTTCTACTGTTATTATACACATACGATTATTGTCACATATGTATACTATCAGATATTAATATATACTTTAAACATATTGTACCACAGTAGCCAGAACTATAATTACAATATTATTACTTTCATTAATGTTGTTGTAAGCTACTGTCATTACCGTCTGTCCTGCATCTCTCTCTGTCTCTCTCTCTCTCTCTCTGTCTCTGTCTCATTGTGTCATACGGTTTACTGTTAATTTATCATGTTGCTCTGTTCTGTACGACATGTATTGCACGTCTGTCCGTCCTGGAAGAGGGATCCCTCCTCAGTTGCTCTTCCTGAGGTTTCTACCATTTTTTCCCCCGTTAAAGGGTTTTTTTGGGGGAGTTTTTCCTTATCCGCTGTGAGGGTCCTAAGGACAGGGGGATGTTGTATGCTGTAAAGCCCTGTGAGGCAAATTGTGATTTGTGATATTGTATATATAAATAAAATATATGAATAACATTGATTGACTGCTTGATAAAATATAGGCCTATATTAATGAAGGTTCATTGGCTAATCTGTTTTACTAATGCAGCACCTTCATACAACGTAGATCACACACACATACTATAATTTGGCTTTCAACATAACTACACTCAGAGAGGGACCTCATAGTTCCTGCTTCACAAGTTTCTATTATTATTCTAACTAACCACATGTGCTCAGAGGACTTCCCTTCGAGGCCATCTTTGATTTGGCTTTCTTCTTTGCAGTTATCTCTGTTGTCAGCCATTATGTCTTTGTGTGTTCTTACACACAAAGACAAAAGCCCAGTTCGGACCAAAGATTTGCGATAATAATAATAATAATAACTTTATTTGTATAGCACCTTTCAAAACCAAAGTTACAAAGTGCTAAACAAATAAAAACAAATAAAAGATCCCCAACATCAAGACACATATTAAAATAGTTTAAAATAACAATACCAGGGAGTTAAGAAAAAGCCATATGATAAAAGTAAGTCTTAAGAAGTGATTTAAAAGAGGACAGTGAATTTGCCTGCCTGAGATTTCCAGGCAGGGAGTTCCACAGCATAGGGACCCAAGTGGCAAAAGCTTGGTCACCTTTAGTGACAAGTTGAGACTTTGGAACCAAGAGTAGGGCCCTGCTGGAGGATCTCAGGCAATGATCAGGCTTGTAAGGAGTTAGCAGGTCACATATATAGGCAGGAGCCTGACCATTCAAGGCTTTAAAAACAAGCATTAAAATCTTCTTCAATTCTAAAACTCACGGGTAACCAGTGAAGGGCAGCAAGGACGGGTGTGATGTAATCACTTCTGTTACTACGAGTTAAAAGCCTGGCAGCAGCGTTTTGTATCAGTTGTAGTCTTTGAATGTTGCGCTTGCTGATCCCGGAATAAAGTGCATTGCAATAATCAAGTCTGGACATGATAAAAGCATGGCTCACCTTTTCTTAGTCGGTGGGAGAAAGGAATGACCTGATTTTTGTAAGATGTCTCAGTTGTGCAAAGCAGGACTGCATCACTTTAGGAAACAGCACTTAAAAATAAAAGCTTTGTGCCTAAATTTTACTGTACTTCAAAATAAAGTGTGTTTTTTACAAACCTGACACATTTGCGAGTCACTTGCGGCCCATTTAGAATGGATTTGTGGCACACTTTTGGACCATGACCCACCAGTTGGGAACCACTGGTTTCTAAGACATAGTTGAGCATCATATACTTACATCATAACGTTCAAAGCAACAATTTACTCTAAACTTTCAAAATTTGAAAAGATGTCGAACCAAAACGCAATCGTTTTGATATATGTATGACTAGAAAAACTTGAAACACAGTGCTGAGCTGCATCTCAAATTAATCTTCAGGTTTCCTGCTTTCGGATTATGTAAACCTCCACTATGTGGCACATACTGTTGACCTGCTGTCACCCTCTCAAGATTCCCCCTCCCCCAAAACAAGACAAGGATGGGTCTTTGGTGGGTCATTAAGGGTTAAAGAGGCACCAAAAAAAACTGTTGAGAGAACAACCACTCATGTTAACAAACTTTAAAACCTGTGGGTTCAGGCCTCCAGAGTTTGATGAAGTTCATATGATAACAGCTCCTGGTGGAAGAGTTAATGAGATCCATGGAGGTTGATTATAACATCACAGGTCAGGTATCATAAATGAATGAGACAATCAAAGACATGCTCTATGTTACTCTTCATAGGAGGACTTCTTTTTTCAGTTAATTCATTTATGCTGTGATACAATCTGCCTGTTGTGACATTCTTCATGGATGACGAATTAAATGTAACATATATAACTCTTTATGGGTATGTGGAGATGGGCAAATACAGGTATTTAGTTTTTGTTATTATGTTTACTGCATATATTCTAGCAATCTGCTTTAATATCACCATTGTGACTCTTATTTGGAAACACAAGAACCTCCATGAGCCTATGTACATTTTCATTGCAGCATTATTACTAAACTCTGTTTTTTTCAGCACTGCTTTGTACCCCAAGTTGTTCATTGATATTTTATCTGAAAAACAGGTCATATCATATTCAGCTTGTCTCGTGCAATTCCTTCTGTATTACTCCTTAAGTGCTTCTGAGTTCTTACTGCTGTCAGCCATGGCTTATGACAGGTTTGCGTCTATATGTAAACCTCTGCAATATACAACTATCGTGAGAAAAGACACAGTCAGTATTTTATTGGTTTTAGCGTGGCTTGTGCCTGCTTGTCTGACTGCAGTTCCAGTAATACTGAGTGCTGACATGAAACTCTGTAACTTCACTTTACAAGGAGTTTTTTGTAACAATGCAGTTTACAATCTCGCTTGTGCAAGTTCAACAGCACGGTCTATATATGGCGTAGTTGCTCTGTTATGCAATGCGATTTTGCCATTGCTTTTTATACTTTTCACGTACACCAGGATACTTATAATATCGTATAAAAGTAGTAGAGAAGTCAGGACAAAAGCTGCACAGACATGTTTACCTCATCTGTTGGTTTTAATCAGCTTTTCATGTTTCTGTGCCTATGATGTCATTGTAGTTCGACTGGGATCTGATTTTCCAAGCAATGTACGTTTAACAATGACTTTACAAGCTGTTTTGTATCATCCTCTCTTCAATCCAATAATATATGGACTGAAAATGAAAGAAATCTCTAAACAGCTGAAGAGGTTGTTCTGTTAAGGCAAAGTGATTTGATTTGTTAAAGGTGATGTGACAGTAACATTGATGTGAGTGCTGCTGTTGTGCAGTAATTTAATCTTCTGTAATAATAATGCAGAGATGTGAACGTTATAATCTTTGGAAGGTATTTGATATCTATATTGTTCATGCTGTAAAATATCCTCTTGAGTATTTGTCATGGAAACAGTATCAGTAAAGAGTATCTTAAGTTTGAACAAGGTAACGACTAGTCTACTTAATATGCTGCAACAGTGCAGTACGCATTTTATTTTTGTCTATTTCATTTTGAATGGCCTCTTCTAAAGTTTCTGCACTTTGTGTTTATTAAGTAAAAGATAACAGAGATATACACAGTTGCACTGACTACAGAGGCCTGAGGTCAATATGGACAATTCACACTGCAAAGAAAAACCAAGAACCAAAAACTAGAAGTACCATCTCATCGTGGTATGCCTCTGTTAACCAGTATCATTGAGGTCACAGTTTACATCATTGTCTGTCACAGTCATATTTAGCCATGATAGTTGACTATGCTTTAACACTTTCCCTGCCAATGTGTTATTTTTAAGTTGCCAGCCACCACCGGCATTTTTGAACGTATTCACCAATGTTTCAAGACCCAGAGAATAATTTGTTCTATGAATATGTAAACAGTATATAAAACTAAAGACACACAGACAAACACAAACACTTTATTCCGTCCTATCCCATTTCTTTGTTATCAACACTTGACTTTGTCATTTTTGTCAGTCATCTCAATGCATAAAATCAATTTCACATTTACTTTTTCTGTTTTTTTCTGGTGTCCTAATGTCAGTTTGAATTGTATAAATGAAAACTCTAATAATAATAGTGAAAATTATATTCTGTTTGAGGTACAGTGGAACACGTTGCCATGTTCAGTGATCGTTCAGTGTTCTGTTGTCTCCGTCTCCTTTATGGTCGTCTTGTCTGTGTGTCACTGTCACCATCATGGAGATTCAGTTAAGTCCCACCGAACTCGTTTGCTTCTTTGTCCAAATCCAAGAAGCAAACGAATCCTCGCTGTATTTCCGTTCTGATTTTCAGCTTTTCAGGCCTTAGCTAAGTGAGACCATCCTGATGACATGACTTCAGTGTTCTGTTTCTGTTTCGTTTCACACCACTGCAACTTTTCTCTGCAACTTTCTGAAATGGGTTCATCTTAGCACGTGTGAATTAATTACCAACTCCTGCTATATCAAAAACTCCAAAATCCTTTAATCTTTACAATTAATATGGTAATTTTGGTTATAGTTCAAATTTATTGGCTATCATATTTTCTTTTTTGGAAATCGTGCTTCACAAGGTGATTTACTGTAAATTAAATCAGATTATTTCATATAATTAACAATTCAATATTTCTGATCACCATTTTTAACCACAAGATCCAACACCTATAAAGTGGTCAAAAACTGAGACATTTTGCACCAAATCTGTTTAACAAATGGTATCAAACCAAAAACTGCTCCAACAATTTATAACAGTGGCTCCCAACTGGTCCAGCCACAGGTTTCAGATTTCTCCTTGTTATTAGTTCAAGGTACACACAGTTTAATATACTCAGTGTCATACTTGTGTTTGGCATGTCATTGAGCTAGTTTGCCGTCTCGTTAAGTAGCTGCCTTTTATTTAATCACTCTACAGCAGGAAACAGCACTTAAAAATAAAAGCTTTGTGCCTAAATTTTACTGTACTTCAAAATAAAGTGTGTTTTTTACAAACCTGACACATTTGCGAGTCACTTGCGGCCCATTTAGAATGGATTTGCGGCACACTTTTGGACCATGACCCACCAGTTGGGAACCACTGGTTTCTAAGACATAGTTGAGCATCATATACTTACATCATAACGTTCAAAGCAACAATTTACTCTAAACTTTCAAAATTTGAAGAGATGTCAAACCAAAACGCAATCGTTTTGATATATGTATGACTAGAAAAACTTGAAACACAGTGCTGAGCTGCATCTCAAATTAATCTTCAGGTTTCCTGCTTTCGGATTATGTAAACCTCCACTATGTGGCACATACTGTTGACCTGCTGTCACCCTCTCAAGATTCCCCCTCCCCCAAAACAAGACAAGGATGGGTGTTTGGTGGGTCATTAAGGGTTAAAGAGGCACCAAAAAAAAACTGCTGAGAGAACAACCACTCATGTTAACAAACTTTAAAACCTGTGGGTTCAGGCCTCCAGAGTTTGATGAAGTTCATATGATAACAGCTCCTGGTGGAAGAGTTAATGAGATCCATGGAGGTTGATTATAACATCACAGGTCAGGTATCATAAATGAATGAGACAATCAAAGACATGCTCTATGTTACTCTTCATAGGAGGACTTCTTTTTTCAGTTAATTCATTTATGCTGTGATACAATCTGCCTGTTGTGACATTCTTCATGGATGACGAATTAAATGTAACATATATAACTCTTTATGGGTATGTGGAGATGGGCAAATACAGGTATTTAGTTTTTGTTATTATGTTTACTGCATATATTCTAGCAATCTGCTTTAATATCACCATTGTGACTCTTATTTGGAAACACAAGAACCTCCATGAGCCTATGTACATTTTCATTGCAGCATTATTACTAAACTCTGTTTTTTTCAGCACTGCTTTGTACCCCAAGTTGTTCATTGATATTTTATCTGAAAAACAGGTCATATCATATTCAGCTTGTCTCGTGCAATTCCTTCTGTATTACTCCTTAAGTGCTTCTGAGTTCTTACTGCTGTCAGCCATGGCTTATGACAGGTTTGCGTCTATATGTAAACCTCTGCAATATACAACTATCGTGAGAAAAGACACAGTCAGTATTTTACTGGTTTTAGCGTGGCTTGTGCCTGCTTGTCTGATTGCAGTCCCAGTAATACTGAGTGCTGACATGAAACTCTGTAACTTCACTTTACAAGGAGTTTTTTGTAACAATGCAGTTTACAATCTCGCTTGTGCAAGTTCAACAGCACGGTCTATATATGGCGTAGTTGCTCTGTTATGCAATGCGATTTTGCCATTGCTTTTTATACTTTTCACGTACACCAGGATACTTATAATATCGTATAAAAGTAGTAGAGAAGTCAGGACAAAAGCTGCACAGACATGTTTACCTCATCTGTTGGTTTTAATCAGCTTTTCATGTTTCTGTGCCTATGATGTCATTATAGTTCGACTGGGATCTGATTTTCCAAGCAATGTACGTTTAACAATGACTTTACAAGCTGTTTTGTATCATCCTCTCTTCAATCCAATAATATATGGACTGAAAATGAAAGAAATCTCTAAACAGCTGAAGAGGTTGTTCTGTTAAGGCAAAGTGATTTGATTTGTTAAAGGTGATGTGACAGTAACATTGATGTGAGTGCTGCTGTTATGCAGTAATTTAATCTTCTGTAATAATAATGCAGAGATGTGAATGTTATAATCTTTGGAAGGTATTTGATATCTATATTGTTCATGCTGTAAAATATCCTCTTGAGTATTTGTCATGGAAACAGTATCAGTAAAGAGTATCTTAAGTTTGAACAAGGTAACGACTAGTCTACTTAATATGCTGCAACAGTGCAGTACGCATTTTATTTTTGTCTATTTCATTTTGAATGGCCTCTTCTAAAGTTTCTGCACTTTGTGTTTATTAAGTAAAAGATAACAGAGATATACACAGTTGCACTGACTACAGAGGCCTGAGGTCAATATGGACAATTTACACTGCAAAGAAAAACCAAGAACCAAAAACTAGAAGTACCATCTCATCGTGGTATGCCTCTGTTAACCAGTAAAGTTGAGGTCACAGTTTACATCATTGTCTGTCCACAGTCATATTTAGCCATGATAGTTGACTATGCTTTAACACTTTCCCTGCCAATGTGTTATTTTTAAGTTGCCAGCCACCACCGGCATTTTTGAACATATTCACCAATGTTTCAAGACCCAGAGAATAATTTGTTCTATGAATATGTAAACAGTATATAAAACTAAAGACACACAGACAAACACAAACACATTTTATTCCGTCTTATCCCATTTCTTTGTTATCAACACTTGACTTTGTCATTTTTGTCAGTCATTTTAATGTATAAAATCAATTTCACATTTACTTTTTCTGTTTTTTATCATGTCCTAATGTCAGTTTGAATTGTATAAATGAAAACTCTAATAATAATAATTATTAAATTGAAAATTATATTCTGTTTGAGGTACAGTGGAACACGTTGCCATGTTCAGTGATCGTTCAGTGTTCTGTTGTCTCCGTCTCCTTTATGGTCGTCTTGTCTGTGTGTCACTGTCACCATCATGGAGATTCAGTTAAATCCCACCGAACTCGTTTGCTTCTTTGTCCAAATCGGATTCAGAATGTTGATCAAAAACAGGAATTGTCGGAGTCTGAGTCCATCAACATCTCCATGGCTCGCACAACAATAAACCACTCTATTGGCGCTGGCATTTTCGTGCAGTTTACAAGCTCCAACATCTCCTCTGTAAACAACATCTTCTTCCAGTTTCCAGTGGATCTTCTTCTTTGTTTTTGGACATGGCAGTGCTTTTCTATTTTCACAAGATGTGTGACAGCACCCCCTATCGTTTAACTGTGAAAACACAGATTGCTGGAATATCTTGTCAATGGTGGGGATTGTTTTAAATATGGATATTGCTGCAAAGAAGCTACATATTCTAAAACATGGATGCTTTCTACACACCTCCTCCCCGGCTACACAGAAGATTTATACAATTGGCACAGTTTCAAGGTGGACACCAAAAACAGTGTCACCAATTCTAAATGTTTTCACTTCTGTTCTTGAGATAGGGCGTTGAATAATGGCCAGAAAAAGTGTTTTTGCAGAAAGTTATGATGTCACAGTGCAGTTGACTTTTTAACTTTTTCTCAAGTTATGGCCAAAAAAGATGTTTGTAAGGTAAAAATGACCTTGACCTTTGACCACCAAAATCTAATCAGTTTATCCTTGATAATTCAGTGCTGAATTTGAATAAATTCCCTCAAGCTCTTCTTGAGATATCATGTTCATGAGAATAAGACGGATGCAAGGCCACAGTTACCTGGACCTTTGACGACCAAAATCTATCTAATCAGTTCATCATTGAGTCCAAGTAGAAATTTATGCCAAATCTAAAGAAACACATTTAAGGCGTTCTTAATATATCATGTTCAACAAAATGAGACAGATGAAGTCATGGTGAACTTGACCTTTGACCAACAAAATCTAATAAGTTCACCCTTGAGTGCAAGTGGACGTTTGTACTAAATTTGACAAATTTCCCTCAAGGGCTTCTTGAGACATTGCATTCATGAGAAATCTAGTCAGTTTATTGTTGGGTCCAAGTGGACACTTGTGCTAAATTTGAAGAAATACCTTTAAGGTGTTCTTGAGATATCACGTTCAAGAGAATAAGACAGACAAACTTATGGTGACCTTGACCTTTGACCACCAAAATGTAATCTGTTCATTGTTGAGTCCAAGTGGACATTTGTGCCAAATTTGCAGAAATTCCCTCAAGGCATTCTCAAGACACTGCGGTCATGAATAGAACAGGAATAGGACGTATGTATATACAAACAAACAACTGACATATGTACCGATGGATGGGCGACCTGAAAACATAATACCACCGGCCACAGCTGTCACACAGCATAAAGGCATAGTAACATAACAGGTCAAGGATAAGCACGATCCCAAAAGGTGGAGTCTGTGACTCTATAGAAAGGTTAGGCCCAAACTCAGCTCTTCTTTTTCTCCCTACCACTTGATTTCGAGTGCCACCTTGCCCCTCAGAACAGAGTTACAAAGGGTTGTGGTTTAAAATCTTCCCCTATGAAACCGGACAACCCTTAAGACCCTGATACATCACTGATAGTTGTTGATAATGGCGATTACATAAACAAACGCAACAAGTGTTGGTCAATATTGCAAATACGTCATCTTCTGCCTGTGGGTTCAGGCCTCCACAGTTTGATAATGTTGTTCACGTATTTGTAGTTGTAGCTGTTGGAGCAGTCTTACAGTGCCCACACAATATTTTCAGTTAACATTTCTTTCAGTGTGTTCTTTAATATTGCCTGTAGGACATCAGACTGAATGTTTACAAATTTACCCAGTGATGACAGTGTCAACAGCCAAAATCTGGCCAGCTGATTTGGCAAAATTCTGGAGTGTCATTCATACCGAGTCTCAGCCGCGTCGGACAACCGGACCCAGCCTGGCTAATTTCACCTAGCATGCTGAGTTCAGGCCGAATCTGCGTCAGGTCATTTTGGCTACCTGGGCAGCCACTGTAACCTCAGCAGGGCTGGGCGATATGGAGGAAATCATATTGGACGATATTGCTTTCACATAAAAATCTACACAAGATTTTTGATAAATAATCATCAATAACTTGAAGGCAAATAGAAAACAGCTGGGACAATCTGGCAAATTCAGAAAATGGCATCGTTTACTGTAATCTAGCCTTCAAACCCAGGAAAAACTTACGATATTACGAAAACCAAAATATATGATGATATCTAGTCTCATATCATGATATCAATATAATATTGATACATATTGCCCACTCCTAACCTAACCTGAACCTAATCTAGAGTATCTGTGTGTGTTGTACTGTGGTTGGTGCACATGCAAGTCAATAGTTGTTTCCCCCCAAATGTTTGCATCAAATCAATCCATCTTTGAGTCTGAGTTGACATTTTTGCCAAACTTAAATAAATTCTCTTAATGCATTCTTGAGAAATCACATTCACAAGACTTGGAGGAATGCACTGCAAGATGAACGACCCCAAAACATAACATCTCCGTTGGCCATGGCTGTCGCCGGTGCAGAGGCATTAAAAGTTTAAAAACACACACACACACACACACACACATCCATGTAAACAAAGTTTAACACCTGTGGGTTCAGGCCTCCAGAGTTTGATAAAGTTGTTGACATGACACCAGCTCTTGGTGGAAGAGTTAATGAGATCCATGGAGGGTGATGAAATGTCAGAAAATATTTGACCTGATTTAAACACTTCAGTTTCTGATCTGTGAAGATGAACACACATCAAGTGCAGCTGAAGGTCAGGTCTCTGTAAATGAATGAAACCATCAAATACATGATCTATGTTAACCTTCACAGACTTTCCTTTCCTTTGATTCATTTATGCTGTGATCCAGTCTGCCTGTGTGGGTTGAAGTTGTGACATTCTTCATGGACGGTGAATTAAATCTGACTTATATAACTCTTTATGGGTATGTTGAAATGGGCAACTACAGGTATTTAATTTTTCTAAATATGTTTATCGTATATGTTCTATCAGTCTCTTTTAACATCATCATTGTGTACCTTATTTGGATACATCAGAATCTCCATGAGCCTATGTACATTTTCATTGCAGCATTGTTACTGAACTCTGTTGTTACCAGCACTACTGTGTACCCAAAGTTATTAATTGACATTTTATCTGAAAAACAGGTCATAACATATTCGGCCTGTCTCTTACAATGTTTTATATATTATTCTGTTAGTGCTTCAGATTTCTTACTGTTGGCGGCCATGGCCTATGACAGGTATGTGTCTATATGTAAACCTCTGCAATATACAACTATCATGACAAAATACGTGGTGAGTATTATCCTGGGTGTAGCTTGGGTTCTGCCTACTTGTCAGATTGCAGTCTCAACAATAATGAGTGCTTATATGAAACTCTGTAATTTCACTTTAAAAGCAATTTTTTGTAATAATTCATATTACAATCTCTTCTGTGTGGCATCAGTAGGACGATCTATAAATGATATGGTTACTCTGTTTAGTGTGGCAGTTTTACCTATACTCTTCATACTTTTTACATACACCAGAATACTGATAATATCCTATCGAAGAGGTAGAAATGTCAGGAAAAAAGCTGCACAGACTTGTTCACCCCACCTGATAATTCTAATCAGCTTTTCCTCCCTGTGTCTATATGATGTCCTTATAATTCGACTGGATGCGGAATCTTATTTACATTTCATAATGACTTTACAAGCGTTTTTGTATTATCCTCTCTTCAATCCAGTTGTATATGGACTCAAAGTGAAAGAAATATATAAACATCTGAAGAAGTTGATCTGTCCGGCCAAAATGATTTGATGTATTAATGCTGATTACTTCTCCATTATCAAGTCAGCACACCTGGAATTTAGCCTCTGTGAGTAACTTTACTGTTATGACTTTAGTTAGCAAACTTGAACCCTGTTCAAGTAATGACATTCATATTCCCACCATAGGCTCAGGGTGTATTGATCACATTTAATATTCAAATTCATCAATATATACTATATTAATGCAGATGGCTTCTGTGTTTACACAACTTTGAAAGTGTGTACATGCATGGTTCCAGAAATGTTTCTCATTTAATTGCACTTTACAGACTTTAATTTTCATGAGATGTTGACTCCAGAGAACTTTTTTTTGTTTGTTTGTGTGTGTGTGTGTGTGTGTGTGTAAAATTTTCTGTTTCCAGCGGTTTTTTGTCTTCCATTTCAGCACATGCCGACTGAGTAGAAAATCTTTTTTTCACATTACCATTTGACTTGTGACCATGTGTGTTTGAACAAACAGGGGAAGAAAAAATGTGTATGTATGTGCGTGTGGTGAGGATATACATGTGCATTGTGGTCGTTGCTCTGGAGGCTTCCTTTGTTTCATATCAGAAGTCTTTTGACGAGGCTGAAATGGCAGGTCTGTTTGTAACAAAACATTTTTAAAAACAAAATAAAACTAAAGTAAATGATAATGTTGCTTTAATTTCCCTATTATGCACGGGGCTCCCATTGGATTGACTCTCACAAGGTTTCTCCCACTGGTGTGGCCATTTTGCTTATGAAGTTGAATGTCATGGATAGACAGAAAGGTCTATTAACTACAGAGGCCAATGTGGGCAATCCACACTGCAAGCAGGTTCAAATCAAACCAAATAATCAGCAATGATAAGAAATAAGAGCACAGGTATGAATAAACACAAGTCCACTCATAGAGAATGAATAATACTAGAATGAAAGTAATGAGCAGCATATTTCTTCACTACCAGAGAGTTCACAACTGTAGCTGGCCCGAGTCAGATTCATTAAAACCTCAGAGCATCACGAGTCAAAACTAGAAATACTGCCTTGCAGTTGTTTGTTTCTGCAAAAGTGAAGTCACAGTTAACATCCATGTCTGTCTAGGTTCATACAAAGCCTTTATTTTATTTATTTATTTATTTATTTGAACATGTAAAAAAAATAAATAAATAAAATAAAAATAAGCAATTGATTAAAACAATTAGAAAGAAAACAATATATTCACATCTCATTTACATGTTCAAAAGGAGTAGGAAGAAGTATAAACTTATCTGGTCCAACCCCTTGTTCACTCAATATTCATATCAATAATAATAATAATAATAATAATAATACTGTAATAACAACACCAATAGTAATGATAATGATAACAACAAGAACAAGAAACAACAACAAACAACAACAACAATAACAACTACAATACTGAAAATGCCTTAACAGAAGACAATGCCTAAAACATGGATGCTTCACAAACAGAGGATCTATACAAACATCACAGTTTCAGTTGGGCAACACATACTGCAAGCACATCAAACCAAATAATCAGCAGCAATAACAAAAAAGAACACAGGTATGAATAAACACAATTCCATTAAGAGAATTTATTTAGGTTTGGCACAAATGTCCACTTAGACCCAAAAATGAATTGATTAGATTTTGGTGGCCAAAGGTCAAGGTCACTGTGACCTTGTGTCTGTCTGATATCTCAAAAGGACCTTTGAGTAATTTTCTCCAAATTGGCACAAACGTCCACATGGCCCACATAGCTAAAATGGCTCATGTTTTGAAATTCAACATCATGAACTTCTGTCATATCAGGAACTCTTTAGCAACTGATGCTGCAAAAATGTACTTCAATGCTATGATACTCTCCTACATGAGATACTGCATGCCATGTTGGACCCAAGCTAACCAGACCACTCTAAATCTAATCAGATCTCTCGTCAATGCTTGCCCATAGAGAGATCTGATTGGATTTAGAGTGGTCCAAGCTAACCAGACCACTCTAAATCCAATCAGATCTCTCTCTCTCTCTCTCTCTCTCTCTCTCTCTCTCTCTCTCTCTCTCTCTCTCTCTCTCTCTCTCTCTTCAGCTTGGACCCAAGCTAACCAGACCACTCTAAATCCAATCAGATCTCTCTACGGGCAAACATTGAAGGTTCTGGACAGAAAACCAAGACAGCACCACCACTGCAACATTCTCTCCAAGTACAATTTACTAAGCTTCGACAATGTAAGTACATTATCAAACATTTGCTTAGTACATAAAATAATCAATAATGCAGCCCCCCCACCATTGAAAAAATTCATACTCCCCTGCTCTGAACAGAGAACAAGAGCTTTAAGATCTGCGATGAGAGGAGACTGTAAAATCCCACAAAGAAAGTCATCCTTTGGTCAATTTGCTTTCTCCATCAAGGCCATCGGAGAATGGAATAGACTCCCTAGTGATTTGAAAATCAACAGGAATTATCGCAGTTTCTGCCTTGCCACAAAGAAATCGCTCCTGAGTAAGCAATGTTGCCAACACTAGGTGCTGCTGTCAGATTTCCTGTCTGATTTTCTGTCATTATGTCTCGTTTTGCGTTTCTCTCTTCTGCTGTTTATCTGAGCTCTGTTACAGATATTTCTGTCATATTACCATTGTTGGTATTTAATCATCCCTGCAATCCCAAATTACCATTGTTGGTATTTAGGTTTCTTATTGTTGTACTCTAAACTATAATCAACTCTGTAACTTTTTTTTGCTGCTACGAGCACTTTGTCAACTACCAACAACAACACCAGCACTTTATCTATGCACATTCCTGCCTTGCACTTTATATCAGGAGCTGCTACTTGGACTGCCTTTTAGTGTTTTGTAAGTTGTTCCTCCCTGTACTGTAACAACTTGGTTATTTTAAATGCGGAAATTGTGTGTCTGTATTGTCTCTGTGCTGTCCTCTGTTCATCTGTATTTTAGGTTTCTTTGTTTTTTAGATTGTGGTCTGTGTATATTGTAAATTATATGTTGGGACTACAGATGGAAATTAGCAGTTATTGCTAAATCTGGTGCAACCATCTCCTCATCTCTTGTAAATGATTAATGCTATTGCACACTGTCCCTTGATAAACTAAATAAACTAAACTAAACTAAACATGGACTCAAGAAAGATCTGATTAGATTTTGGTGGTCAAAGGTCAGGACCACTGTGACCTCACAAAACATGTTTTTTGACATAACTCAAGAATGTACACTCTAATTATTACAAAACGTCACACAAACGTCTAATAGGGTAAATTGATAGTGATGGTATTTTATATCCAAAAGGTCAAGGGTGAACTTCACTGTGACATCATAATGTTCTGCAAAAACACTTTTCTGGTCATAATTCAATGTCATATCTCATTTGGTTATATACTTAAATGGTGTCTAATCTTGAAACTGTGCTGATTGTATAAATCTGTGCTGCCAGGGGGAGATGTGTACAGAGCATCCATGTTTCAGAATTTGCAGACTCTTCGCAGCAACATCCATATTTGAAGCACTGTCAACTTTCATGGCTGCATATGAGTATGGACAGACATGGATGTAAAATGTAACTGCAACTTGACTAGTTTGTGTGGACATACAACTGTGAGGCAGTAATTGTTGTTTTTAATGCCTCCGTGAACATTTTTACTACACTGTAATTAGAGATATTGTAGGGTTGCTGCAAGGCCCTAATCAGTAGGTGTGTCTCAATCCACTTCTTTTTATGCACATTTTAATTTGAGCATAACAACACCTGATTGGAAATGCCAATAGCTCTAAAGAGTATTGAAATATCACAGAAATAGTGAAGCATAGTGAAGGTGAACTGGGAACGTCTAGCTGAGGCCCCTGTTGGCAAGGTCTTTAACTCCAACCTCGAGAAGAGTTTTTTGTGCATCCCAGGGGAAGTTGGGGGCATGGAATGCAAGTGGGCCATGTTGAAAGACTCCACTGCTGAGCCAGTTGCTAAAACTTGTGGTTAGAAGGCCATTGGTGCCTTTTATGGCAGTAACCTAAGAGCCCACTGGTGAACACCAGCTGTGAAGGTTGGCTGTCCGTCTGCAGAAGGAGGCCTTTCAGGCTTGGTTGGCTCAGGGGTCTCCTGAAGCAGCAGACACCATTTGGCCAGTAGGATTGCAGCTGCAATGGTCAGCAAAGCAAAAACCCAGGTGTGGGAGGAGTTCGGGAAGGCTATGGAGAATGACTTTCAATTGGCCTCAAGGAAGTCCTGGCAAACCTTTGGACACCTCAGGAAGGGAGAGCAGGGCATGTCTCAGGCTGTGTTCAGCAGAGGAGGAGGACGTCTGACCCAGACTGGGGATGTTGTCAAATGGTTGAAAAAACACTTTGAGGAGCTTCTGAACCTGGCCAACATATCCTCAGTGGAGGGCGCAAAGTCCAAAGAGCCGGGGGAACCCTTGCCCATATCCCTGGCAGAGGTTGCTGAGGTAGACAAAAGCTCCCCAGCACAAAGGTGCCAGGTGTTGATGAGATTTGCCCTGAGATCCTGAATGCTTTGAACATTGTTGGGCTGTCTTAGCAGAAACAAGTTTTCAATGTTGTGTGGAGGTTGAGGATGTTGCCTGTAGAGTTGTTGGCCGGGCCAGTGGTTCTCATTTAAAAAAAATAAATAAAAACAGAGACTGACAAGTGTGCTCCAATTAGAGGGGTATCACACTTCTCAGCCTCCCTGTAAAAAAAAAAAAATCCAGGGTGCTGGAAGGGAGGCTCTGATTGATTGTTGAACCTTGAATTCAGGAGGAGCAAAGTGGATTCAGCCTTGGCTATGGATCAGTGGACCAGTGGACCAGCTCTTTACCCTTACAGGGCTGCTGGAGGGGTCCTAGGAGTTTGCCCATCCAGTCTACATGTGTTTTCTACACTAGGAGAAGGCTTACAACCTTTTCTCATTGGGAGTCATGTGGGGGGTAATACGTGAATACAGGGTACTTGGGTCATTGCTGTCTGGTCCTTGTGTAAGGAAAGTGCAAACTGTGGAACTTTAGGGAACTCATAATTGCATCCTTGCTCTTTGTAGATATTAAGTTCAGTTGGCTTCATTCATTCAGTTTGGTAGCCTAGTGTGAAGCTGTTTGGATGAATGTAGTGTGAGATGGACAGGCAGCTTGGCGAAGTGTCTGCAGTGAAGTGAGCGCCAGGCCTGACTGTTGTGGGGAAGAGGGAGCTGAGCCACAAGACAAAGCTTTTGGTTTAAAGGTCCATCTACATCCCAGCCCTCACCTATGGTCATGAGCTTTGGGTAGCGATAAAAAGAATGAGATCATGGATACAGGTGGCCAAAATTAGGTTCCTACGTAGGGTGGTTCTTAGCGCAGAGAGGGGCTAATTTAGGTGGTTCGGGCATCTGATCAGGATCCTCCTTGATTTCTCACACTCAAGGTTTTCTGGGCACGTCCAACTCATAGGAGGCTATGGGATAGACCCAGAACCTCTGCTGTAGTAATGAAATATGCTGCCCATTACTTTATTTTCTGGTATCCTCTATTAATGCATTCTTGAGATATCACATTCACAAGAATGGGAGGAATGCACTGCAAAATGAAACATCCCAAAACATAACACCGCAGTTGTCTGTTGCTGTCGCCGGCACAGAAGCCTTAAAAGTTAAAAAAAAAAAAACACACACACACACACACATGTCCATATAAACAAAGTTTAACACCTGTGGGTTCAGGCCTCCAGAGTTTAATGAAGTTGTTGACATGACACCAGCTCTTGGTGGAAGAGTTAATGAGTTCCATTGAGGGTGATGAAATGTCATAAAATATTTACTGTAACTCAAACAGTTCACTTCCTGAATGAAGATGAACACACATTAAGTGCAGCTGAAGGTCAGGTATCTGTAAATGAATGAAACCATCAAATACATGATCTATGTTAACCTTCACAGACTTTTCTCAGTTTATTCATTTATGCTGTGATCCAGTCTGCCTGTGTGGGTTGAAGTTGTGACATTCTTCATGGATGGTGAATTAAATCTGACGTATATAACTCTTTATGGGTATGTTGAAATGGGCAACTACAGGTATTTAATTTTTATAAATATGTTTATCGTATATGTTCTATCAGTCTCTTTTAACATCATCATTGTGTACCTTATTTGGATACATCAGAATCTCCATGAGCCTATGTACATTTTCATTGCAGCATTGTTACTGAACTCTGTTGTTACCAACACTACTGTGTACCCAAAGTTATTGATTGACATTTTATCTGAAAAACAGGTCATAACATATTCGGCCTGTCTCTTACAATGTTTTATATTTTATTCTGTTAGTGCTTCAGATTTCTTACTGTTGGCGGCCATGGCCTATGACAGGTATGTGTCTATATGTAAACCTCTGCAATATACAACTATCATGACAAAAAACGTGGTGAGTGTTATCCTAGGTTATGCTTGGGTGATGCCTCCTTGTCAGGTTGCAGTCTCAACAATACTGAGTGCTCAAATGAAACTCTGTAATTTTACTTTAAAAGCAATTTTCTGCAATAATTCATATTACAGTCTCTACTGTGGGACATCGACAGTACGATCCATAGTTGATATGTCTAATCTGTTTAATCTGGCAGTTTTACCTATACTCTTCATACTTTTTACATACACCAGAATACTGATAATATCCTATCGAAGTGGTAGAAATGTCAGGAAAAAAGCTGCACAGACTTGTTCACCCCACCTGATAATTCTAATCAGCTTTTCCTCCCTGTGTCTATATGATGTCATTATAATTGAACTGGATAAGGGATCTTATTTGCAGTTCATAATGACTTTACAAGCGTTTTTGTATTATCCTCTCTTCAATCCAGTTGTATATGGACTCAAAGTGAAAGAAATATTTAAACATCTAAAGAAGTTGATCTGTCTGGCCAAAATGATTTGATGTATTAATGCTGATTACTTCTCCATTATCAAGTCAACACACCTGGAATTTAGAATTTAGATTAACTTTACTGTCATGACTTTAGTTAGCAAACTTGAACCCTGTTTACAAGTAATTACATTCACATTCACATCATCGGCTCAGGGTGTATTGATCACATTTAATATTCAAATTCATCAATATATACTGTATTAATGCAGATGGCTTATGTGCTTACACAACACTGAAAGTGTGTACATGCATGGTTCCAGAAATGTTTCTCATTTAATTGCATTTTACAGACTTTAATTTTCATGAGATGTTTACTCCAAAGAACCTTTTATGTGTGTGTGTGTGTGTGTGTGTGTGTGTGTGTGTGTGTGTGTGTGTGTGTGTGTGTAAAATTTTCTGTTCCCAGCGGTTTTTTGTCTTCCATTTCGGCACATGCTGACTGAGTAGAAAATGGGTTTTTTTCACATTACCATGTGACTTGTGAACATGTGTGTTTGAACAAACAAGGGAAGAAAAAATGTGTATGTATGTGCGTGTGGTGAGGATATACATGTGCATTGTGGTCGTTGCTCTGGAGGCTTCCTTTGTTTTCATATCAGAAGTCTTTTGATGAGGCTGAAATGGCAGGTCTGTTTGCAACAAAACATTTTTAAATATATGATGACAAATAAAAAACAGAATAAAAATGAGTAAATGATAATGTTGCTTTAATTTCCCTATTATGCACGGGGCTCCCATTGGATTGACTCTCACAAGGTTTCTCCCACTGGTGTGGCCATTTTGCTTATGAAGTTGAATGTCATGGATAGACAGAAAGGTCTATTAACTACAGAGGCCAATGTGGGCAATCCACACAGCAAGCAGGTTCAAATCACACCAAATAATCAGCAATGATAAGAAATAAGAGCACAGGTATGAATAAACACAAGTCCACTCATAGAGAATGAATAATACTAGAATGAAAGTAATGAGCAGCATATTTCTTCACTACCAGAGAGTTCACAACTGTAGCTGGCCCGAGTCAGATTCATTAAAACCTCAGAGCACCACGAGTCAAAACTAGAAATACCGCCTTGCAGTTGTTTGTTTCTGCAAAAGTGAAGTCACAGTTAACATCCATGTCTGTCTAGGTTCATACAAAGCCATAACAAAACACAATGCCTAAAACATGGATAATTCACAAACAGAGGATCTATACAAACATCACAGTTTCAGTTGGGCAACACACACTGCAAGCACATCAAACCAAATAATCAGCAACAATAACAAAAAAGAACACAGGTATGAATAAACACAATTCCATTAAGAGAATTTATTTATGTTTAGCACAATGTCCACTCAGACTCAAAAGTGAATTGATTAGATTTTGGTGGCCAAAGGTCAAGGTCACTGTGACTTTGTGTCTGTCTGATATCTCAAAAGGACCTTTGAGTAATTTTCTCCAAATTGGCACAAACGTCCACATGGACTCAAGAAAGATCTAATTAGATTTTGTTGGTCAAAGGTTAGGACCGCTGTGACCTCACAAAACATGTGTTTTGACATAACTCAAGAATGTACACTCTAATTATGACAAAACGTTATACAAATGTCTAATAGGGTAAATTGATAGTGATGATATTTCATATCCAAAAGGTCAAGGGTGAATTTCACTGTGACATCATAATGTTCTGCAAAAACACTTTTCTGGTCATAATTCAATGTCATATTTCAGGAACAGAAGGGGAGACATTTGGTTATATACTTAATCAGTGTCTAATCTTGAAACTGTGCTGATTGTATAAATCTGTGCTGCCGGGGGGGAGATGTGTACAGAGCATCCACGTTTTAGAATTTGCAGCCTCTTCGCAGCAACATCCATATTTGAAGCACTGTCAACTTTCATGGCTGCATATGAGTATGGACAGACATGGATGTAAAATGTAACTGCAACTTGACTAGTTTCTGCAGACATACAAGAGGTGGCAATTGTTGTTTTTTATGCCTCCATGAACATTTTTACTCCATTGTAATTAGAGATATTGTAGGCTTGCTGCAAGGCCCTAATCAGTAGGTGTGTCTCAATCCAGCTCTTTTTATGCGCATTTTAATTTGAGCATAACAGCACCTGGTTGGAAATGCCAATAGCTCTAAAGAGTATTGAAATATCACAGACATAGTAAAGCATAGTGAAGGTGAACTGGGAACGTCTGGCTGAGGCCCCTGTCGGCAAGGTCTTTAACCCTATGGGCCCTAGGCCTTTTTCGGGTATTTTTACTGCCTTTACTTTTAAGCTCATATCACAGTCACTATAAAGGCTACATACAAATGCTATATCTTGTTTTTTTCAGGACAATCTGGGCTAACCAGATTTGCCATCATTCCATGTCCTTCTATGCGCCTGTATTTTACATTAATTTTTATATCAATGAAAAAAACAAATCAGTGTGCCTAAATTCTTGCATTTTTATATGTATCTCACCATAGCAAGTTGGAAGTTGACATATTCTGCCATATATGAAGAGGGGAGACTCTCTGGAATCTGGCAATATAAGAACCATGATGGTGGGGCATTCTGTCACTTCACAGCTGTCCAAAACATGTGGTTTGTGCCAGGCGGACATAATTGCCAGTATTTTTTCATTATTGCAAGAAATTCCATTGACTCATTCACAAGTCAAAAATGTGTTTTATCAGAAAGAAACATGCAATATTTACATCTTAGATAACAGAAAAATAGTCAAACAAGTGCAATAATGTCCTCCAAGACAATATTTGTTTTTCAGTTTCAGTTATTTATTGGGGGGGGACATTTTGGGCATTGGTGGGGGGGCACGTGTCCCCCTCAATGTATATGGTGACTATGGCCCTGTCAACATGCATAATTAGGCCTCAGTTGTCTGGGTGCGCAAAGGTGAAGTGGCTGTTCTTGTCATACAAAGTTTGATGGAGTGTCAACTGGACAATATGGAGATATTTGCATCTTGAAAGCTGGACTACAAATGTGGATAGACAGGGAGAAACACACGCAAGCCTAAGACGTGGTAAGATACGATTTTCCTCACTATATGAAGTGACTGATAACAAGATGAATTTTAAAGAAATTTGTCAGGTTTTTATTTTGTAGACACTTGATCTGTATTTATAGCGTGATGGGATGACAGCACAATGATGTGTGTGGTATCACTGGAAAGCTCTACTCCTGCACTTTCATGTGACGTGTGGCATTTCTGTGTGACCCTGCATTTGCGAGTAATCTATCCAAGAGTAATGTGTGTGCAAAGCTGTATGAAAGCTCTGTTATACATAATTTTAGTGTAAATTTATCATTTTTTTTCGCTGTGAAAACATTGGACTACCGACAAGTGCTTGGTCTTGTCGGATAGCTACGATTCCGCTGTTTCACATGATATGCGTGGCTTCTCGCTGTGACGAACGGTTGCGGAGAAAATGCATAGAGAAGAACAGGTGTGAATTTGGACGCACTATGAGTTGTTCGGGCCCATAGGGTTAACTCCAACCTCGAGAAGAGTTTTTTGTGCATCCCAGGGGAAGTTGGGGGCATGGAATGCAAGTGGGCCATGTTGAAAGACTCCACTGCTGAGCCAGTTGCTAAAAGTTGTGGTTAGAGGGCCATTGGTGCCTTTTATGGCAGTAACCTAAGAACCCACTGGTGAACACCAGCTGTGAAAGGTTGGCTGTCCGTCTGCAGAAGGAGGCCTTTCAGGCTTGGTTGGCTCAGAGGTCTCCTGAAACAGCAGACAGATACCATTTGGCCAGTAGGATTGCAGCTGCAATGGTCAGCAAAGCAAAAACCCAGGTGTGGGAGGAGTTCGGGAAGGCTATGGAGAATGACTTTCAATTGGCCTCAAGGAAGTCCTGGCAAACCTTTGGACACCTCAGGAAGGGAGAGCAGGGCATGTCTCAGGCTGTGTTCAGCAGGGGAGGAGGACGTCTGACCCAGACTGGGGATGTTGTCAAATGGTTGAAAAAAAAACGTTGAGGAGCTTCTGAACCTGGCCAACATATCCTCAGTGGAGGGCGCAAAGTCCAAAGAGCCGGGGGAACCCTTGCCCATATCCCTGGCAGAGGTTGCTGAGGTAGACAAAAGCTCCCCAGCACAAAGGTGCCAGGTGTTGATGAGATTTGCCCTGAGATGCTTAATGCTTTGAACATTGTTGGGCTGTCTTTGCAGAAATGAGTTGTCAATGTTGTGTGGAGGTTGAGGATGTTGCCTGTAGAGTTGTTGACCGGGCCAGTGGTTCTCATTTAAAAAAACATAAAAACAGAGACTGGCAAGTGTGCACCAACTAGAGGGGTATCACACATCTCAGCCTCCCTGTAAAAAAAAACAAAAAACTCCAGGGTGCTGGAAGGGAGGCTCTGATCGATTGATGAACCTTGAATTCAGGAGGAGCAAAGTGGATTCAGCCCTGGCCATGGATCAGTGGACCAGTGGACCAGCTCTTTACCCTTACAGGGCTGCTGGAGGGGTCCTAGGAGTTTGCCCATCCAGTCTACATGTGTTTTCTACACTAGGAGAAGGCTTACAACCTTTTCTCATTGGGAGTCATGTGGGGGGTAATACGTGAATACAGGGTACTTGGGTCATTACTATCTGGTCCTTGTGTAAGGAAAGTGCAAACTGTGGAACTTTAGGGAACTCATAATTGCATCCTTGCTCTTTGTAGATATTAAGTTCAGTTGGCTTCATCACACCATGACCTCCAGCATGCACTGGGGTAGTTTGGTAGCCTAGTGTGAAGCTGTTTGGATGAATGTAGTGTGAGATGGACAGGCAGCTTGGCAGTGTCTGCAGTGAAGTGAGCGCCAGGCCCGACTGTTGTGGGGAAAAGGGAGCTGAGCCAGAAGGCAAAGCTTTTGGTTTAAAGGTCCATCTACATCCCAGCCCTCACCTATGGTCATGAGCTTTGGGTAGAATGAGATCATGGATACAGGTGGCCAAAATTAGGTTCCTACGTAGGGTGGTTCTTAGCGCAGAGAGGGGCTAATTTAGGTGATTCAGGCATCTGATCAGGATCCTCCTTGATTTCTCACACTCAAGGTTTTCTGGGCATGTCCAACTCATAGGAGGCTATGGGATAGACCCAGAACCTCTGCTGTAGTAATGAAATATGCTGCCCATTACTTTATTTTCTGGTATTATTTATCCTCTATTAATGCATTCTTGAGATATCACATTCACAAGAATGGGAGGAATGCACTGCAAGATGAAATACCCCAAAACATAACACCGCAGTTGTCTGTTGCTGTCGCCAGCACAGAGGCATTAAAAGTTAAAAACAAAACAAACACACACACACACACACACATGTCCATATAAACAAAGTTTAACACCTGTGGGTTCAGGCCTCCAGAGTTTAATGTTGTTTAAGTTGTTGACATGACACCAGCTCTTGGTGGAAGAGTTAATGAGTTCCATGGAGGGTGATGAAATGTCATAAAATATTTAGTCTAACTCCAACAGTACACTTCCTGAATGAAGATGAACACACATTAAGTGCAGCTGAAGGTCAGGTATCTGTAAATGAATGAAACCATCAAATACATGATCTATGTTAACCTTCACAGACTTTCCTCGGTTGATTCATTTATGCTGTGATACAGTCTGCCTGTGTGGGTTGAAGTTGTGACATTCTTCATGGATGGTGAATTAAATCTGACTTATATAACTCTTTATGGGTATGTTGAAATGGGCAACTACAGGTATTTAATTTTTATAAATATGTTTATCGTATATGTTCTGTCAGTCTCTTTTAACATCATCATTTTGTACCTTATTTGGATACATCAGAATCTCCATGAGCCTATGTACATTTTCATTGCAGCATTGTTACTGAACTCTGTTGTTACCAGCACTACTGTGTACCCAAAGTTATTAATTGACATTTTATCTGAAAAACAGGTCATAACATTTTCAGCCTGTGTTTTACAATGTTTTATATATTATTCTGTTAGTGCTTCAGATTTCTTACTGTTGGCGGCCATGGCCTATGACAGGTATGTGTCTATATGTAAACCTCTGCAATATACAACTATCATGACAAAAAACATGGTGAGTATTATCCTGGGTGTAGCTTGGGTTCTGCCTGCTTGTCAGATTGCAGTCTCAATGATAATGAGTGCTAATAAGAAACTCTGTAATTTCACTTTAAAAGCAATTTTTTGTAACAATTCATATTACAATCTCTTCTGTGTGGCAACACTAGCACAATCTATTGTTGATATGGTTACTCTGTTTAGTGTGGCAGTTTTACCTATACTCTTCATACTTTTTACATACACCAGAATACTGATAATATCCTATCGAAGTGGTAGAAATGTCAGGAAAAAAGCTGCACAGACTTGTTCACCCCACCTGATAATTCTAATCAGCTTTTCCTCCCTGTGTCTATATGATGTCCTTATAATTCGACTGGATGCGGAATCTTATTTACATTTCATAATGACTTTACAAGCGTTTTTGTATTATCCTCTCTTCAATCCAGTTGTATATGGACTCAAAGTGAAAGAAATATATAAACATCTGAAGAAGTTGATCTGTCCGGCCAAAATGATTTGATGTATTAACACTGATTACTTCTCCATTATCAAGTTAATACACCTGGAATTTAGACTTTGCTAATTAAAATTATGACGGTAAAATGAAACATGAACTTGAAGCCTGTTTACAAATAATTACATTCATATTCATATCATTGGCTCTGGGTGTACTGATCAAGTTAAATGTTGAAATTCATCACTACATACTGTATTAATGCAGATGGCTTATGTGTTAAGACAGCATTGAAAGTGTGTACATGCATGGTTCCAGAAATGTTTCTTATATTACTGCACTTTACAGACTGTAATTTTTATGAGATGTTAACCAGAGAGCTGTGTTTAAACAAATGGGGAAAGAAAGCCTGTGTGTGTGTGTGTGTGTGTGTGTGTGTGCATGTGGTGAGGATATACATGTGTATTTTGGTCGTTACTCTGGTATTTTCTTTGTTTTCATATCAGAAGCCTTTTGATGAGGCTGAAATGGCAGGTCTGTTGGCAACAAAACATTTTTTAAATGTATGATGACAAATACAAAACAAAATAAACTTAAACTAAATGATAATGTGCTGTTGTTATTTTCTTATTATGCATCGGGCTCTCATTGAATTGACTCTTCCAAGGTTTCTCCCATTGATGTGGCCATTTTTTATTATGTTTAATGTAACAAATAGAGAGATAGAATGGTGTATCAAATAGAGTCCAGTGTGGGCTATCCACACTGCAAGCAAACCAAGGTATGAATAAACACAATTCCATTCATAGAGAATAAATAATACTAGAAAAAAAAGTAATGAGCACCATATTTTTTTACTACCAGAGAGGTTTTGGGTCTATCCTGCAGGCTCATACTAGTGGGATGTGCCTGGAAAACCTCTCATGGTAAGCACCCAAGAGGATCGTGATCAGATGCCTGAACTACCTCAACTAGCCCCTTTTGGCACTAAGAAGCAGCGGCTCTACTCCAAGCCCCCCTTGGATGTCTGAGCTCCTCACTCCATCTCTAAGGCTGAATCCAGCCACCATGGAGAGGAAACTAATTTCGGTCGCTTGTATCCGCAATATCATTCTTTCCGTCACTACCCCAAGCTTATGACCATAGGTGAGGGTTGGGACTTAGATGGACGAGCAAATCAAAAGCTTTTTTGAAACAGCGGAACCGCAGCTTTCCGACAAGACCAAGCACTTGTCGGTAGTCTAATGTTTTCACAAGGAAAAACAATGATAGATTTACACTAAAATTATGTATAACAAAGCTTTCATACAACTTTGCGCACAAATTACTCTTGGATGGATTACTCGCGAATGCAGGGTCGCACAGAAATGCCAAACACATCATTGTGCTGTCATCCCATCACGCTATAAATACAGATCAATTGTCTACAAAATAAAAACCTGACAAATTTCTTTACAATCCATTATACAGATCATGTTATCAGTCACTTCATATAGTGAGGAGTAATATTATTATTATTTTTTATCTTAGATGTAAATATTGCATGTTTATTTCAAATAAAACTCAATTTTGACTTGTGAATGAGTCAAGATTTTTTTAATTGATATAAAAATTAATATAAAATAGGCACATAGAAGGACATATAATGATGGCAAATCTGGTTAGCACAGATTGTTGAAAAAAACAAGATATAGCATGCATATGTAACCTTTATAATAACTGTGATATGAGCTTAAAAGTAAAGGCAGTAAAAATACCCCAAAAAGGCCTCGGGCCCAAAGGGTTAAACTTTTCACTTGGGGCAGTAAATTTCTCCCAACACAGAGGGACCAATCCAAGATGGTACAGCAGAGAACCTTGGCTGCAGAACTGGAGGTGCAGATTTTCATCCCGACTGTTTCACACTCGGCTGCAAACTGCCCCAGTGCATGCTGGAGGTCCCGGTGGGATGAAGCCAACAGAACTTAATCATCTACAAAGAGCAAGGATGAAATTCTGTGTTCCCTAAACTGGACCCCTTTCTCCCCATCGGCTTCATCTTGAGATCCTGTTCACAAATATCACAAATAGAATCTGTGGCAAGGGACAACCCTGGCAGAGGCCAACACCCACTGTAAACGTCTTTGACTTTTTGCTGCAGTTGTGAACAATGCAATGACCCCGGTACCCTGTATTCATGTAGTAACCCCGACAAAACATGGTTGTAAGCCTTTTCTTAGTCCACAAAAAACATGTAGACTAGATGGGCAAACTCCTACAGCCCCTCCAGCAGCCCTACAAGGACCTCACGCAACCCAGAAAAGGTGTGTCCAGTTCATTAAGCATCTCAGGGTGAATCTCATCAACACTTGGTGCCTTCCCGCTGGGGAACTTTTTGTCTATTTCAGGAACCTCTGCCAGGGATATGGGCAAGGGTTCCCCTGACTCTTCAGACTTTGCCCTCTCCCTTTAGGATGTGAAGGCCGGGTTCAGGAGTTTCTCAAAGTGTTCTTTTCACAACTTGATGATATCCCCAGTCCGAGTCAGAAGTTCTTCTCTTCTGCTGAACACAGCCTGAGAAAAGCCCTGCTCTCCCTTCCTGAGGCGTCCAAAGGTTTACCAGAACTTCCTTGAGGCCAACTGAAAGTCATTCTCCAAACATCCCCGAACTCCTCCCACATCTGGGTTTTTGCTTTGGGGACCATTGTGGCTGCAGTCCTACTGGCCAAATGGTACTTGTCTGCTGCCTCAGGAGACCCCGAGCCAACCAAGCCTGAAAGGCCTCCTTCTTCAGACTGACAGCCTCCTTCATAGCTGGTGTCCACCAGCAGGTTCTAATGTTGCTGCCATGAAAGGCACCAGCAGCCTTCCAACCACAACTTTTAGCAGCTGCCTCAGCAATAGAGTCTTTCTACATGGCCCACTTGGATTCCATGTCCCCAGCTACATTATATCTACTATATCTAGTTGTTACCACTCCACCTCCTTCACCATCAGAGGGGTGATGTTCCATATCCCCAAGAGGCAATCTGCGATGCCAGGGTCAGTATGCCTTGGTCACTGCCCCTGCCTTCTGTCTGGCATACAATGCATGTCCTGAAACCTATCTCTGCAGGTGGTGTGCCCAAGGCCCAGCCACTGTCAGGGTGTTCTTGAATCACGCTTAGTATGAGCCCTCCCCTTAGACCACTTTGCCCTGGGAGACCCTACCAGAAGGTATATGCCCTTGACAACACAGCTCCTAGGATCCTGGGGAAACGCAAACCCCTACATTTCGATCTCAATGTCTGCAAAACTAAAGGTAAGTGTGACTACAAGAAGCAACAGGAAGAAGGACACACCCCCATCTCCACCAATGGGACTGCAGTTGAGAGAGTCAGCAGCTTCGGGGGCCTCAGGGTTCACACCAGTGAGTATCTGACCTGAACTTAACAAAGAGACACCATCACCAAGACGGAGAGAAAACAGCTCCTCTTCCTCTGAAGGCTGAGGAGGTTCAACATAAGCCTACAGACTACTCTGTAACTTCTATAGGTGCACCTCTGGGAGTATCCTTACCAGCTGCATCACTGCTTGGTATGGCAGTCTCATATCCCTCAAACGTTAACCTTTACAAAGGGTGGTGAAAACTACCCAGCACATCATCCGGACAGAGCTGCCATCCATGGAGGACCTCTTCAACCAGCGATGCAGAAAGAAGACCAACAGGAGTAGTAGGGACCCAAATCTAGCCAGCAACTACATGTGGGATGTGCCTGGAAAACCTCTAACGGTAGGCACCCATGAGGATTGTGATCAGATGCCTGAACTACCTCAACTAGCCCCTTTTGGCACTAAGAAGCAGCGGCTCTACTCCGAGCTACTCTGTCTGAGCTCCTCACCCTATCTCTAAGCCTGAGTTCAGCCACCACACAGAGGAAACTAATTTCAGCCGCTTGTATCCGCAATCTCATTCTTTCGGTCACTACCCAGAGCTCATGACCATAGGTGAGGGTTGGGACTTTGATGGACCAGCAAATCAAAAGCTTTGCCTTCTGGCTTAGCTCCCTCTTCACCAAAACAGTTGTGTAGGAACAAAAAGAGGCAGCTGAGGCCGCTTGCTGACACGTCACTCCAGAGAAAAGTAAAAAGAAAAGGATGTTGAATTTGTCTTGAAAGTGATCCAGGTTTATTGTAACAAAAGGATAAAAAAAGCAGCAATCAATTATTATAAGGCAAAAATAAAATAACAAACAATAAGTACTTGTATGGCTAAAACAAATGGGAAACGGTGACGGTCAACAAAAAATATATCAGCCTACTATAGGAACGCTTTCCTTTGTCCGACTCCCGCCACCACACAACCCACTAAAAAAAAACAAAAAGCCACACCCATAAGCCCCAACATGATGACGTAACAAAAGCATAATTTCTATAATTTAAACTTATCCATAACTTAAACTTAAAGTTCATTATAAGTAAGCAAAAGCAAATATATATTATTTTGGCTGCTATAAGTTGGGCGCAGCACTCGCATCACTGCAGACACTGCACCAAGCTGCCTGTCCATCTCGTGCTCCATTCTACCCTCACTTGTGAACAAGACCCCAAGAGACTTAAATTTTTCGCTTGAGACAATAACTTTCTCCCAACACAGAGGGACCAATCCAACATGGTACCAGAAAGAAGACCAACAGGAGTAGTAGAACCCAAATTTAGCCAGCAACAACATGTTGACTGCTGCCCTCTGGCAGGAAACACACCATTTAGCGGATTTTCACTGGCTGTTGAGCTGTTGCTTGAACTACAGATTGTACTTCCTCATTATTTTGTATGACCCCTCTCTCTCCCTGTCAAACTCAGACCAAACTCTGATCAAACTAAAATTAGGCAGTGCTGATCAAATATAAAACAAAATTTTGTTTCTGCATTGCCAATTTCTCATGTAAAATGTTTTCAGAAACATATTTATAACACTGTAATATAAGATTGTTTGTTACCAGCTGGCAGCCATATTGTTTGCAGAGAAGCTGGCCAAAACCAACTCTGTTGACTCTCATTTCGTAACCCACACTCAGGAGCACTTACTGGATTTACTGGAGCACTTACTGGATTCTGGTAGTTGCATTCTGCAACTACCAGAATGCACTGCACCACACCAGACCAGTAAGTGCATTCTGCAACTACCAGAATGCACTTACTGGTCTGGTGTGGTGCAGTGCATTCTGGTAGTTGCAGGTTTTCTACTTCTTGAGTAAAAGCGACTGCCAACACCTGTTTTCCCTGGTCATGTAACACCAATTTCAAATGTTCTTTCATATTTCTACTGCAGAGAGAATCCAGTTTTGTGCAAAGACCATTTCTCCAGTGGTAAAATACTTTTTTAAGGATGCACAGAAAAATTAATGAGAACAGACATCCACGTTAACAAAGTTTAACACCTGTGGGTTCAGGCCTCCAGAGTTTGATGTTGACATGACACCAGCTCTTGGTGGAAGAGTTAATGAGTTCCATTGAGGGTGATGAAATGTCGTAAAATATTTAGTCTAACTCAAGCAGTTCACTTCCTGTTCACTGAAGATGAACACACATCAACAGCAGCTGAAGGTCAGGTATCTGTAAATGAATGAAAATGAATGAAACCATCAAATACATGATCTATGTTAACCTTCACAGACTTTTCTCAGTTTATTCATTTATGCTGTGATACAATCTGCCTGTGTGGGTTGAAGTTGTGACATTCTTCATGGACGGTGAATTAAATCTGACTTATATAACTCTTTATGGGTATGCTGAAATGGGCAACTACAAGTATTTACTTTTTCTAAATATGTTTATCGTATATGTTCTATCAGTCTCTTTTAACATCATCATTGTGTACCTTATTTGGATACATCAGAATCTCCATGAGCCTATGTACATTTTCATTGCAGCATTGTTACTGAATTCTGTTGTTACCAGCACTACTGTGTACCCAAAGTTATTAATTGACATTTTATCTGAAAAACAGGTCATAACATATTCGGCCTGTCTCTTACAATGTTTTATATATTATTCTGTTAGTGCTTCAGATTTCTTACTGTTGGCGGCCATGGCCTATGACAGGTATGTGTCTATATGTAAACCTCTGCAATATACAACTATCATGACAAAAAACGTGGTGAGTGTTATCCTAGGTTATGCTTGGGTGGTGCCTCCTTGTCAGGTTGCAGCCTCAACAATACTGAGTGCTCAAATGAAACTCTGTAATTTCACTTTAAAAGCAATTTTCTGCAATAATTCATATTACAGTCTCTACTGTGGGACATCGACAGTACGATCCATAGTTGATATGTCTAATCTGTTTAATCTGGTAGTTTTACCTATACTCTTCATACTTTTTACATACACCAGAATACTGATAATATCCTATCGAAGAGGTAGAAATGTCAGGAAAAAAGCTGCACAGACTTGTTCACCCCACCTGATAATTCTAATCAGCTTTTCCTCCATGTCACTATATGATGTCATTATAATTGAACTGGATAAGGGATCTTATTTACATTTCATAATGACTTTACAAGCGTTTTTGTATTATCCTCTCTTCAATCCAGTTGTATATGGACTCAAAGTGAAAGAAATATTTAAACATCTGAAGAAGTTGATCTGTCCAGCCAAAATGATTTGATGTATTAATGCTGATTACTTCTTCATTATCAAGTCAGCACACCTGGAATTTAGAATTTAGATTAACTTTACTGTCATGACTTTAGTTAGCAAACTTGAACCCTGTTTACAAGTAATTACATTCATATTCACATCATCGGCTCAGGGTGTATTGATCACATTTAATATTCAAATTCATCAATATATACTGTATTAATGCAGATGGCTTATGTGCTTACACAACACTGAAAGTGTGTACATGCATGGTTCCAGAAATGTTTCTCATTTAATTGCACTTTACAGACTTTAATTTTCATGAGATGTTGACTCCAGAGAACTTTTTTTGTGTGTGTGTGTATGTCTTCCATTTCGGCACATGCCGACTGAGTAGAAAATCTTTTTTTCACATTACCATTTGACTTGTGACCATGTGCGTTTGAACAAACAGGGGAAGAAAAAATGTGTATGTATGTTTGTGTGGTGAGGATATACATGTGCATTGTGGTCGTTGCTCTGGAGGCTTCCTTTAATTTCACATCAGAAGTCTTTTGACGAGGCTGAAATGGCAGGTCTGTTTGCAACAAAACATTTTTAAATGTATGATGACAAATAAAAAACAGAATAAAAATGAGTAAATGATACTGTTGCTTTAATTTCCCTATTATGCACGGGGCTCCCATTGGATTGACTTTCACAAGGTTTCTCCCACTGGTGTGGCCACTTTGCTTATGAAGTTGAATGTCATGGATAGACAGAAAGGTCTATTAACTACAGAGGCCAGTGTGGGCAATCCACACAGCAAGCAGGTTCAAATCAAACCACATAATCAGCAATGATAAGAAATAAGAGCACAGGTATGAATAAACACAATTCCATTCATAGAGAATGAATAATACTAGAAGGAACGTAATGAGCAGCATATTTCTTCACTACCAGAGAGTTCACAACTGTAGCTGGCCCGAGTCAGATTCATTAAAACCTCAGAGCATCACGAGTAAAACCTAGAAATACTGCCTTGCAGTTGTTTGTTTCTGCAAAAGTGAAGTCACAGTTTACATCCATGTCTGTCCAGGTTCATACAAAGCCTTAACAGAAGACAATGCCTAAAACACGGATGCTTCACAAACAGAGGATCTATAGAAACATCACAGTTTCAGTTGGGCAACACATACTGCAAGCACATCAAACCAAATAATCAGCAACAATAAGAAAAAAGAACACAGGTATGAATAAACACAATTCCATTAATAGAGAATAAATAATACCAGAAAATAAAGTAATGGACAGCATATTTCATTACTACAGCAGAGGTTCTGGGTCTATACTGCAGCCTCCTACGAGTTGGACGTGCCCAGAAAAGCTAAGAACCACCCTACGTAGGAACCTAATTTTGGCCACCTGTATCCATGATCTCATTCTTTTGGTCACTACCCAAAGCTCATGACCATAGGTGAGGGCTGGGATGTAGATTGACCTGTAAACCAAAAGCTTTGCCTTCTGGCTCAGTTCCTTCTTCCCCACAACAGTCAGGCCTGGCGCTCATTTCACTGCAGACACCTCGCCAAGCTGCCTGTCCATCTCACACTACATTCAGCCAAACAGTTTCACACTAGGCTACCAAACTACCCCAGTGCATGCTGGAAGTCATGGTGTGATGAAGCCAACTGAACTTAATATCTACATAGAGCAAGGATGCAGTTATGAGTTCCCTAAAGTTCCCTGACTTTGTTCTGAGGAAGTGGACACAGTTTGCACTTTCTTTATACAAGGACCAGATAGTAATGACCCAAGTACCCTGTATTCACGTATTACCCCCCACATGACTCCCAATGAGAAAAGGTTGTAAGCCTTCTCCTAGTGTAGAAAACACATGTAGACTGGATGGGCAAACTCCTAGGACCCCTCCAGCAGCCCTGTAAGGGTAAAGAGCTGGTCCACTGGTCCACTGATCCATGGCCAAGGCTGAATCCACTTTGCTCCTCCTGAATTCCAGGTTCAACAATCAATCAGAGCCTCCCTTCCAGCACCCTGGATTTTTTTTTTACAGGGAGACTGAGAAGTGTGATACCCCTCTAATTGGAGCACACTTGCCAGTCCATGTTTTTATTTATTTTTTTAAATGGGAACCACCGGCCCGGTCAACAACTCCACAGGCAACGTCCTCAACCTCCACACAACATTGAAAACTTGTTTCTGCTAAGACAGCCCAACAATGTTCAAAGCATTCAGGATCTCAGGGTGAATCTCATCAACACTTGGTGCCTTCCCGCTGGGGAACTTTTTGTCTATTTCAGGAACCTCTGCCAGGGATATGGGCAAGGGTTCCCCCGCCTCTTCAGACTTTGCCCTCTCCCCTTAGGATGTGAAGGCCGGGTTCAGGAGTTTCTCAAAGTGTTCTTTCAACCATTTGACAATATCCCCAGTCCGGGTCAGACGTTCTCCTCCTCTGCTGAACACAGCCTGAGACATGCCCTGCTCTCCCTTCCTGAGGTGTCCAAAGGTTTGCCAGGACTTCCTTGAGGCCAACTCAAAGTCATTCTCCAACTCCTCCCACACCTGGGTTTTTGCTTTGCTGACCATTGCAGCTGCAATCCTACTGGCCAAATGGTGTCTGCTGCTTCAGGAGACCCCTGAGCCAACCAAGCCTGAAAGGCCTCCTTCTGCAGACGGACAGCCAACCTTCACAGCTGGTGTTCACCAGTGGGCTCTTAGGTTACTGCCATAAAAGGCACCAATGGCCCTCTAACCACAACTTTTAGCAACTGGCTCAGCAGTGGAGTCTTTCAACATGGCCCACTTGCATTCCATGTCCCCAACCCTGGGATGCACAAGACCTTGCTGACAGGGGCCTCAGCCAGATGTTCCCAGTTCACCTTCACTATGCTTTACTATTTCTGTGATATTTCAATATTCTTTAGAGCTATTGGCATTTCCAATCAGGTGTTGTTATGCTGAAATTAAAATGCGCATAAAAAGAGCTGGATTGAGACACACCTACTGATTAGGGCCTTGCAGCAACCCTACAATATCTCTAATTACAATGTAGTAAAAATGTTCACGGAGGCATTAAAAACAACAATTACCACCTCACAGTTGTATGTCCACACAAACTAGTCAAGTTGCAGTTACATTTTACATCCATGTCTGTCCATACTCATATGCAGCCATGAAAGTTGACAGTGCTTCAAATATGGATGTTGCTGCAAAGAGTCTGCAAATTCTAAAACATGGATGCTCTGTACACATCTCCCCCCCGGCAGCACAGATTTATACAATCAGCACAGTTTCAAGTTTAGACACCAATTAAGTATATAACCAAATGTCTCCCCTTCTGTTCCTGAGATATGACATTGAATTATGACCAGAACAGTGTTTTTGCAGAACATTATGATGTCACAGTGAAGTTCACCCTTGACCTTTTGGATATGAAATATCATCACTTTATCAATTTACCCTATTAGATGTTTGTGTGACGTTTTGTCATAATTAGAGCGTAAATTCTTGAGTTATGTTAAAAAACATGTTTTGTGAGGTTTGACCAACAAAATCTAATCAGATCTTTCTTGAGTCCATATGGACATTTGTGCCAAATTGGAGAAAATTACTCAAAGGTCTTTTTGAGATATCAGACAGACACAAGGTCACAGTGACCTTGACCTTTGGCCACCAAAATCTAATCAATTCATCTTTGAGTCTGAGTGAACATTTGTGCCAAACTTAAATAAATTCTCTTAATGCATTCTTGAGATATCACATTCACAAGAATGGAAGGAATGCACTGCAAGATGAAACACCCCAAAACACATCACCACAGTTGTCCGTGGCTGTCGCCGGCACAGAGGCATTAAAAGTTAAAAAAAAAAAAAACACACACACACACACACACACACACACACACGTCCTGTAAACAAAGTTTAACACCTGTGGGTTCAGGCCTCCAGAGTTTAATGAAGTTGTTGACATGACACCAGCTCTTGGTGGAAGAGTTAATGAGATCCATGGAGGGTGATGAAATGTCAGAAAATACTTAGTCTAACTCCAACAGTTCACTTCCTGAATGAAGATGAACACACATTAAGTGCAACTGAAGGTCAGGTCTCTGTAAATGAATGAAACCATCAAATACATGATCTATGTTAACCTTCACAGACTTTTCTCAGTTTATTCATTTATGCTGTGATACAATCTGCCTGTGTGGGTTTAAGTTGTGACATTCTTCATGGACGGTGAATTAAATCTGACGTATATAACTCTTTATGGGTATGTTGAAATGGGCAACTACAGGTATTTAATTTTTCTAAATATGTTTATCGTATATGTTCTGTCAGTCTCTTTTAACATCATCATTGTGTACCTTATTTGGATACATCAGAATCTCCATGAGCCTATGTACATTTTCATTGCAGCATTGTTACTGAATTCTGTTGTTACCAGCACTACTGTGTACCCAAAGTTATTAATTGATATTTTATCTGAAAAACAGGTCATAACATATTCGGCCTGTCTCTTACAATGTTTTATATATTATTCTGTTAGTGCTTCAGATTTCTTACTGTTGGCGGCCATGGCCTATGACAGGTATGTGTCTATATGTAAACCTCTGCAATATACAACTATCATGACAAAAAACGTGGTGAGTGTTATCCTAGGTTATGCTTGGGTGGTGCCTCCTTGTCAGGTTGCAGCCTCAACAATACTGAGTGCTCAAATGAAACTCTGTAATTTCACTTTAAAAGCAATTTTCTGCAATAATTCATATTACGGTCTCTACTGTGGGACATCGACAGTACGATCCATAGTTGATATGTCTAATCTGTTTAATCTAGCAGTTTTACCTATACTCTTCATACTTTTTACATACACCAGAATACTGATAATATCCTATCGAAGAGGTAGAAATGTCAGGAAAAAAGCTGCACAGACTTGTTCACCCCACCTGATAATTCTAATCAGCTTTTCCTCCCTGTGTCTATATGATGTCATTATAATTGAACTGGATAAGGGATCTTATTTACATTTCATAATGACTTTACAAGCGTTTTTGTATTATCCTCTCTTCAATCCAGTTGTATATGGACTCAAAGTGAAAGAAATATTCAAACATCTGAAGAAGTTGATCTGTCCAGCCAAAATGATTTGATGTATTAATGCTGATTACTTCTCCATTATCAAGTCAACACACCTGGAATTTAGCCTCTGTGATTAACTTTACTGTCATGACTTTAGATTTAGATAGACAAATTTGAACCCTGGGTAAAAGTAAATATAAAAAGTAAATGTTGAAGTTCATCGATATATATTGTATTATGGCAGATGGCTAATGTGTTACCAGAACATTGAAGGTGTGCATGTGTTCCAGAAATGTTTCTCATTTTATTGCACTTTACAGGCTGTAAATATCCTAATGTTAAATACAAACATGTTTCCTTTTTCCTTTTTTGCAATAATGATTTTGTTTACATGTGCAGTAATATTACACTATTATTCTAAATATTGTAACACCGGCCTTTTCAATAAGATGGTTGAGGGAATGAAAGAGGGAAGCTGTGATTGGTGAAAAATCTGCCACGGTCGTAAACTCTGAAAAAAAAATCTTATTTCAAAGATGCAAAATGGCACAAGCAGCTCCAGCCATTATAATTTTCCATACGACATGATAAACTATGGGTTTAATCAGAGTATGCACGACTGCATGTAAACAAGAATATCAGTGGCATATTCAATTTCATGTAAACAGTTCAGTGTAATTATTGGAGTTTGAAAGAAAGATATGTTTAAATATTTTGTGTATGTAAATGTAGTCAGTGTTAATTACTGTTCTCTGCTTTTTTTTGCCTTCCACATCTGCACATGCTGACCCAGAAAATTATTATGTTTCCCTTGAAGCTGTGAGTTTTGATCATGCGTGCTTAAACAAAGAGGCAAAGAAAGATTATGTGTGGGGTGACGGATACACATGTGTGCCTTTTGATGAGGCTGAAATGGCAGGTCTCTTTGCAACAGAACATTTTTTAAATGTCATTGAGAAGCATAAATACATAACCAACCTAAAAATAAAGGAAGATGTTTCTGATGTTGTTTTCTTGCTATGTATGCATGGTCAGCTGCCATGGGCTCATCTGCAGTACACATAAGCCCTGTTTCCACAGAGCAGTCCAGTACGGTACAGTACTGTGGAGAGTTTTATTAGTAAACTGTAACTATAAAATAAAGGATGTTTTGCTGCCTCTCACTGCTAAATGGATCTAGGGTTTAGGAACCATGTCTGAAGGGTTATTTTTGGTTCCAAAGGCACCATACCAAAAGTGTTTGGTGGAAACGGGGCTATGGTGAGATACACACATATTAAAACCTGACCCAACAGGTCAATGTCAACTAAAGCTTTGTCAGTCATAGACACCTGAGCTGTCCAAAGAGGTGGTTCTTTCTTTGAATTGCCTCTATCAAGGTTTCTGCCACTAGTGTGGCCATTTTGCTCATTACGTTTAATGTAAAAAGAAAAGGGGATATAGAACATTAAGTAAGTAAGTAAGTAAACTTTTATTTATATAGCACCCTTCATAGTACATGTACACAGAGTGCTTAACAGTACAAACAATAAGACCACAGTTCAATCAGTCACGATAAACGTGCAACCGAAACATTCTAGAAAACATACACACAGACATATGGCAATGTAAGTTCAGTGCATGAAGAAGCATGTAATAAAATACATAAATAAATAAAAATAACAATAGAACATGATCACATGGCACTGCAAAGCCAGAGGAAATAGACAGCTGAGAGAACAACAGAAAGCAGCAGATAAAACAGTGGATATGGCCTAACACTCAAAAGCTAGTCTGTACAGGTGAGTCTTTAACTAACCCTTGAAACTATTTACTGACAGGGCAGATCTCAGACCCAGGGGGAGTGCATTCCAAAGCCTAGGGGCCACTGCCCCAAAGGACCTGTCCCCCTTTGTCTTTAGCCGGGTCCAAGGCACTGACAGGAGGCCCTGGTCAGATGATCTCAAGGACCAGCTGGGGGTGTGGTGGTGAATGAGCACGCAGATGTAACTGGGGGCTTGGCCGTGAATGGCTGTGAAAGTGAGCAGCAGCACCTTGTACTGGATTCTGAACAGGACGGGTAGCCAGTGCAAGGAGGCGAGTATGGGTGTAATATGGCAAGACTTTTTTGACCTAGTAAGTAATCTGGCAGCTGCATTCTGTACAAGTTGAAGGCAGTCGATGGATGATGATTGAGACATGTGAACAGTGAATTGCAGTAGTCGAGCCTGGATGATATAAAGGCATGGACTGACATTTCTAGTTCTGAGTGAGACACAATAGAGCGGAGTTTAGCAATGTTTCTCAGATGGTAAAAACAATTGCGACACAGAGACTTCACATGTTTCTCTAGGTGCATTGACTGGTCGAATTGAACACCAAGATTCAGTGCAGATACAGTGCTTCGATTACAGAGGTCAATGTGGACAATCCAAACTGCAAGCAAATCAAACCAAAAAATCAGCAACAATAAGAAATAAGTGCACAGGTATGAATGAACACAATTCCATTCATAGAGAATAAATAATACTAGAAATAAAGTAATGAGCAGCATATTTCTTCACTACCAAAGAGGTCACATCTCGAGTTGGCCCTGTTCACTGGTTAATATCATTAAAACCTCCAAGCATCACAAAGTCAAAACTAGAATCACCGCCTTGCAGTTGTGTGTCTCGTCAACCAGTCAAGTTACAGTTTATTGATTGATTGATTGATTGATTGATTGATTTTTATTTGTGTCATGCACACCTACATGTGCTCAGCCCTCATGGGTTTACAAGACACATGCAGTTACAAAAGCACATGTTATGTTATTGCTCAGTCCAGAAACAGAATACTAGAAATTCAGCCACAAATTTTTTTTCTCTTCTTGAAACAAAATGAAAATTTTTCATAATCATCCAACTAAGAAATCAACATAGACAGAGGTTACTTTACTGAAAAGTACATTCCTTATGTCTTCATGTACAGAATTAATATCACAGGTTAACCTGTTCTTAAAAATAAATGACAACTTGTTAAAATTAAATATTGATTTCAACTCATTAGCCCAGGGATAACAGTGGGAGATGTCCCAATTAAAAATCTTTTTAGTGAGTCTCTGATCCGACATCTTCACATGTCTATTCCAAAGGTGGACGTTTGTGCCAAATTTGTTCGTCAATGGATCAGACGCTTTCTGCTGCCTCAAAATAGCAATATGACAACAATGTGCATGACCACACCTCATTTTAAGACCTAAACGCCCATGGGTGCACAGAAGGGCGCAAGTACATACTCGTCTGACACAACATGAGCGCTGGCCCTGAAAATGACAATTGACAGTACACCATTGTTTGTCCACTGTGTGGTGGTGTTGTTATTGTTTCACAGCAGAGAGAGATTAAAAAAACATTGCAGTGGTTAGGGTTGAAGCGATATACCGGTTTCAAGGTATACTGTGACATAAAAGTTGACAATTATCACACTGTGTACATTTGCTTATCTACAATATTGGAAAAATTTCAACTGGACATTTTTCTAAGGGGCGACTTTTTACACAAACTTCCATTAACAAAATGGTTTCAAGTTTCAGTTGTAGAAATAAAACATTTGTTCACCCAACAATAACCCCTCCATTTTCATTCCTTTATGGGTTATTCTGATTGATAATAATATAAATTCTGTAATAACATGATGAAACTGCAAGATTTTCTGAGATGATTATTGTTCCACAAAAGTCTCATACCTTTGCAACCCTAGAAACAGTGACTTTTGGTTTGTTTGTTTGTTGTCCCAAGCTGTAGTGACTAGCTCTATACTTTCTAATTGGCAGAACTGTTTGGAAGTGTACTCAGAAAATTACTCCCAACCTTTACCAATACTGTATCATCATTTGCTTATCACCATTTTCCGTAATGTCTGCATAACTTCCACTAAGTTTCAACACAAACTTCAAATAAATACAGCCATATGAATTTAACTCCAGACACAGTCGAAAAATGTTTGCTTCCTAACATCAGCAACACCTGTGGTTGATGAGATGAACTGATTAAATACCATGTCCTGCCTCAGCCAGTGACATAAGCCACCTAGTGGTGTGGCGGGATAATACATTTCACACAAATCAAACATATGGCCCCAACACAAGCTTTATATTCATGATTTGTTTTGCTTGCGCAAGAGGGTGAGTGTCCATGCGCCGTTGCGCACAGCCGAGCCGTGGCGGCACACAGGTGTGATGTGTCAGAGGAGAAACGAGCCGTTCACATTTCTCTCTTTGTAGCAGGTAACGGTCCACAAACCTCACCGCACTTTAGGGACTGTTCTTTACTTGTCAGGGGAGGAGGGTGGCTGGTTGATTTTTATTTTATTTATTTATTTTATTTTGATCCCCCCCATGTTAATCACTTATTGATGCTGTTTTTGAAGTATGAATAAGTCAGTAAGTAATTTATTCCATTGAAATATCAGTGATGTATTATAGAAAAGTGATTTATCTTTTTATAAATGACAAAAGGCACATCTGCCTCATTTTTGCTGTGGTATCGTGATACTACTCAGAACCATGATACTTTCACTGGTATTGTCTTGAAACAGCCCTGCGCAAGAGGGTGCTCTTGTGACTGGACTTTGAACTTATCCCACAGTAGTGGTACCGTGAGGTACCATAGTACTATGGTACTCCAACAATGCTAGCGCAGGTAGCAACCAATCATGCGGGACATGGTCTCAATTTGCGTGACGCGTGAAAAGAGACAGAAATGCTGTGCAGTCCCGCACAGTGCGGGGACATCTGGTCACCCTACTTAAAGCCACTTGCAAGCAGCAGCTAGTAGGGGGCCCCATTAGGGGGGATTCCAATGTGTTGTCTGTGCAGCAGTGAAAATTATTCAGACACAGAGTCAAAACTCACAAGGTGATGACAGCAGGATTGTGTTTGTGAACTGCAAAGTTTGATATAAATTAGTTATTAGGTGCTGTCAAAAAGAGGGGTGTTACATCATGATTGACAGCTGCCAGTTGGTGTGCTTGTGATCAATGGTCCTGCTCGCAATTGATCAGTTGTGTGTATGAGCAGAAGTGGAGATGCGCTATCCATCTTTATAAACACTCTATGGTAAAAACCCTGAATAAAGCAGTTTTATGTCGGTGAAGATTCTCTGTCATCCAGGTCATGGTACATGGTGGCCAGGTGGGTCAACGACTCACATTGCGACCTTAACGACTGAAACTAATAGCTCACCTGACCCCTATGACTCTGCAAGGGTTCCCATCCACACAGGGTTTATAGCCTGCAACTTCGTCCCAGTCATTTAGAGCTGAGGAAGCTTCTTGGATGAGAGGCGAAACGTCTTCAAGAAATGCAAGCAAGTCCAGTTGCCTACGATATTAGCACTTACGAAAGCAGTTTTATGTTAAAAAAAAGAAGTGTTTTTCTCGATGTGATGAGACATACTAACTGTACATTCCAGTAGCCATACCACCATACTATATAGCATGCCAGAAAAAGATTTAGCATGTCCTAATTCATAGTCAAATGCAGTAACCCAAAAATACCAGGATGTTCCACTAGTTACGGGCCGATTTTGCAGTATGCAAGCCAGCATGCTCTTCTGGCGAAATGCACCCTAAATCGTTTTTTGGCACAGTAAATAATATTGTAGTATGGGTATTTAAACGCACAGTCAATCTTCCTCTGTTCCCTGAAAGATCTGACCTTTCTTACAACATCCAGTCCAACCACACACACCTCTCTGTGATTTTCTGATCACAACATACACAAGCTAAGCCTCTGGAAAAAGAAGTCAGCAGCTTAGCTCTTTGATAAAAAAATATTTATATTGATTCCTGTTTATGTGCTCATGAATACGGAGTCATTCTGCTGTGCTCAAGTATGAAAAATTCAGTAAATTTGAAGGATAAACATATAAGATTTTCTAATTAAATATTTTGATGTGACTGTAGGGAGCTGGTGAACATAACTTGCCACAGTAAATTAATGCCACAGAAAAAAGTCCAACTAAAAAATAGTCGTTATTGAAAAGAGGAACACTGTGCAGTCATAGTGACAGTGAGGCTGTGCAGCCACAGATGACTTAATGCACTTTTATCTTGTAAATCCTCTTATTTTGTTAAAAATCTAAACTCACCTTGCAGACTCCTGGAGACAAAAATAAACACTGTGCAGAGAAAGTACTGACAGCTGTTGAAAACTGCTCCTCAAAGTGCCGCCTCCTTTTCTGCAGAATGTAGTATTGGATTCAGGGGACACAGGGTGGACGGATCTGTAAAATGATGCAACATAAACAAAATTTCAAATAAAACACTAAAGTCATAATTAGTCTGTGAGCACTATGCCTGCATCTTGTTGACTTAATGTTTTTGCTCCTCTGAACAAAAATATTACAGATTGTATTATATAAGAGGCAAACATTTTGGATTTTTACTGCTCACATGAGACTAAAACTAATTAAATGAACAGGTGTTGTTGTCACTGAGCAGCTAAACCCCCAGAGCTTTTAATTCTTTTTTGGACACAAACAGAAAGAAAACTTTGTAAAACTTACTTGACATCCTTGTTCCTGCAGACCAAGACCAGCTCCTTATATCAGCCCTTCACTTCCCTGATCAATCAGTCTAGAAAGAACCACATTTCATCCAGGGCATCTCAGTCTCTCCCAGCTAAAGACAGGCAGGTGACAGAGGGGTTCTTTCATCAGCAACAACAAAGAGCACAAACAAGACTGAAATATTCCTGCTCACACACATCTATAAACACCACAGACCAAACAAATACTACATACAAAGCATGCTGAGCTTAGTGCAATCCCCCACATTCATGGTTTAACCCATGACATCATTGATGAAATCAACAAGAGCAAAACATTTATTTATTTTTCTTAATTTTTATTGATCATATTTTCAATCTAACCAGACATTGTACAGAGGGATATATTTTCAATTTGACAACATTAAAAAAGAAAAGAATGTAAAACAAAGAATGATACAGACAACATTAAATTGTTTAATAAAGATGTAAACCTAGACATAATAGACTTTATTTGTTTTTATTACATAGCAAAGAGCACAAAACATAAAAAAGGAAGTGTCTGACTGCCATCCCTTTTAAACTGTTGGACAGCTTTGTGAGTAGAAGGTTGGAGTCAGTAACATTTAAACATTTAAAATGTAAGCTTAAATCAGTTAATACTAACAAAACTTAATATGTATCTGTATTTTAATTTAAATTCAGTCTGGGAAAAAATACAGGAGTATCAAAACAAGGACCACTCAGCTGTAAAACAGTTTTTTCCCTACAGCAATTAGACTTAAACAAGTTTTGTGGATTAAAAACTATACTGGACTTCTTGTCGGCATGAGGGTCAGTAAGTACTGTTTGTATTTTCAGTCTAAAGTGGCCATTTCCTAACGCTGAGGACGGCTATGAGCTGAAACACGTTCGTTCGACTGCTGCTATTCAATCCACTATATTAAAAAGTATTACTTATTAGTGAGCGCTGTCGGGTTTTTCTGCTTTGCTGTTATTTTTTGGACCGGAACCCAATTACACTTTGAGACTCTTGAGTTAGCACGCCGAGTTTGCTGAAGACTTATCTCCATACACAACAGTACTAGCCAGCCAGCAGTGACCTCCCCAAGATGGCTGCGATGTTGACGCACAGTAGCCACAGTAATGAGTCATCTGTGATTATATATATCTATGGTAACAACAACCTCAAACTGGCCAGTTCATGGTTGTCAAATCTTGGCCTAACTGGTTTTTGTAGACTTGGGCCTATTTCACCGGACATTTTACAGTGCTCAACATGGTTTAGTCTTGCGTGACCAGCCTCCCTTACTTCGGAATGGGAGTCTGGGGACATTCGTCTTTCGTTTTGTAATAGAAATGGGCAGGGATATCCAGACCAAGTGATGGCGTTGCTGTAGGTGCGGCATGTGTGTTACATGTAACAGAGACATTGCAGTTCTGCAATATAGCTGAATCAAATGAAATCATTCCCATTTTAATCTCTTCTTGCGATGCACTGAACACTTCCTTTTCTGTTGTACTACGGACAACAATTAGGGAACAGCAATTTCTGTGTATGCAGGTGTAAGGCAAAGCTAATCAACCATTGGTTGAGGAAGTACGGAAGTACACAGATTTGGATCCAATCACATCACTGCCGCTGGGAGCCAGTGCTAGTTCAATTACAACTTTCCTATGGGAATGTCCACAGACGACAGAGTCAGCCAGCGTGCTGACGTCATCGGCGTCTGTGTAAGAGACTAAACGTGGTTTATCTCCCAGTTATATAGCTGAGCTTCTGATTACCTACAATCCAAGTCATGACCTGAGATCCTCAAGCCTGCCCTCACTAGTTGTCCCTTGGTCAAGGCTGGTAACCAAGGGTGACCGGGGTTTTGCCATCAAGGCCCAGAGGCTCTGGAATTCTCTGTCTGAGGAGATTAGGCTGGCCAGCACATTACTCGTTACTAAATCTTTGCTTAAAACATAATCTATAGGTAAGCTTTCCCTCTTAATGCCTGATGTGCACTTTAGTAATTTGTAACTTTGGTGTTTTATTTCCTTTTGTTCTGTTTTGCCTCTGTGCACACTATTTTTCTTAGTTCTTAACATTTCATGTTTTCATGCACATTGTGAAACACATTGTGACCTTGTTTAAATCAATGCTATGCAGTTAAATATGTTATTATTATAATTTCATAGCCATATTTGTTTATCTGATAGGCATTTGTTAATTGATGTTTTTAACATTAACTAAAATGTCAATTCTTAGTAATAAACTGAGTTGACAAAAACTGACAAATCAAACATTCATGCTGGCCCTGCACTGAAAGAACTGGACAGAACTAGTTTAAACTGGTTTTACTAACGGCAGCAGTCTCTGCAGCTTCTTGTTGGGGGATCAGTTGAGGGTTTTTTAGTCTCCCAAGAATTAATCTCTACTTAAAATAGGTAGGTTTCTCTTTTACTGTCTTTTAATCCAAGTTTTAGACAAGTTGTAGCTAACACCACTGGATTAGCTACACGCTAACTTTAGTTATAGCAGAAGCAGCTAATGTTAGCTAAATTATGTTAAAACAGTTGGTGTTAGCAGAGAATTAATGTCCATAATTTCGGGTAACAGAGAGTAATCGACAGTAGGTGTGTTTGCATTGTACCAATTTGATATAGTTTAAAAGTTGTGATGCTAATTGCGATTAGCGCATTAGCATGCTAGGGCGCTAATCGCAATTAGCATGCTAGGGACAGTTGTAAAGCTTCCAGTGTGGCAGCTATTGCTATTGTGTTTGGTGTGATTAAAACCTGAAGCTAAAACCACCTCTGTATGGTAAAGTTTACGTGCTTTTGATTGATTAAAGTGACAGAGGAGACATTTTTACTCACTAGACAGAGAAGACATTGTACCTCTCCTTGGATCCTGTGAGGAGTAGATGTCTCCGGCCTGCTACAGCTTTAACTGTTGACACCAGCTAGATCACGGTGTTGGACTGCTGCAGGGTCCAGCTAAACCCAACATTCCTCGTCTGTCCTCCATCTCTTCTTCCATGCCTCAGGTAACTTCTCAGAGACTACAAACTAGCTTTGCATGTGTGTGTTTTATACAACCTGATCTCACAGAAATACGTGAAATGACCACGACCTCTTAACACCGCATTCCGTGGTGGCAGCACGTAATGGGTTGAAATTACGTGCTGCCACCACGAAAACAATGCCAATGTAAAGTCAATTAGGATCCTCTCCCGTGGTGGACACACGGATTCCCTGATTCAATCACGTCACGTCAACCTCATTTTCCTCAATGATATCTTTAACATTCCTGTACACACACAAAAACGCGGAAGTGTCCTTGATAACTCAACAATATGACAGGTTAATGTCAAGGCCATAAAATAAAATAAATGTATTTTGCCAGCTTTTGATAGCGTAGGGCTTTAAGAGCATTGTGCTGTGGGCGGATGGGGCACGTTCCACTACTGTTTTGTAGCTGCTGTCGGCCGTCTGTGGGCTTCATTCCATTTCAGATTGCCATTCGTCTGCCGTAACCGAATCCAAACGCCACTAATAAATAAATAAATAAGAAGATAAAAATAAGGCTGAGCACGGAAGAACCAGAGAGGAAACACCATCACATGGAGCCGTCTGCCCCTGGCAACACGGCCACCCTCCACTCCACCAGGGGAGAGTGGACCCCAGAACCAGTGGCTGCCCTGCTGGTTATACCTCCAACCGTGGCAGCTGTCACACAAACCGCTGCTGAAAATTATACATTTTGATACAGGTAGGCTATATACATATTGCAAAACTCTGTTTTACACCAAAGCATTTTTTCGTTTCCAAATATTTATTTGAAAACGAAACCATTCATACGGTCAATATAAAACATTTTGTTAGTAATAAAAAACAAATGTAATCTCAATGTGACCACGCCAGCCGGCGGGACTGTGGCTGAACCAATTCCAATGTTCATTCATTCATTCATTCATTCATTCATTCAGTCGCGTGTTCAATGTGTGTGTGTGTGTGTGTGTGTGTGTGTGTGTCAGAGAGGAGTATCAATAAAAAAAAAAGTAATTATTTCGGTGTTTATTTCTTTTATTCTTCCGTTTTTTTAAAATTAAAATGCGTAATATAGCCAACAATATTATAGACCAAATGTTAACTGGAGACAGCAGCAAAAAAAAAAAAAAAAAAAAGGCATTATAAAAAGCCGACAAATAGTGTTAATTAATTGACGTGAGACATTGAAGAGGTTGTCTCCTATAGTCTGTAATTTTTTTATTTTTTTTTATCATAACTTCTCGGAAATTACTCAAAAGTAGAACATGCTAAAAGTAAATACAATAATAGGCTAAATAGTATCTAAGCAATAATAAAGTGTCTAAACAATAATAAATATTATCTAAGTTATCTATTAGGCTACCATTCCACTCTGTAAATAGATTTTAAAATTTCAATATGATTTTAATATTATTTTTGCTTATTTCATTATTGTTATTATTGGTTTTACTTTTTAGTAGTATTGTATTATCTGAGGATGACTCATTTTACTAACTATCTACAGTAAAATCCAGAAAATGAAAAAAATCAAACTTTGTCGTAGAGCTAAACCAAATACATCATTGGAAAGGTCTCAACCTGGAGAGTAACATATGTCAGTATGAAGATTCTACATGGCTCCTGCTTTCAGCCATTCACCTTTGAACCTTGACCTCAGTGCATGTTTGAGGGCATATAACTCAGCAACAAAAGGGGGTGCAGACATGGGACCAACTGTTATAGAGAGCTCTTGACCTCAGCTATCATGTGAGTGTAGTCAACAACTGAGGGTGCTGTCAGATATGGATAAAATATGGATAAAATTAATTTTCACCCATTTAGAAATTAGATATTTAAAATCTGATTTCACAAATGTGTTTACCATCCCCTTAAAGTCCACAGTGTACTTTCAATTCAGTATTTACAACTTCCAAATCTGGGAAAAACACTTAGATTTTTAAAAAACTACAATTCCCTGGGACCGCGCCATGCAGTTTGATACATATCAGCAACATAGTTGTAGTTCTTCTGATTTGCAAAGTAGGGTTCTAAATAGGGTTGTAAAAAGATATATCTACTGAATATATCTAATATCAAGTAAAGCCAAACGAGTTATTACACTGCACCTAGATGAACTATGTTAAGAAAAAGTAAAGATGTCGGCTAATTTTCGATATTTTAGCTAATACACTAGAAACAGCGTTTTTGGGACAGTAGGTTCGTTTGCGGCTTGCTGTAAAATAGGGTTGTAAAAAGATAGATCTACTGAATAAATCTAATATCTAGTAAAGCCGAAGTAGTTATTACACTGCACCTAGATGAACTATGTTAAGAAAAAAAGCAAGGATGTTGGCTAATCGTAGTTATTTTAGATAATACTCTAAAAACGGCATTTTTGGGACGGTAGGTTTTTTTGCGGCTTGTAAAACAGGGTCGTGAAAAGATACATCTACTGAATATATCAAATGTCTAGTAAAGCTGAACTAGTAATGACACTGCACCTAGATGAAATATGTTAAGAAAAAGTAGGCATGATGGTTCATTTCAAATATTTTAGCAAGTTCTCTAGAAATGGCGTTTTTGGGATTGAATATTTGAATAGGCTATAACAAATATCTATTATCTTATATCTAATATAATCTTATAATTAATATCTATTAATTAGAACAGCCGAACTATCACGTTATTATCATTGTTATTATTATTGGTGGGAAATTATAACATAGGAATATAGGCCCTATTTGCCGTTTTAATATCAAGAACACTTCTGCGTTTTGTGTGTGTACAGGAATGTTAAAGATATCATTGAGGAAAACGAGGTTGACGTGACGTGATTGAATCAGGGAATCCGTGTGTCCACCACGGGAGAGGATCCTAATTGATTTTACATTGGCATTGTTTTCGTGGTGGCAGCACGTAATTTCAACCCATTACGTGCTGCCACCACGGAATGCGGTGTTAAGAGGTCGTGGTCATTTCACGTATTTCTGTGAGATCAGGTTGGTTTTATAGTTCCCGTCAAGGTAAAAAAAAATGGACACAAGGTGTTGCTTTTCATGACAGGCATTTATTAACATATGCATGCCATTACCATGCCATGAACCATACTGTGAGAGCTAAAACAAATACACAGTATCATTAAGAAAGAGGATGAGTTATGTGGACATTGACTAGTCACTAGACCAAGCAGTTGCCAACAAAACATTAGCAAAAAGGTAGTCCGCCAACATTGTTTCCAGCACCTTAGAAGGCGTTTTGAAAATTCTCAGTTTAGTGACCTAAAACTCTGTTAGCATTTGGACAAGGGCCCCAAATATGTACAAAAATATTACAAAAATAATAAAAATTAACAAAAATATCTGTATACCAGGGCTCTCAAGCCTTGGGTATGATAATTTATAAAGGATTCAAATTTCAAATAAGTTATCAACCATCTATATGTGTTTAAACTAGTTGCTGAAATTAGCACAGATTCTTTTTTAGTTTGGGGGGGGGATTTTAGTCTTTCATTGACAGGACAGTTAAGCGTCCACAGGCCGGAGTCGAACCCGGACCGCTGCGGCAAAAGCCTTATATATAAGGCGTTTGCTCTATCCACTAAACCACCAGCACTCTGATAACAAGGATTCTGTTGGGTAAAGTTGACATACGGTCTTGTCAAACTGTTAGGTAAAAGCTGGTATTCCCTGAGATAAGCTTTCATTAAGTATTTTTACCCGATTTTGACCAGCTGGATCTGGATGGACCGTATTTATTTGAACACGGAGCACACGGACGTACACGGATGCAGAGCTCATTGAAATTGAAGAGCGGACGAGGAGAGAGAGGGAGCAGTGTTATTTCGGTAGCACATATACTAAAATTGCAACAGGCGGAGGAACATGTCCGAATCCAGCTAAAGGTAAACGCAGACGTTCATTTCTCCTTTTCATTATGTTGTCGGATAATTATACTAACGATCCAAGCCTATCTGTGTTAAAAAAAATGCACTTTTAGTGGACGTATTTTGACATTGTTTGTTGTTTGCTGTCTGAGTGCCCTATTATTTAATATAGCGCATGCTCACGGGCTGCGGGCAGGTCAGCCCTAGCTTCATACTGGAGAAATGTCAAATATTGAACATCCTATCACTCATTTAGACAAAAGTAGGTTGGAAAATAGGGCCCAGGTTGAAAAAAACATTAGTTCCCCTTTAAAGCAGAAGCAGCTAACGTTTGCTAATGTCCATAATTCCATTTAGCAGGGAGTAATCCTAGGTGTGTTTGGATTTTAAATACTGTACCAATTTGATGTAGTTTGTAAAAGTTGTGATGCTAATCATGGTTAGCACATTTGCATGCTAGGGCGCAAATCGCAATCAGCATGCTAGTGATAGTCGCATGCTCTCAGTGTGGTAGCTATTGGTATTGTGTTTGGTGTAATTAAAACCTGAACCTAAAACCACCAATATGTTGCAACGTGAAAATGTTTTTTAAAGAAAATAAAGAGCACAAAACGATGTCTGGGGTGATTTAGAAATGGTGTCATTACATAGTATATCCAGCAGAGCATGCTCAGACTCCAATGTTTACAGCGCTCACAGCATTGACTTGCAACACATATGGCAAAGTGCTTCACAGCTGATCAGGCGGTGCGTGCAGAGTTTAACGATCTCCTCAGGGTAAGTTGCTAACTAGGTTTTGAAATTTATACTGGAAGTTACAGTGACCCCATCATTTTCCCTTTTCAATTTAACAATACAATATCAACCCCTTTCCCTGACAACCGTCATGTCACACATGGTTATCACATCTGTTTACTATTTTAGAGAGGCAATGTTAGCTAGCGTGCTAATAGTTTCGTGTATAGTCATGTAGCAGATTGAAAGGTGACCATTAGAGCATCTTTCCGCAGCTCAGCAGATGACAGTGAGGTGGTGTTGTGTTGAGTGCTACGTTTTTACCTAGTTTGTGAGACGTAATGCTGGAAAGAAAGTAAACAATACCCCCATCCCTTACTTTTTGTGACAATAAGCTTATCATGCTTGTTTGCTACATTAGCTAACTAGCTAACTAGCTAACCACGTAACGTCTTTACCTAGTCTGTGAGTGGAAGCTAATGTGTGACCATGTATTCACACCAGATTGTTTCTTTTTTTCCAGGACTCGCTGTTAGCATTGCATTTACAAAAGTTAAGATTTAAAGGTTGGTTTTCCACTGTTGAAAGTTCCCCTGAATGTGTCAAGCAGAATGCGGTCACAGTATTCTACATCGTATTACAGTGTAACAACACTGCCACTGTTAATCTCTTGACATGGCAGCAGCAAACCACAAGGTACTGTCTGTCACCATTAATGTTATGCATTAACAGTGAAATATTGCTAAAGATAGCTTGTTTTAATTAGCAAGAAAAAAAGGAGTTTAATCCATTAAAATACTGGTTCGGAATAGGAACACATTTATCATGAATCTCATAGCTAGCTTGCAGGTTTAGTATAGAGCAGTGATTGAAAGTATCTAGGTACATTAAGTGCATCTAGGTACTGTACTTTAGTACCATTTAGAGGTACTTTTACCTTTACATGTGTATTTCCATTTTCTGCCACTTTACATTTCAGATGGAAATATTGTACATATTATTCCACTACATGTATTTCACAGACAAATTTTATACATGAAATATATGATCAGTTAGAATTAATTCATTTTAAATATGCTTAGCTTAAGTAAAATGTTCTTTCCTCCATCACCTCTAGATGGCTAAAAAGTGTCATTGAACAGGAAGGAAGGTGTTACACTACTGCTGTCTCAAATCACGTACTTCTGTAGTTACACTTACTATTTTTAGTGCATAAGTGCATTAACACTGATAAGTATGGAAAAATACAGTGCACTTTGAGTGCCCGGATGGTGCACTCAAAACGGTCAAAAAGTTGAGTGTGGAACTATTGACACTTCCTGCTCTCAATGAAGGGGAGGGACCACTTTTCAAACTGGAAAGAGCAGCCGAGGACTGTGCAACTGTGAACGTCGCTGCATTGTACAAATACATGTGTTTTTGCACTACACGCTAATGCTAGTTTGCTAACTAGCTTATTTGCGGTCGTCATTTCCGGTGAGTGCACAACAGCCATGTTTGGTTTGAGACAACACTACCCTGTCGAAATTTGCGCACTACGTCAATGAGTGCATTGTGCACACAGTATACTACATAGAAATATATATAATGGAAGTATGTAATTTAACACACACCATACCTCTTCAAAGTTGGTGATGTAGTTGTGTGCAAAACCTGCAAAGCAAAGATAAGCCAGGGATCTAACAAATCCAGGTATTTGTTTATTCTAGAATTGATTGACAGTGACTTAAAATGTTTAACATTCTTTAATTAAAAGTTGCCAGAAAGAGGTCACCTGAGATCTTCTGACCGTGAGGAGGCTGAATCAAACACTCCTGCTTGGAAAGGAACCACCTCCCTTTGTTCATTCTTTTGCACAGTAGCTACGATGTATGCATCATTTTTCGGTCTTGATTTACTGTTAATACGTTTGTTTTCTCATTGCAGAGCTAAAACCATACACACACTCAACATTAAACTACCCTGTCTAAATAGACCCTACTGACTGCTTGTCCTTCCTTGTTTATGTCAATAACAATATCAATTAAGTCAACTCCACTGTCTCTCCTTAACATTAATAAAGTTATTTGTTGAACAAATCAGCCCTCTGTGTATCTGTGCAAAGTCATATTGGAGCAAAATCTGTAAGCAGTCCACCTAGAAAAGTTCTCTTTTAATTTCCATTAGAATATTCACCAAATCAGCTGCTGATGGATAATCAGTGAATTTTTCCACTCTAGAATTTGTGTAATTTAGCTGTCAAAGCCCATATCGATCGGGCACTATTTTGTTGCATTTTTTTTCCTTTTCCGAATCTGAAGACAGCCTGACAGAACTTCCACTAATTGGTCCAAAAGTTTGAACCACTCAGTAAAACATTTTCACACTTGAAATGAGCCAGACCATGGTTCAGTTTGATCCAGATCCTGTTTTCAACAGGGGAGGTCTGATTCAGATCAAACTGAAATGTGTGAAAGTCTGGACCAGACAAGGTAAGTTTGATAGGGTCCTTAAATGTTACATATAACATGATTGAAAGCCAGTAAAGATGCTGGAGTGTTTTGCTGCTATGCTGCTAGGATTTTGTTCTGGAGGTATTGGAGCCTGTGGAAGCCGAGGACAAGTAATTTGGGCAAGTTGTGACAAATGTGTGTGTGAATTTCTCAGCTATTGAGTCAGGAAGTGATGGCTGAAACCCCTAGCAGATATGTCCATTTACCGTAATGACCATGCAAATCAAATTTCTTTGTATTTCACATGGTGGTTCTTTGTAGTTCATACTTTGGAGTTATGGGAATCTTTCACCCTTTGCTAGGCCCTGCTCCCTTTGTGATCGTTTGTCAAGCTGTTGGAGCTAGTATGGAGCCTACACTGTAAGTCACTGCACTCTGTGAAGAAATAATATCAAATTTCAGTTTCAGAGAGAAGCAGACAAAGGGGCCTACAATATGTGTTTGAGGGAGAGAACCAGGATGTCAGACTCACTCAGCGGTATAAACAGGTTGAAAAGATAAAGATAGATTTTAAAGCACAGATCACAGTGTAAAAGTGATCGAGACAGAAGACAGTGAATATAGAAGGAAACTTTAATATTTAACCAGCTGTGTGTCATCGCAGTGTGTGCAGATGAATGGTGTTTGGCTTCCCTGTGTGCTGCCAGAACCCACACATCCACAGATCTGCAGATGGGCTGGGAGCTCTCTTTTCTGCAGTTAATGAAAAACAAACCGGAGAATTCACAGTTGACTTCAAATGTTCTGTTGTTTTGGTGATGATGAAGGCCATGACCAAGGTAACTGTCTCACAATAAAGTTCTTTATGTTTTGTAGTTGGAGTGCTGAACTCTTCAGGGTTTTTGGAAAATTGTCATCCAATTGCTTAGTCATTAGTTGTTAAATTGTTGAAACTTATGATGTTCTCAGCTGTAAATTAGTGGTGCAGAAACAAATCCTCACATTAAATCACAGAAATCACACTTCTTATCTCTGCATTATTAGTACACAAAACAATGTCTGCACATCAGTAATCACTGTTAATGATTAGGCTATTTTACAGAACAGCCTCCTCAGGTGTTTATAAATTTCTTTCATTTTCAGTCCATATATGATCGGATTAAAGAGAGGGTGATACAAAATCACTTGTAAAGACATTATTAAACGCACAGTTTTGGAAAAATCAGTTTCCAGTCGAGCTAGAAGTACATCATATGCACTCAAACAAGAAAAGTTGATTAGAACCAGCAGGTGGGGTAAACAGGTCTGTGCAGCTTTTCTCCTGACTTCTCTACTACTTCGATAGGATATTATAAATATCCTGGTGTATGTAAAAAGTATGAAGAGTACAGGGAGAGGTACAACATCTACAAAAACAATCAAGCCATATATATTTAGAATTCTTGACCTTACACAATGAAGTTTGGAAACTGTGCTGTTACAAATTATTCCTTTGAAAGTATAGTTACAGAGTTTTTTGTAAGCACTCAGTACAGCTCCCACTGAATTCTGACAAAGAGGCAGAACCCAAGCTAAAACAAGGAAAATACTGACAGTTTTTTTTCTCATGATAATTGGATATTGCAGAGGTTTACATATAGAAACATACCTGTCATAAGCCATGACTGCCAACAGGAAATATTCTGAACTGCCTAGAGAGTAATATATAAACCACTGAAAGATACACGCTGAATATGATATGATCTGTTTTTCCGATAAAAAGTCAATTAAAAGCTTTGGGTAGATAGCAGTGCTGAAAAGAACAGAGTTGATTAACAAAGCTGCAATGAAGATGTACATAGGCTCATGGAAGGATTTGTGAATCACTATGATGCACACAATAGTGGAATTACAGCAAATTATCAGAATATAGGCTATAAACATGATAACAAAATAAAGGTATCTATATTTGTGCACTTCCACATGCCCATCAAAAGTTATATATGTGACATTTAATTTTTCCATTATAGCTGTCTAAAAATGTTAATGAATACAACAGTTACATTACGAGAAGTTTCAAATAACCTGCATCAGCTTGTTTTATTCGTTACTTGATCTTGACTTTTACTGGTGAGGTTTGACAAACACAGAAATTAGATCTGTGATGTTTTTGAGTCTTCAGGAAGTTTTTATCAGACTGCCTCAACCTCCATGGATCTCATTAAACTCTCCAAAGAAACTTACATATAAACAACTTGATCATACTCTAGAGGCCTGAACTCAAAAATGTTGTTCGACTTTGTTTGCTTAGGTTATGTCATTTTCTGTGCACAACACCAAAGAAAAAAAACGATGCATTGCTTGCACATCTATATTTTTTTTTTTTCTGTGGTACTTTAAGTTAATTTTTTATCGAATGTGTTTTTTGTTCGGGGGCCCTGACCTTTTCAGATGATTACCTGACTACCTTTTTCAATCTCAAGAGTGTCCTCTTTCTGTTCTGATTTGGGCACACAGAAGTCAGCCAGTACTCCTTGAGGAGACTCAGATATGCTCCACTCTCTCTGCTAAAACTCAGTATGAACCTCAGATGCAGCTTTGGGCACAAAATATCACAGAAAGCAATTGGCATGTGGCCCAGTTGTTGCTCACATCTCCCAGTTTCTTCTGACCCAAATACAGTGTGTGATGACAATGAGCACTCCACTAACTCAACAAACTGGTAACCATGACTCAGCCATAGCATAATCAAATGAAGAAATGACATGGGCCTCACCTGGGCAAAGTACAGGCTTTGATATCACATTATGCCCCATAATTAATCCGTCCGTCTGTCTGTCCATCCATCTTTCTTTTGACATGGTGCCAGCAAGCTCACCAAGGTTTTCCAGATGTCCCTCACCCCAGCAACCTTTTGCAGCTCCATCTGGGGAATCCCCCAGGACGAGAAACAGGACAAGATATATAATCCCTTCAGTGTATCCTGGGTCTACCTGAGGGCCTTCTACCAGTTGGATATGTTCGGAAAACCTTTAAAAGGAACAGGATGTATCCTCATCAGATGCGTGAACAACCTCAACTGGCCTCTTTTTAGGCAAAAGAGCAGCAGCAGCCTATTTGGTACGGCTTCCTTTTGTTACCTACAAACTCAGATACAGGAGTCGTGGATCCAACATCAGTTTTCCCTGTAGAGATCAATTGGCCTATTTCTTCCATGGGGAACAGGAGCTGGGCATCTAGGCCAACAAGAGTGAGGATGAGGGGCAGATGCAGAGGAGTGCTCCAGAGACTTCAAAGACAGGGCCATCAATGGATTCCCCTTTTCTTAATCATCCTTGCTAATGTCCAGTTCCAACGTAGCAAGGTTGATGACCTTCAGGCGAATGTAAAGTTGCTATTGGTAAATAGGAATGCCTGTCATATTGCCTTAACAACATACAACAGGTGTGGCAGGGAGTCCAGCACCTCACCCACTACAAGTCCGGCAACACCATGATGGCTGAGGGAGACGCTGCGCTCGCGGAGGAGCTTAACCACTTCTTTGCCCGCTTCGAGGTGAAGGGACCCGAGGCAGCCACAGCTTGAACACCGGACTGCAGTAGCTCCAGCCTCACGGCGCAGGAGCACCAGGTGAGGGCCACACTGAGGTCAGTGAACCCCGGGAAGGCCGCTGGACCAGATGGAGTGACAGGGAACGTCCTCAGGGAGTGTGCAGACCAGCTCGCTGGGGTCTTCACCAAGATCTTCAGTGCGTCACTGTCCCAGTCCATCATCCCACCATGTCTGAAATCGGCCACAATTGTCTCACTGCCCAAAAAGACCACCATTAGCACCCTCAATGACTACTGACCGGTTGCTCTGACACCTGTTATAATGAAGTGTTTTGAGAAAGTGGTCCGACGTCACATCATGTCCCGCCTCCCACCCACTTTTGATTAGTGATGGTGAAATTGAAGCTTCATGAAGCAGTGAACCACTTTCACACAACTGCTTCAAGAATGACACACTGCCTCGAAGCATTTCATACAATCAGAAGAGTGACATCTGCTGGCTGTGTGTCAGAACTGCATCTAAGTGGATATAAATATATGTATGAATGTGTATAATATAAATATACATACATATGGTGTGCATAGAGGGAGCGGGGGAAAGGAATGTGCTTGTGCTGTGATGTAGAAATTAATGCTAGTGCTTCTGCAACTTTGCCATTGTGGTAATATAAACGGGGTGTATTAGTAAACCAGGGAGTGTTTAAAGATTTTTATTCAAAAAGAGAAGCATTTCAACAGTGTGAGGTTTCAGTCTGCTCCTTTTGTGGCTGACTACCTCTCCAGCTTTGGAGAAGACCTGCTCACATGGCAATGATGTTGTTGGCATGTGGAGATACTTTTGGGCCATCTTGAAGAGGTTTGGGTAGATACTTTCACGTGATGCCCAGTAAGTGAGCGGGTCTTCTCCTCTGGAGAGGTAGGGCTCAGACAGATATCTCTGAACCTCAACTGTAACATCTGCTGTTGCACTTTGTGATTGTTGTGTTCTTCCTAAACAAAAATAAAAGGGAAATTAGCCATCTTTCATAATAAGAAAATGGTGCTTACAGTAATAACAGGCCATAATACAAACCAACTCTGCTGTCCAAAAGATCCCACAAGTTGTCTTCTGCTGAAGGCCCATGTTCTTCGTTGGCAGCTGACTGATGGACTTGATAACATTTTAATACGTGTTACTACAGAGGTATGGAAAACACAATAATATGGAATAATAAATGGTACACTACTTGCGATGTTGACGGCATTCCCCTCTCAACCCTCATGGCTCCAGCGCATTCTGCAGTCAGTTTTGACATGGCCTCCTGTGCATGGGTTTCATTGCCAAATGCTAATGTCTTAAATCTTGGGTCCAAGATGGTGGCTAAGGCCAGAACTCTTGACATTTTCAACTGTGCATCGTTTGACCAGCTCATACTGCAGTTGTTTTATCAGATGGAGGGCTGTTTGGTTTTTAATGGCTGATGCCTTTACAGCCAGTTTGTGCTGCACCATTCTGATGAGTTTTGAAGCAGAAACATGCTTTTCAGCTGACATCTCTGTGGAGGCCAGATGGAAGGGTGCAAGAACATCTAAGCAGTCATTGACTGTCTCATTGTCTACAAATGTGAGAGGAGGAATGTCTGTGGTAAGGGATGCCACTGCCGCACCAACTGGTTCTCGTTGTTCATACAGTCTTTGTAACATCAAGTATGTGGAGTTCCATCTGGTTTCTACTTCCTTAACCAGTTTGCGAACAGGTTTCTGCAGCTGAGTTTGCATCTCTGTGAGTTTCTCCTTTACTTTATTGCTTGTCCTAAGAAAAGCAACAATTTTTCGGCCTCTTGTTCTAATGTCAGCCAGTGGAGGAGTTTGATCCAGTGCCTTCTTCACAATAAGATTGAAACTGTGGGCTAAACATGGCACACTTCTGACAGCCAACACTTTGGCACAAAGGATCATATTGGATGCATTGCCTGTGATTAAACAGTGTACTTTCTCTCTCAAGCCCCACTGATTTATCTGCAGCTCCATGGCATCCCTAAAATTTCCTGCTGTGTGGGACTGTGTGAAATGTCCCACACCAAGCAGAACACTCTCTAGCTTGTGATTGATAAAGTGGCAGGTGACCCCAAGATAGGCATCCATGTTCATGGAGGTCCACATGTCTGCAGTTAAGCTTACAGACTGTGCTTTCTCCAGTTCCTGCTTTGCCTTCTCTTTAGCCTCTTCATACCTTTTCTCCACCAAAACTTGTAAGGCCTGGCGAGTAGGCAGGATGTAGGTTGGGTCCAGCTTCTGTGCGAGGGCAATCAGTGCCTTGTCCAACTCAGCTTGCCAACCTTACAATTAAAGTATACAAACATTATTATTTCAAAAAGTATTGATTTCAGTTGAATATAATGTGTTTTAATCTATAGCAATTACCTTGTCTGGTCTCCGCCCCCCCAGAAACAGCAGTAGCACCAGCAGCTGTATTGGGTGTCGTTTCTGAGTGTTTGCTGTGCAGGTGTTGCTCCTGAGCACAGAAAAGACACTTGACCCTCTGGGGGTTGATCAGGTCAAAGTGCTCCCATGCATCAGAGCCCGCTCTTTTAGGCACCAGTTGCTCTGCCATATCCCATATCCCACCACAGACTCTCACAAACACACCTTGCACTCTCACAACTCACAACACACTCTTTCAACCACTCAAACAACTCTCTAATGTAACTATCTAATAAGCCTATTCTACACTATATGTCTAGCGTGTTTCTATGAATGAATGTTTGATGTGTATGTATGAATCTATGTGTATGTAGGCTATCTATGTGTATTATTTAGTGTATGAAACGTAACTAAATCTATCTAAACCTAATTCTAACTACAATAATACTCTCCTTAGCTTCTTTCCAAATAACAAATATAGCAATAGCGTTGAACTCCTCCTCTCAAAAAACCCACAGTTTGAGCAGTGAATCAGACCCCTTTTAAAGCCTTATGAAATGCCCAACCCCTTCAAATTTCCCGCGAAGCAGCGCAACAGGTGATGTGACGTAACGAGGCCTCACTCATAGTAGTCACGTGATTGTGGACGTGAATCAGAGATCGAAACACTGTCTCGGAACACTTCCGCTTCATAAGATCAACACTGTGTCGAGCGAACTGGCTCAAGCGTAACATCACTACTTTTGATCCACTTCAATTTGCATACAGAGCTAACAGATCGACAGAGGACGCCATTGTCACAGCGCTTCACACCACCATCTCCCACCTGGAACAGCAGGGGCGCTATGCTAGGCTGCTCTTCGTTGACTTTAGCTCTGCCTTTAACACAATACTCCCGGACAGACTGACAGTCAAGTTACTGGACATTGGACTTCCTTTCACCACCTGCTGCTGGATCAGAAATGTTGCTTCTGACCGTGTACAGAGAGTCAGAGTGGGTCCCCATCTCTCAACAGCCCTCAGCCTCAACACTGGCTCTCCACAGGGCTGTGTGCTAAGCCCTCTTCTGTACACTTTGTACACCCATGACTGTGTCAGCACCCACCCAGACAATGTCATCATTAAGTTCACTGACGAAATCACCGTGGTGGGGCTCATCTCTGGAAGTGACGAGACGGCATACAGGGATGAGGTCCAAAGGCTGGTTGGGTGGTGTGCAGACAACAACTTGGTTTCAATACCTCAAAAACCAAGGAACTGATCTTTGACTTCAAGAGGAGCAAACCTGACCTGCAGCCCATCTGCATCAACGGGAAGGGTGTGAAGAGGGTGCCCAGCTTCAAGTTCCTGGGTGTGCACATGGACGCAGACCTCCAATGGAGCACTAACACCTCACCGGTCATGAAGAAGGCCCAGCAGCATCTCCATTTCCTGAGGATCCTCAGGAGGATCAACCTGAGGAGGGAGCTGCTGACCGTCTTCTACCACTGCTCCATTGAGAGTGTGCTGACATACTGCATCTCTGTGTGGTTCTCCAGCTGCACCATGGCGCACAAGATGGCACTACAAAGGGTCATTAACACCGCCAGAAAATCATTGGCCACCCTCTCCCCTCCCTGAAGGACCTCTACAGTACCCGCTGTCTCAAGAGGGCATGTAGCATCCTGAGAGACTGCACGCACCCAGGACACCAGGTGTTTGACCTGCTGCCCTCTGGCAGGAGATTCATGGAGCTGAAGTCACGGACAAATAGACTCTGGGACAGCTGGGCAATAGCACTAATCAATACAAACCACATTTGATTAGCTGCCTCTTTTTTTGGGTGGGTCAAGTGCAATGAACAATATATTTATCACCAACAATAATCTATTCATCACCTGCAATTAAGATCACACTTAAGTGTATATTCTGTATATTCTGTGTATATTGTTCTACTCTTCATATGTTTTATTTTGTCTTGTCTCTTATATGCCTTCTTTTGCACCAAAGTGGACAGTATCCCAATTTCGTTATGCTATCATACACAAGTATGACTTTACAATGACAATAAAGATTTATCTTAACAGCGACATGGCATAAGGAGATAACTGCTAACAGATTTGGAAATCAATGGGTTTGAAGTACCGCTCATCCTGACAGAGTACAGTGACAGGCAAACCCGAGGACTGTCCTTATATGTCAGTAAAAACTGGTGCAACATAGCTGTTGTCAGAAAAACACTGTGCACTCCATACATTTAACCCTAGTCTGTTTTGCGCAACCATTTTATTTACTAGGGGAATTTCCTTAGATATTTGTTACACTTGAGTATATCCACCCGAATGCTAGTGTTGACACTGCAAACAGGTTATCGAGGATACAGTGAACAGGCTACAGAGTATCACACAGAAGCTCCTTTGTTACTGGCAACTTTAACCTCTTCAGCCAGGTGAGTTGCATGGCAACTTTTGTCAATACTTCACATGTCCTAGGCTGATGGTTTGATTAAGGGAGCTAACATATCTTTGCGCAGAGCTCGTCTTGGCATGTCTGACCACAGTGCTGTATATTTTGATCTGACCTATAACCCTGTACTGAAGCAGACAAAACCTGAGCAACAATTTGTACCACTCTGGCACTCTGGTTAGAGCAGTCTGTTCATGATTCCACTAAGGGAGCTTACATATCTTTGTGCAAAGTTCCTCCTGGCATGTCCTGTTGTCTGACAATTCTTCATCTTCATGAGGTGACTATGACCCCATAGGGTTCCTTGTCTCTGGAAGGGTTCAGTGATCATACCTTGGAAAGTGCCAAGGATAAAAGCACCAAAATCACTCAGTGACTGTAGGCCTGTGGCACTCGTCTCTTTTGTTATGAATACATTTGAGAAGATATTAAAAGAAGCTTTTGGATGCAACCCAGACCACATTGGATCCGCTCCAATTTGCTTACAGGACAGGCAGTGGTGTTGAGGATGCCACAGGCACCCTGCTTAACATGGTCTTGGATCACTTGGATGGTGCAAAGAATGTTTTACATTTTCTTTTTCCTGATTTCTTTTCAGATTTTAACTGTATCTAGCGTAACATTTTGGCACATGGACCTCGCAAGCATCCACAGTGTTTACTCTGGATTAATTTGTTGGTTAGTTGACTTTTTAACTGATAGGTGTCAGAAGGTGAAAGTCACTGGCATTTTATGTCATGCACTTGTATTTTCCACTGGTTCTCCCCAAGGACCTGTCCTCTCACCACTTTTGTGTTGTATACAAATGAGTGTCAGTGTCATCATAAGAACGTGCTGATCATCAAGTTTGTGGATGATTCCACCCCTGCTCTGTAAAATGAAAGTGACCATTTTCCAATGGTGGATAAATTTAATGACTGGTGCAGATGCTATTCTTGGACATAAATGTGTCTAGAACAAAGGAAATGGTAACTGACTTCCTACTTGTGACTATAAAACAACAGGCACAGATGAATTTACTTGCAAAAGTGATTTAGGTGTGAATGGGAATTTGCCAAAGGCTCTCTCCACTGTCATGTATGTTGGACTATGCAGGTAAGCGAACTTTATCTCTGTTACTCCTTTGACCTCAGATGAAAGCTTCATTCTCCAATGAAGGTGATAAACAGCACTACCGGGGCGTCGGTAGCATAGTGGATAGTGCTGGCGCCCCATTTACAGAGGCGATGCCTCGCTGCAGCGATTGCAGGTTCGACTCCGGCTCACAACCATTTGCTGCATGTCATCACCCCACTCTTTCACTCCCCCATTTCACTCTCTCCTGTCAATTAAAGGCAAAACCCCGAAAAAAAATAATCTTTAAAAAAAAAAAAAAAAAAAAAAAAAAAAACAGCACTACCTGGAATGCAGAGTGGATCTTCATTATCCTTAAGACTCTGACGCACCAAGCTGACAGTTGGCCAGCAGTGAGCGTCACCCTAGTCTTTGTAGTGTGTCCCACACTGTTGGCTCTTGTTGGCCCTTGTTGACTTTTTTTCAGCTGATTCAGCGCCTTGAATTGGTGTCAGAGACGGCAGAGCCCATGGGTGAATGACATCACTCTGATTGGCAGTTCAGCTCAGTGTATGAGAAAAGGAACCGAAATGAGGAAAGTAAGCAAAAGGTTAAAGTCAAGAGGGAATTGACCAAAACAAACTTGTTACATGAAGTAGGATTATTCTTCTTTAGCCACTGAGCTCATAAGTAAAAACACTTTGTGATGGTTTGTGTTGTTAACTGGTGCACAGTAAATATGCTTTGTTCTCTCAACACTGGATTGTGTTGTTAATGTGCTAATTGGCTAAGAAGGGTCATGGTGATCTCCTGATTTCCCTTTTTGAACAACAGTCACAAAATACTGCCCTCTGCCGTTGTGGAGTTATTTCCTCTCATGCAGGTGCATAACGTATGTGCTGGTAGGCCATTGGCTGTGGTCTGCGCACAGTGTTCAAATACAGCTTTTTGGTCTGGGTTAGCTCCCTCTCCATCATCTTGCTGAAAGTGGCCAGGGTGTGGCAGAGCCCAGAGCACATCTCATGGAACTGCCAGAGGCTTTGGCCTATGCTGAATGCTGTCCTGGACTGAGCCTCAAGTGCCAAGTGAGGTAGTAGCCAATATCAAGGGTTTTTTCTGGCTCAAAATGAGGAGGAGGTGGTACTATCCTGATCATGTGCACACTTCTGCATGTATACTTTGCCTTCAACTGGCTCAAGAAAACACTATGCAAGCAACAATAATATGATTGAATAATAGAGCAATTATTAATAAACTGTGTCCAAATTGTTACATGATAATTCAATTGGGATTTTTTTTTATAGTCCTAGTAATAGTTGTTTGTGTACTGAGGTAGCCGATCACATGACTTGGATGAGGTGTCTGAGACTGGGAACATGTCCACAAATACTGACATGTTGAATATATTGCAAAACAAGTTTATTCTGCCGACAAAATATTATTTACACAAATGTAGAGCTCCTGATTTTGAAGCATTTAGAAAATAAATTAAGAAATAATTGCAATTTAAGATTCCCCTCTCATACACTTTTACAACACCATTTCACCATTTGGTGACTTTAATTTTCTACACTGTTGTTGTAACCCCTGCTGAGGTCAATGTCCTCTTCCCAGCTTTGGGTATGCTGAAGCACATAAAATGTCCTCCACCAAACATTTGACTAATTAAGCAGAGGCTTTGCAATTTCGTTTTCCACCTCTGGGTCTATTTCCTCTAGAGTTCAGGCCTCCAGAGTTTGATGAAGTTGTTTACAAGTTTTCTTGGTGAAGAGTTTTCATGAGATCTATGGAGGGTTAAACAATCTGAACATTCCACAGACCCAAACACTTCACTATGTGAGTTCTGTAGATGAATATTCTCTAAGTGTGTTTTCAGGTCAGGTAAATGTAAAAGACGGCTATTTTCACAGTTATTTTCTTGTGTATAATCTGTCTGTTCAGTTTTTTAACAACCTTAATGGATGATGAATTAAATGTAACATATATAACTCTTGGTGGCCATGTCGAAGTGGACAAATACAGATATGTGTATTTTGTGATTATGTTCATAGTATATATTCTAATAATATGCAGTAATTCCACTATTGTGTACCTTATCTGGGTTCACAAAAACCTTCATGAGCCTATGTACATATTCATTGCAGCTTTGTTACTGAACTCTGTCCTTCTCAGCACTGCTGTCTACCCAAAGCTTTTGATTGACTTTTTATCTGAAAAACAGATCATATCATATTCTGCATGTCTCTTTCAGTTTCAGATGTTTTACTCTTTAGCTGCTTCAGAGTTCTTACTGTTGGCAGTCATGGCTTATGACAGGTATGTTTCAATATGTAAACCTCTGAAATATCCAACTATCATGACCAAAACAACTGTCAGTATTTTCCTGGTTTTAGCTTGGGTTCTGCCTGCTTGCGAGATGGCAGTGCCAACTGGTGTGAGTGCTAATAAAAAACTTTGTACCTTTATTTTAAAAGGAGTTTTTTGTAACAATACAGTTTATAAACTTCAATGTGTGATCTCAAGAGCACGCCTTATACGAGATATGATTATGCTGGTTAATCTTGCACTTGTTCCTGTGCTTTTCATACTTTTTACATACACTAGGATATTCCTAATAACTTATCAAAATGGTAGAGAAGTCAGAAAAAAGGCTGCACAGACTTGTTTACCGCACTTGATAGTTTTGTTAAACTTTTCCTGTTTGTGTGTGTATGATGTCATTATAGTTGGACTGGAACCTGTTTTTCCAGAAATTGTGCATTTAATAATGACTTTACAAATTGTTTTGTATCATCCTCTATTTAATCCAATCATGTACGGATTAAAGATGAAAGAAATTTCCAAACATCTTAAGAGGTTGTTCTGTCAAGCCAAAATGAAGTAATGCATAAATATTGATTAGTGTTTTATTTTTCTGCAATCATGCTAAGGATAAGTGATTCCCTGTGATCATTAGGTTTTGTTTAATGTAAAAATTTGTTAGTATGACTTATACATAGTAAAGCATAACATCAGCCTTGAAAATGTAACGACTGATCAATGAAATTTTAACATTGTATTTTCATTCTGTTGAGTAATCACAAGTTTCATTCTGAATTTGTTGCTCTAAAATAATTGTTTCAATATCACACCCACATACAAACAAGAGGTTCACTTGCAAAAAGTCCGTCTTTGTTTTTTTCTTTATTGTGTGTTTTTGTGTGCAATTCAGCAAATATCAAAAAAGTGGCGTTACAAATGAATTGTTTAACAAATCCGTCACAGGGCCAGAACTTCCACTGAGATTTTGGGGTCATGTCACAAGTGTTTCTGATTAAAATCATGTTCGGCTACACTGAACTTCTATCACAGTTAACATGACTTTTAAACATCAAGCATCTTTAAATGTGGTGGTTTTGGAGGAGATAAACTTTTTAAGCATTGTCATATGTTTACAGAACTGTCAGACATAATTTTGAAGAAGAAAGAAATAAGAATGATATGTTATACTAAGCCATGAATAATCAGGAAATTACACTCTTGATGTCAACACATGAAATTCAGGTATAGGAAAAATAAGGTTGATATTGGGGGTTTTTTCTGAATTGTTATGGGTTTATACTAGCTTTGGGAGCATCTAGCTTGCTTTAGCTGTCTCTTTGAAGGGTTCGAGATGTGGTGATGGTGAATGGACTTTGTATTCAGAACAGTATGGATAAAAACATTAAGTACACATTGTCAGCAGAATGTGTAGACAAATCATATTGACTTGTTACAATTTTACTGGACAATGAAGAGCTGATTGACAAAGCAGCGTACTAGGACTAGAAATTAAGAGGCATAATTCTGTATCCATATAACAGCAGCAGAAAAGCTGTTCAAAAACTTTAAAAAAAAAAAAGGTAATACAACATTGAGTTTTATACAGTTAGAGGAGAATCTCAGCTTTCTGATGATACAGACATTGTTTTGTACTCTAAATATCAAGCAAAATAGGTCACATTACATAATAACCGTCAAAAAGCCAGTAGTTTGAGGAAAAGTTTGTAGTAAGGTGCAGGCAAAAATACATAACGGAGCCCACTGACCCTTAAACTGGGAGTGCATGCTGTACTCTAGGGGCTGTCTTTGGGTGAAAAAGACAGAAAATGTTTTATTTTGTAGCCAGCAAGGTAATGGAAAAAAGCATGCCTAACAACAGCGAAGTAAGATGAGAGAATATTGATATGTGGTCTGTTTGACCAATGAAGTTAGCATACATACACAATTAGACACCCACAGTTATCTCCTCTGGGTGGAGTTAAAGAGCCGCATGACGTATGGGAGGAACGATTTCCTCAGTAGCAGATAGCAGCCTGTCAATGAAACTGCTCCTCTGCCTGTGGATGGTACTGTGTAGTGGATGCAGTGGATTGTCTATGATTGACAGGACTCTGCTCAGCGCCCGTCGCTCTGCCACGGATGTCAGGCTGTCCAGCTCTGTGTCCCCACAACAGAGCCCGCTTTCCTCACCAATTGGTCCAGTTGTGAAGGGTCCCTCTTCTTGATGCTGCCTCCCCAGCACACCACCGTATAGAAGAGGGCGCTTGCCACAACAGTCTGATAGAACATCAGCAACAGTTTTTTGCAGATGTTCAATCAATCAATCAATCAATCAATCAATTTTATTTATAAAGCCCAATATCACAAATCACAATTTGCCTCACAGGGCTTTACAGCATACAACATCTCTCTGTCCTTAGGACCCTCACAGCGGATAAGGAAAAACTCCCCAAAAAAACCCTTTAACGGGGGAAAAAAATGGTAGAAACCTCAGGAAGAGCAACTGAGGAGGGATCCCTCTTCCAGGACGGACAGACATGCAATAGATGTTGTACAGAACAGATCAGCATAATAAATTAACAGTAATCCGTATGACACAATGCAACAGAGAGAGACAGACAGAGAGAGAGAGAGAGAGAGAGAGATGCAGGACAGACAGTAATGACAGTAGCTTACAACAACATTATTGAAAGTAATAATATTAGAGTTATAGTTCTGGCTACGGTGGTACAATATGTTGAAAATATGTATTAATATCTGGCAGTATACATGTGTGAAAATAATCATATGTGTATAATAACAGTAGAAGTATGACTAATGACTAATGATGGCAACAGCAGGAGGCATCTGGCAGGACCACGGCAGCAGCACGACCACACACGTCACACTATCCAGGCATCGCTGCGATATGAGTTAATCTGAGAGACAGTGGAGCACAAAGGCTCCGGAGAAGAAGCCAAGTTAGTGACATCTAGAATGGCTGAGTTAGCAAGATGCAGTAATAGAATATGAGAGAGAGAGAGAGAGAGAGAGAGAGAGGGAGAGAAGGTGCCCGGTGTATTATAGGGGGGTCCTCCAGCAGACTAGGCCTAAGTCTGCCTAACTAGGGGCTGGTACAGGGCAAGCCTGAGCCAGCCCTAACTATAAGCTTTATCAAAGAGGAAAGTCTTGAGTCTAGTCTTAAATGTGGAGACGGTGTCTGCCTCCCGGACCGTAACAGGAAGATGATTCCACAGGAGAGGAGCCTGATAGCTGAAGGCTCTGGCTCCTGATCTACTTTTGGAGACTTTAGGGACCACGAGTAACCCTGCGTTCTCAGAGCGCAGTGTTCTGGTGGGATAATATGGCACTATGAGCTCTCTAAGACATGACGGAGCTTGACCATTTAGAGCTTTATAAGTTAACAGTAGGATTTTAAATTAAATTCTGGATTTTACAGGGAGCCAGTGCAGAGAAGCTAAAACAGGAGAAATATGATCTCATTTCTTAGTTCCTGTTAGTACACGTGCTGCTGCATTCTGAATTAGCTGGAGAGTTTTTAAGGACTTACAAGAGCTACCTGATAATAGAGAGTTACAGTAATCCAGCCTTGAGGTAACAAAAGCGTGGACCAATTTTTCTGCATCTTTTCGGGTCAGGATAGGCCTAATTTTCGCAATATTACGCAGATGAAAAAATGCAGTCTGTGAGGTTTGTTTTAAATGAGAATTAAAAGACAAATCTTGATCAAATATTACTCTGAGGTTTCTTACGGTAGTGCTAGAGGCCAGAGCAATGCCATCTAGAGAAACTATGTCATCAGATAAAGAGTCTCTGAGTTGTTTGGGGCCAAGAACGATAACTTCAGTTTTGTCTGATTTTAACATCAGGAAATTGGTGCTCATCCAGGTTTTTATGTCTTTAAGGCAGTTATGGAGTTTAGTTAATTGATTACTTTCTTCTGGCTTCATCGATAAATACAACTGTGTATCATCCGCATAACAATGGAAATTTATAGAGTGATTTCTAATGATGTTACCTAAAGGAAGCATATATAGAGTAAATAGGATTGGTCCGAGCGCAGAACCTTGCGGAACTCCAAAACAAACTTTAGTACGTAAGAATGATTTATTATGAACGTCAACAAATTGAAAACGATCAGATAAGATTTAAACCAGCTCAATGCAGAACCTTTTAGGCCAATTAAGTGATCCAGTCTCTGCAGTAGAATTTGATGGTCAATAGTGTCAAACGCCGCACTAAGATCTAATAAAACAAGTACAGAGACAAGTCCTTTGTCTGAAGCAATCAGAAGGTCATTTGTAATTTTAACTAGTGCTGTCTCAGTGCTATGATGCACTCTACCTCTCCTGACTGAAATTCCTCAAATAAATTATTATCATGGAGAAAATCACACAGCTGGTCTGTGACTACTTTCTCAAGGATCTTTGACATAAAGGGAAGATTAGATATTGGTCTGTAGTTGGGTAACACCTCTGGATCCAAGGTGGGCTTTTTTAGTAGAGGTTTAATTACAGCTACCTTAAAAGACTGTGGTACATAGCCTGTTAATAAGGATATATTGATCATATCTAATATATGAGTGTTAACTGAAAGTAAGACCTCCTTAAGTAGCCTAGTTGGGATGGGGTCTAAGAGACACGTTGATAATTTAGATGAAGAAGTCACTGCGGTCAATTCTTGAAGAGAAATTGGGGAGAAGCAATCTAAATATATATTAGGTCTTACAGCCGTGTTTGAGGTTAGATAAGTAGGCCTACTATCTGAGGACAGGAGGTCATGAATTTTGCCTCTAATAGTTAGAATTTTGTCATTAAAAAAGCTCATAAAATCATTACTAAGGGCTAAAGTAATACAAGGCTCAATAGAGCTTTGATTCTCAGTCAGCCTGGCTACAGTGCTGAAAAGAAAACTGGGGTTGTTCTTATTGTCTTCTATTAATGCTGAGTAATAGTTTGCTCTGGCATTGCGGAGGCCCCTCTTATAAGTTTTGAGACTGTCTGCCCAGATTAAACGAAGGATGCCAGCCTTCTGAGGAAGTACAGTCGGCCCTGTCCATCTTAGTCTTGTCCTTAGTCCTGAATCAGTTTCTTGTACTTCTCCTCCTGTCCACTACCGATACAGCCCACAATGGCTGTGTCATTCGCAAACTTTTGCATGTTGCAAGACTCGAGTTGTATTGGAAGTCCGACGTGTACAGGGTGAACAGGACAGGAGAAAGCACAGTCCCCTGCAGCGCTCTTGTGCTTCTGACCACAGTGTCAGACCTGCAGTCCCCCAGTTGCACATACTGAGGTCTGCCTGTCAGGTAGTCTGTGATCCATGCCACCAGGTGTAAGCCTACTCCCACATCAGTCAGCTTGTGCCTGAGGAGCTGAGGCTGGATGGTATTGAAGGTGCTGGAGTAGTACAGAAATGTAGTTCTCACAGCACTGCTGCCTCTGTCCAGGTGAGAGAGGGATCAGTGTAGCATGTAGATGATGGCATCCTCCACTCCCACCTTCTCCTGGTACGTGAATTGCAGCGGGTCAAGGGCGTGGCGAACCTGTGGCCTCAGGTGGTGTAGCAGCAGCCGCTCCATGGTCTTCATCACATGTCATGTCAGGGCGACCAGCCTGAAATCATTCAGCTCTGCATGATGAGGGTCTCCCAGCTCCGACGTGCAGACCTTCAGCAGTCGAGGGGATGCTCCATCTGGACCTGCTGCTTTGCTGGGGTGAAGCCTCCTCAGCTCTCTGCACACCTGGGCTGCTGTGATTGCAGGTGGGGAGGGAATCTCCTTAGTGCAGGTGTCTGCTCATAGGGGGAGGGAGAGAGCAGAAGAGGGCGTGGGGGGCGTGGTATTCAGAGGTGAGAGTGGGATGGGGTTGTCAAACCTGTTGAAGAAGTTGTTCAACCGGTTCACTCTGCCCACATCCCCCTCGATGGTGGCACCCCGCCTCGAGCTGCAGCCGGTGATGATCTTCAACTCGTCCCATACCTCCTTCATGCTGTTGTTCTGCAACTTCTGCTCCAACTTTCTCCTGTATTGCTCCTTCGCCTCCCTGAGCTGGACTCTGAGTTCCCGCTGCACGCGTCTAAGCTCCTGCTGATCACCATCTTTAAAGGCCTTCTTCTTCTGATTCAGAAGGCCTTTAATGTGACTCGTAATCCAGGGCTTGTTGTTAGCATAGCAGGGCACCGTTCTTACAGGAACAACAACGTCCATACAGAAGTTAATGTAGTCAGTGGTGCAGTCAACAACCTCCTCGATGTTCCCACTGCGCGACGCCTGCAGTACATCCCAGTCTGTAGTTCCAAAGCAGTCTCTCAGAGCATGCTCTGCCCCAAGAGACCACTTCCTGAATGAGTGTGTGGTTGTGGGTAGCCTCCTCACCTTCAGTTTGTAGTGAGGCTGAAGCAGAATAAGATTGTGGTCCGCTTTTCCCAGTGCAGGCAGCGGGGTGGCCCTGTATGCATCCTTTACATTTGCATACAGTAGGTCAGTAGTCCTATTTCCCCTGGTGTTACAGTCCACATACTGGGAAAAAAACAGGTAGTGTAGTGTCTAGAGTCACATGATTAAAGTCCCCAGAGATTGACATAAGTGCCTCAGGATGCTGTGTTTGTAGTTTAGCAACAACGGAGTGGGTGACGTCACACGCTACTTTTGAGTTGGCTCATGGCGGGATGTAAACAATGACAAGCTGACTGCTGGAAAGGCCGCCACTCACGGCGGGATGTAAACAATGACAAGCTGACTGCTGGAAAGGCTGCCACTCACGGCGGTGCCGAAAGTCGAATGAGTTCAAATGAACATAAATAGTGGTTAAAAGTAAAGTTTAAGTGAAGTGCAGAGAGTGAGGTGCAAAATGTCCAGCTCAGGCTTTCAGAGCTTGTACAGCCTTGGGGAAGAAGCTGTTTTTAAGTCTTTCTCTCTGTGCCCTCATGACCCTGAGCCTGCCAGAGGGGAGTGTGTAAAAAAGACATTGTCCGGGGTGTGTGCAGTCAGACCTGATCTTTTCAGCTCTGTTTCTCAGCTGGGCAGAGTGGATTTGTTCCAAGGATGGAAGAGGGGCACCAATGACCCTCAATGCAGTTTTGATTATCTGCTGCAAGTCCTTCCTCTCCTCTGAGGTGCAGCTGGAGAACCACACTGTGCATCCATAGCTCAGGACACTTGCTATGGTGCAAGGTGAGGAGTTTCTGTGGAAGCCCAGTTTTTTTTTCCAGTGATCACCAGACTGGCATGTGTTGTGTCCTTGTGTCTCCTGAAGTCAGTGCGAGCTCCTTTGTCTTGTTGGCGTTGAGAAGCAAGTCATTGTTCTGACACCAGGATGTGAGGGCCTGGATCTCCTCTCTGTAGGCTCTCATCATTGTTGGTTATGAACCCCACCATGGCTGTGTCATCTGCGAACTTGTATGTGTAGTTTGTGTTATGGATGGGAGTGCAGTCGTGTGTGAATAGTGAGTATAGGAGTGGACTGAGAACTCAGCCTTGGGGGGTGCTGGTGTTGAGGATGGTGTTAGAGGAGATGCGATCTCCAAGTCTCACGTGCTGTGGTCTGTTGGAGAGGAAGTCCTTAATCCAGCTGCAGAGTTGGTGGTCCAGGCCCAGTGACAGCAGCTTGTTGACCAGCTTGCCCGGGGTTGACCCAAGTGTTAAATGCCGAGCTGAAGTCAACAAACAATATTCTCACGCAGTTGTCAGGGTTCTCCAGGTGTGTCAGTGCAGTGTGGAGCAGGAGTGAGATGGTGTCCTCATTTCACCTGTTGGCTTTATAGGCAAACTGATACTGGTCGAGGTCAGCAGGGACAGAGGCTTTGATGCGGTGCATTACCAGTCTCTCAAAGCATTTCATGATTATCGGTGTTAGTGCAACAGGCCGATAATCATTCAAGTTTGTAACTGCTGAGTGCTTCGGGATAGGGATAATGGTCGTGGCCTTCAAGCAGGTGGGAACTGTGGCCTCCTTCAGTGACCTATTGAATATGTTGGTGAAGACAGCCGCAAATTGATGTGCACATGCCTTTAGGGCACGTCCTGGGACCCTGTCCGGACCAGTTGCCTTCCTGCCATGGATGTTGAGCAGGGCCCACACTGTTAAGAACGACAAACGTGCCATGTGCAGTTTAAACAATTTATTAAACTGCTAAAAACACCAGACTAAAAATGCCTAAAATAGCACACTAAAATGTAAAAGGGAGGTTTAAAGTCCATAATCAAAAGGTGTAAGAGTCCAAGGCTCAGGGGGCAGTCAAAGTAAAACAAGTTCAAAGGATGAGCTACTTAAGTTTAAAAGGGGCAAGGGGGGTGGAGATGGAGATGGCACTCTCGTATTGCTGGTGTTGTTGTCACCGAGAGAAGAAGGTGTTCAGCTGATCAGGGAGGGAGGGGTCGACTGTAGAGGGTGGGCAGGGGTCTTGTTTGTAGTTGGTAACTGTTCTGATCCCCTGCCACATTCTGCGATTGTTACTGTCCTTGAAATGCTGTTCAATTTGCATTTTATATTTCTTCTTGGCAGCAGTAATCCCCCCTCTCAGATGTGCCCTGGATCTCCTGTAGGCCTCCCTGTCACCTGATCACAGCGCCACGTTCCTGGCTTTCAGTAGGGTGTAGGCAGGGCTGTTGAACCAGGGCTTTTGGTTTTGAGACACTCTGATGTGTTTGGTTTTGGTGGAGCTCTCAACACAGAACCTGATGTAATCCAGTACTGTGGAGGTGTATTGCTCTGTGTCTCCCTGATCAAAGAGCTCCCACCTTGTGTCCTCAAAGCAGTCCTACAGTGCTGCCTCAGTCTCAGACCAAATCTGAATGGTCCTGACCTGACTCTTTGTTTTGCTAATGAGAGGTTGGTATGTAGGTCTTTAAGAACAGAGCCAAGTGGTCTGACAGTCCAAAGTGGGGGGCTGGGCGATCTTTGTAGACATCTTTGAAGTTAGTGTAAACGTGGTCCAGTGTTTTTCCATTCCATGTTCCCATGTGGATGTTTTTGTGGAATTTGGGTAACACAGACTTCAGGTTTGTGTGATGAAAATCCCCCGCCACAATGATGAAACTGTCTGGTAGTCTGTCCTGTTGTTTGCTGATTGCCTCATGCAGCCTGCTCATGGCTAACTTTGCATTAGCCCGTGGGTGAGTGTACACAGCAAAAACAAACAATGCGCTGTGCTCACGACTGAATGGGATGGCCTGCATTTTAGGGCCAGAATCTCCAAGTCTGTACAACAGTGCCTTTCTATGACAGTGACATCAGTGCAAAAATCGTCTCTCACAGAAAACACACACACCTCCTTCTTTTTTCTTCCCAGCCTCTGATGTGCGGTCTGCTCTGTAGATGTTGTGTCCCTGTAGTTCCACAGCTGCATCTGGGATGTTTCCATGCATCCATGTCTCAGAAATTATTGTTATACAGCTGTCCCACCTGTTATTTACAAATTTAAGTCTCAAATTGTCCATTTTGTTGACAAGAGAGCAAGCGTTAAGGAGGAGTAAGCTTGGAAGGGCCGGTCTGTGTGGAGCCTGACGTAGTCTGTCAGCCTGCCCTTTTACCTTGCTTCTGTCGTCTGTATCTCCACGGTCTGGGTCTGATGGCAACTCGGATTAATTCCAGGCGCTTCCGTGGATGAATAGTCTGTCTTGGAAAGGATTTCATGTCCTCTGGAACAAAGTTCAACCAGTATTTCCGTATTTCCATAAGTTTTAAACGTGAGTACCTTAAAAAATTGCCGTGAATTGGAGAGCTTCCAGCCAATGTCTGGCTCCTTGCGCTGCCATCTTGTTGCTGTTGTTGCTGTGATTCACGATGCTAAGCTGCTGAGAGCAGCTCAAGCGGTTTGTCAGTGGAGGTTTTACTCTGAAAGCCAAGACCTTGTTTGTATGCCACTGTCCGGGACCCTTCTTGTTACTGTAACGTTAAGCCTTTTATTCATAATTTCAGGGAGACAATGAGGGAGATTGGTACTGTGTAGGACCAGAGTGCAACTGACAAGTGTTTGCAGCTTTTCATCATGTCTTTACAAGCTTCACTATTGTATTGTCTGAATTTGGTGTTAAGAGTTTTATTTCAGTTCGGACCACTTTAGTCAAAGAAAATCTTATTTCCATTGCAATTTGATACTTGGCAGTATGGCTCTGCCTTCCATGCACCGACGTGGAAAGCCGAAGGCAGAGAGCACACCTCTCTGCCCTCAACCCGCATGCGAGGAAAGCCTCTCTGGCCTTCCGGAGTCTTATATGGAAGAGTCAGCAGAGGAGCAGTTTAACTGAGAGCCAAATTAGATTAGGTAATTGCAATGAGGCTAATCAAATCCAAACAGTGCTAAATTATAAACATACAATTAACTTAATGAAGAGAATCCAGCAGATATGTTATACATTTATTCTGTCAGCCAGCAATTTTTAAGAGCACTCATGGCTTTTTGAGCATCTAGGATGGCTTAAGTCTCGGGCCGATAGTAACTCTCATAGGCTGATGATATCCCTCGGCCCATAGCCTTGATTGTTGAGACAGGAGCTATAGATGCGGCGGTTGTTGCTGTTCCTATGTGGAGTGAATGGACGGTGTAGTGGTCTGGCGGGAGCCCAAAGGTTTGGCAGAGGAGGCAAAGGCGAGATGCAAACCAAGAGGTTTCACCTTTAGGTGAAGTGGTTTGAGTTAAATAGATTGAATGGTAAATGGACTTGTAATTGTATAGTGCCTTGCTCATCTTCTGACCAAGCAAACTCCTCCTCATGATCCTGACAAATGGAGGCTGTACCCTGGCTTCTGTGCTCCATCCTTAGCAACTCCATCCATTGGCCCTGTCTTGTGGTTGTCCTCCTAATCATCATCTGCTCTACCTTCTAGTCAGCATGATCCCTGCCACTGCTCAGTCCCCAGGCCGTTTCCCTAAGGTCTCCTGCTATGCTGGTGTCCAGTCCCCAGGACACCTACCCAAGCTTTTCTGCCCTGCTGATCTCCATCATCCAGGCCCCATCTCTGTCATTTCCTTTGAATTTCTAATCCAGACCTCTCTCCCACTCCCTGCTTGGTGGTGACTTCTCTATTTTTGTTGTCTGGGCCTTCTATATCTAGCATCCCGTTCAGCTATTATGATTATACTGTGCTGTGCCATCATCATCTTATCCATCCTGGCAGTCCTATCCATGTGCAGCTTCCTCCTTACCAAAATATTTGTTAGGCCTCCTAGCTCCTTAAATTGTGAATAAAACCACAGGCAGAGATGAATTTACTTGCAAAAGTGATTTGGGTGTGTGTGGGACTTTGCCAAAGGCTCTCTCCAATGTTTGACTATGCAGGTGAGTGAACTGTATCTTTGTTACTCCTTTGACCTCAGAGGAAAGCTTCATTTTCCAAGGAAAGCGATAAACAATACTACCTGGAATGCAGAGTGGATCTTCATCATCCGTAAGACTCTGACGCATCAAGCTGTTGGTTGGCCAAAAACAAATGTGTCAAGTCAAGTGGGAATTGACCAAAGTAAACTTGTTACATCAAGTAGGATTATTATTCTTTAGCCACTGAGCTCATAAGTAAAAACATTTTGTGATGGTTTGTGTTGTTCACTAATGCACAATAAATATGCTTTGTTCTCTCAACACTGGATTGTGTTGTTAATGTGCTAATTTAGCCTGGTTCCAGACCATAGACCCCGCCCACTCAACTGAGTAGGCTTGCATCTCTGGTCTGGCATACTGCAATGAATTTGCGATTATCTCGTCCAAACGATGGACGGACCAATGAACGCCGGGGGTGGGGGCAGGTCTAGCGATTAGCCAATCAGCGCCACGCTAATGGCGACCGCTACAGATCCTACAGACCACATTAACGATGCTATCGAGGTATTTCGCCACTACTTGTGTTAATGTAGGACCAAATTAAGGAAGCTGCTAAACTGGATTTATCGGCGATGCAGCTGGGCGTGCATGACGACGGAGACAGTTTAAATGGGCAATCCTCGCTTGTTTTCGGCAACCCCGAGACATGGATACTAATGACGTCAGATTCTGGGTGAGTTGTTGATTTCTGCTGATTGGTTAGGGAAAAATCAAATTCCCTCCTCCTTGTAAATTGTCTTCAATGGAGGCGATGTCAGACTGGGAAGGTTCTGGGAGCTTAAGTCTGACACTCAGGCTAGTGCTAATTGGCTAAGTAGGGTCATGATGATCTCCTGATTTCCCTTTTTGAACAACAGTCACAAAATACTGCCCTCTGCCGTTGTGGAGTTATTTCCTCTCATGCAGGTGCATAACGTATGTGCTGGTAGGCCATTGGCTGTGGTCTGCGCACAGTGTTCAAGTACAGCTTTTTGGTCTGGGTTAGCTCCCTCTCCATCATCTTGCTGAAAGTGGCCAGGGTGTGGCAGAGCCCAGAGCACATCTCATGGAACAGCCAGAAGCTTTGGCCTATGCTGAATGCTGTCCTGGGCTGGGCCTCAAGTGCCAAGTGAGGTAGTAGCCAATATCAAGGGTTTTTTCTGGCTCAAAATGAGGAGGAGGTGGTACTATCCTGATCATGTGCACACTTCTGTATGTATACTGTGCCTTCAACTGGCTCAAGAAAACACTTTATGCAAGCAACAATAATATGATTGAATAATAGAGCAATTATTAATAAACTGTGGCCAAATTGTTACATGATAATTCAATTGGGATTTTTTTTTATAGTCCTAGTAATAGTTGTTTGTGTACTGAGGTAGCTGATCTCATGACTTGGATGAGGTGTCTGAGACTGGGAACATGTCCACAAATACTGACATGTTGAATTTATTGCAAAACAAGTTTATTCTGCTGACAAAATATTATTTACACAAATGTAGAGCTCCTGATTTTGAAGCATTTAGAAAATAAATTAAGAAATAATTGCATTTTAAGATTCCCCTCTCATACACTTTTACAACACCATTTCACCATTTGGTGACTTTAATTTTCTGCACTGTTGTTGTAACCCCTGCTGAGGTCAATGTCCTCTTCCCAGCTTTGGGTATGCTGAAGCACATAAAATGTCCTCCACCAAACATTTGACTAATTAAGCAGAGGCTTTGCAATTTCGTTTTCCACCTCTGGGTCTATTTCCTCTAGAGTTCAGGCCTCCAGAGTTTGATGAAGTTGTTTACAAGTGTTCTTGGTGAAGAGTTTTCATGAGATCTATGGAGGGTTAAACAATCTGTTAAAAATGAACATTCCACAGACCCAAACACTTCACTCTGCGAGTTCTGTAGATGAATATTCTCTAAGTGTGTTTTCAAGTCAGGTAAATGTAAAAGACTCTTCAGTACAGGTTACATCTTTATTCAGTAACGGCTATTTTCACAGTTATTTTCTTGTGTATAATCTGTCTGTTCAGTTTTTTAACAACCTTAATGGATGATGAATTAAATGTAACATATATAACTTTTGGTGGGCATGTCGAAGTGGACAAATACAGATATGTGTATTTTGTGATTATGTTCATAATATATATTCTAATAATATGCAGTAATTCCACTATTGTGTACCTTATCTGGGTTCACAAAAACCTTCATGAGCCTATGTACATTTTCATTGCAGCTTTGTTACTGAACTCTGTCCTTCTCAGCACAACTATCTACCCAAAGCTTTTGATTGACTTTTTATCTGAAAAACAGATCATATCATATTCTGCGTGTCTCTTTCAGTTTCAGATGTTTTACTCTTTAGGTTCTTCAGAGTTCTTACTGTTGGCAGCCATGTCTTACGACAGGTATGTTTCAATATGTAAACCTCTTAAATATCCAACTATCATGACCAAAACAACTGTCAGTATTTTCCTGGTTTTAGCTTGGGTTCTGCCTGCTTGCCAGGTTGCAGTGCCAACTGGTTCGAGTGCTAATAAAAAACTTTGTACCTTTATTTTAAAAGGAGTTTTTTGTAACAATACAGTTTATAAACTTCAATGTGTGATCTCAAGAGCACGCCTTGTACGAGATATGATTATAATGGTTAATGTTGTACTTGTTCCTGTGCTTTTCATACTTTTTACATACACTAGGATATTCCTAATAACTTATCAAAATGGTAGAGAAGTCAGAAAAAAGGCTGCACAGACTTGTTTACCGCACTTGATAGTTTTGTTAAACTTTTCCTGTTTGTGTGTGTATGATGTCATTATAATTGGACTGGAACCTGTTTTTCCAGAAATTGTGCATTTAATAATGACTTTACAAATTGTTTTGTATCATCCTCTATTTAATCCAATCATGTACGGATTAAAGATGAAAGAAATTTCCAAACACCTTAAGAGGTTGTTCTGTCAAGCCAAAATGAAGTAATGCATAAACATTGATTAGTGTCTTATTTTTTCTGCAGTCATGCTAAGGATAAGTGATTCCCTGTGATCATTTGGTTTTGTTTAATGTCAGAAGTTGTTAGTATGACTTATACACAGTAAAACATAACATCAGCCTTGAAAATGTAACGACTGATCAATGAAATTTTAACATTGTATTTTCATTCTGTTGAGTAATCACGTTTCATTCTGAATTTGTTGCTCTAAAATAATTCAATATCACACCCACATACAAACAAAAGGTTCACTTGCAAAAACGGTTAAGTCCGTCTTTGTTTTTTTCTTTATCATGTGTTTTTGTGTGCAATTCAGCGAATATCAAAAAAGTGGTGTTACAAACAGGGTGTCACAGGGCCAGAACTTCCACTGAGATTTTGGGGTCATGTCACCATAAAATCATGTTCGGCTACACAGTTAACATGACTTTTAAACATCAAGCATCTTTAAATGTGGTGGTTTTGGAGGAGATAAACTTTTTAAGCATTGTCATATGTTTACACAACTGTCAGACATAATTTTGAAGAAGAAAGAAATAAGAATGATATGTTATACTAAGCCATGAATAATCAGGAAATTACACTCTTGATGTCAACGCATGAAATTCAGGTATAGGAAATATAAGGTTTATATTGGGGTTTTTTTCTGACTTGTTATGGGTTCATAATAAGCCTGGTATTGGTACAGTCTTGGCAGCATATGCAGTGATTTCCACTTTACTTTGTTCAGTACCTGCTGAGCCATCAGCAGCTCCTGCACTCTCAGTGCATTTTAGAAAGGATGTTGGGTACGTCAAGCTTGCTTTAGCTGTCTCTCCTTCTAGGGTTCCAGATGTGGTGATTGTGAATAGAATTTGTATTCAGAACAGTATGGATAAAAACATTAAGTACACATTGTCAGCAGAATGTGTAGACAAATCATATTGACTTGTTACAATTTCACTGGACAATGAAAAGCTGATTGACAAAGCAGCGTACTAGGACTAGAAATTAAGAGGCAGAATTCTGTATCCATATAACAGCAGCAGAAAAGCTGTTCAAATTTTTTTTTTTTTAAAAAAAAAGGTAATACAACATTGAGTTTTATACAGTTAGAGGAGAATCTCAGCTTTCTGATGATACAGACATTGTTTTGTATTCTAAATATCAAGGAAAATAGGTCACATTACATAATAACCGTCAAAAAACCAGTAGTTTGAGGAAAAGTTTGTATTAAGGTGCAGGCAAAAATACATAACGGAGCCCACTGACCCTTAAACTGGGAGTGCATGCTGTACTCTAGGGGCTGTCTTTAGGTGAAAAACACCTAGCCAGCAAGGTAACAGAAAAAAGCATACCTAACAACAGCGAAGTAAGATGAGAGAATATTGATGTGTGGTCCGTTTAACCAATGACGTTAGCATACATACACAATATAGACACCCACAGTTATCTCCTCTGGATGGAGTTAAAGAGCCGCATGACGTATGGGAGGAACGATTTCCTCAGTAGCAGATAGCAGCCTGTCACTGAAACTGCTCCTCTGCCTGTGGATGGTACTGTGCAGTGGATGCAGTGGATTGTCTATGATTGACAGGACTCTGCTCAGCGCCCGTTGCTCTGCCACGGATGTCAGGCTGTCCAGCTCTGTGCCCACAACAGAGCCCGCTTTCCTCACCAATTGGTCCAGTTGTGAGGGGTCCCCCTTCTTGATGCTGCCTCCCCAGCACACCACCGCATAGAAGAGGGCGCTCGCCACAACAGTCTGATAGAACATCAGCAACAGTTTTTTGCAGATGTTGAAGGATGCCAGCCTTCTGAGGAAGTACGGTCGGCCCTGTCCACCATCTTAGTCTTGTCCTTAGTCCTGAATCAGTTTCTTGTACTTCTCCTCCTGTCCACTACCGATACAGCCCACAATGGCTGTGTCGTTCGTAAACTTTTGCATGTGGCAAGACTCCGAGTTGTATTGGAAGTCCGACGTGTACAGGGTGAACAGGACAGGAGAAAGCACAGTCCCCTGCGGCGCTCCTTTGCTTCTGACCACAGTGTCAGACCTGCAGTCCCCCAGTTGCACATACTGAGGTCTGCCTGTCAGGTAGTCTGTGATCCATGCCACCAGGTGTAAGCCTACTCCCACATCAGTCAGTTTGTGCCCGAGGAGCTGAGGCTGGATGGTATTGAAGGTGCTGGAGTAGTCCAGAAATGTAGTTCTCACAGCACTGCTGCCTCTGTCCAGGTGAGAGAGGGATCAGTGTAGCATGTAGACGATGGCATCCTCCACTCCCACCTTCTCCTGGTACGTGAATTGCAGTGGGTCAAGGGCGTGGCGAACCTGTGGCCTCAGGTGGTGTAGCAGCAGCCGCTCCATGGTCTTCATCACATGTCATGTCAGGGCGACCAGCCTGAAATCATTCAGCTCTGCAGGATGAGGGTCTCCCAGCTCCGACGTGCAGGCCTTCAGCAGTCGAGGGGATGCTCCATCTGGACCTGCTGCTTTGCTGGGGTGAAGCCTCCTCAGCTCTCTGCACACCTGGGCTGCTGTGATTGCAGGTGGAGAGGGAGTCTCCTTAGTGCAGGTGTCTGCTCATAGGGGGAGGGAGAGAGCAGAAGAGGGCGTGGGGGGCGTGGTGATCAGAGGTGAGAGTGGGATGGGGTTGTCAAACCTGTTGAAGAAGTTATTCAACCGGTTCACTCTGCCCACATCCCCCTCGATGGTGGCACCCCGCCTCGAGCTGCAGCCGGTGATGATCTTCAACTCGTCCCATACCTCCTTCATGCTGTTGTTCTGCAACTTCTGCTCCAACTTTCTCCTGTATTGCTCCTTCGCCTCCCTGAGCTGGACTCTGAGTTCCCGCTGCACGTGTCTAAGCTCCTGCTGATCACCATCTTTAAAGGCCTTCTTTTTCTGATTCAGAAGGCCTTTAATGTGACTCGTAATCCAGGGCTTGTTGTTAGCATAGCAGGGCACCGTTTTTACAGGAACAACAACGTCCATACAGAAGTTAATGTAGTCAGTGGTGCAGTCAACAACCTCCTCGATGTTCCCACTGCGCGACGCCTGCAGTACATCCCAGTCTGTAGTTCCAAAGCAGTCTCTCAGAGCATGCTCTGCCCCAAGAGACTACTTCCTGAATGAGTGTGTGGTTGTGGGTAGCCTCCTCACCTTCAGTTTGTAGTGAGGCTGAAGCAGAATAAGATTGTGGTCCGCTTTTCCCAGTGCAGGCAGCGGGGTGGCCCTGTATGCATCCTTTACATTTGCATACAGTAGGTCAGTAGTCCTATTTCCCCTGGTGTTACAGTCCACATACTGGGAAAAAAACAGGTAGTGTAGTGTCTAGAGTCACATGATTAAAGTCCCCAGAGATTGACATAAGTGCTTCAGGATGCTGTGTTTGTAGTTTAGCAACAACGGAGTGGGTGACGTCACACGCTACTTTTGCGTCGGCTCATGGCGGGATGTAAACAATGACAAGCTGACTGCTGGAAAGGCCGCCACTCACGGCGGTGCCGAAAGTCGAATGAGTTCAAATGAACATAAATAGTGGTTAAAAGTAAAGTTTAAGTAAAGTGCAGAGAGTGAGGTGCAAAATGTCCAGCTCAGGCTTTCAGAGCTTGTACAGCCTTGGGGAAGAAGCTGTTTTTAAGTCTTTCTCTCTGTGCCCTCATGACCCTGAGCCTGCCAGAGGGGAGTGTGTAAAAAAGACATTGTCCGGGGTGTGTGCAGTCAGACCTGATCTTTTCAGCTCTGTTTCTCAGCCGGGCAGAGTGGATTTGTTCCAAGGATGGAAGAGGGGCACCAATGACCCTCAATGCAGTTTTGATTATCCGCTGCAAGTCCTTCCTCTCCTCTGAGGTGCAGCTGGAGAACCACACTGTGCATCCATAGCTCAGGACACTTGCTATGGTGCAGTGGTAGAAGTTGGTGAGGAGTTTCTGTGGAAGCCCAGTTTTTTTTTCCAGTGATCACCAGACTGGCATGTGTTGTGTCCTTGTGTCTCCTGAAGTCAGTGCGAGCTCCTTTGTCTTGTTGGCGTTGAGAAGCAAGTCATTGTTCTGAAACCAGGATGTGAGGGCCTGGATCTCCTCTCTGTAGGCTGTCTCATCATTGTTGGTTATGAACCCCACCATGGCTGTGTCATCTGCGAACTTGTATGTGTAGTTTGTGTTATGGATGGGAGTGCAGTCGTGTGTGAATAGTGAGTATAGGAGTGGACTGAGAACACAGCCTTGGGGGGTGCTGGTGTTGAGGATGGTGTTAGAGGAGATGCGATCTCCAAGTCTCACGTGCTGTGGTCTGTTGGAGAGGAAGTCCTTAATCCAGCTGCAGAGTTGGTGGTCCAGGCCCAGTGACAGCAGCTTGTTGACCAGCTTGCCCGGGGTTGACAGTGTTAAATGCCGAGCTGAAGTCAACAAACAATATTCTCACGCAGTTGTCAGGGTTCTCCAGGTGTGTCAGTGCAGTGTGGAGCAGGAGTGAGATGGTTTCCTCATTTCACCTGTTGGCTTTATAGGCAAACTGATACTGGTCGAGGTCAGCAGGGACAGAGGCTTTGATGCGGTGCATTACCAGTCTCTCAAAGCATTTCATGATTATCGGTGTTAGTGCAACAGGCCGATAATCATTCAAGTTTGTAACTGCTGAGTGCTTCGGGATGGGGATAATGGTCGTGGCCTTCAAGCAGGTGGGAACTGTGGCCTCCTTCAGTGACCTATTGAATATGTTGGTGAAGACAGCCGCAAGTTGGTGTGCACATGCCTTTAGGGCACGTCCTGGGACCCTGTCCAGACCAGTTGCCTTCCTGCCATGGATGTTGAGCAGGGCCCACACTGTTAAGAACGACAAACGTGCCGTGTGCAGTTTAAACAATTTATTAAACTGCTAAAAACACCAGACTAAAAATGCCTAAAATAGCACACTAAAATGTAAAAGGGAGGTTTAAAGTCCATAATCAAAAGGTGTAAGAGTCCAAGGCTCAGGGGGCAGTCAAAGTAAAACAAGTTCAAAGGATGAGCTACTTAAGTTTAAAAGGGGCAAGGGGGGTGGAGATGGAGATGGCACTCTCGTATTGCTGGTGTTGTTGTCACCGAGAGAAGAAGGTGTTCAGCTGATCAGGGAGGGAGGGGTTGACTGTAGAGGGTGGGCAGGGGTCTTGTTTGTAGTTGGTAACTGTTCTGATCCCCTGCCACATTCTGCGATTGTTATTGTCCTTGAAATGCTGTTCAATTTGCATTTTATATTTCCTCTTGGCAGCAGTAATCCCCCTTCTCAGATCAATTTTTTTTCAATTTTATTTATAAAGCCCACTATCACAAATCACAATTTGCCTCACAACATCCCTCTGTCCTTTGGACCCTCACAGCGGATAAGGAAAAACTCCCCCAAAAAAACCTTTAACGGGGAAAAAAAAAACGGTAGAAACCTCAGGAAGAGCAACTGAGGAGGGATCCCTCTTCCAGGACGGACAGATGTGCAATAGATGTCGTACAGAACAGATCAGCATAATAAATTAACAGTAATCCATATGACACAATGAGACAGAAAGAGAGACAGAGACAGAGGGAGAGAGAGAGAGAGAGAGAGAGAGAGAGACAGACAGACAGACAGACAGATGCAGGACAGACGGTAATGACAGCAGCTTACAACAACATTAATGAAAGTAATAATATTATAGTTCTGGCTACTGTGGTACAATATGTTGAAAGTATGTATTAATATCTGGCAGTATACATGTGTGACAATAATCATATGTGTATAATAACAGTAGAAGTATGACTAATGACTAATGATGGCAGCAGCAGCAGGAGGCATCTGGCAGGACCACGACAGCAGCACAACCACACACGTCACACTATCCAGGCATCGCTGCGATATGAGTTAATCTGAGAGACAGTGGAGCACAAAGGCTCCGGAGAAGAAGCCAAGTTAGTGACATCCAGAATGGTCGAGTTAGCAAGATGCAGTAATAGAATATGAGAGAGAGAGAAGGAGAGAAGGTGCCCGGTGTATTATAGGGGGGTTCTCTGGCAGACTAGGCCTGAGTCAGCCTAACAAGGGGCTGGTATAGGGCAAGCCTGAGCCAGCCCTAACTATAAGCTTTATCAAAGAGGAAAGTCTTAAGTCTAGTCTTAAATGTGGAGACGGTGTCTGCCTCCCGGACCGCAACAGGAAGATGATTCCACAGGAGAGGAGCCTGATAGCTGAAGGCTCTGGCTCCTGATCTACTTTTGGAGACTTTAGGGACTACGAGTAACCCTGCGTTCTCAGAGCGCAGTGTTCTGGTGGGATAGTAAGGCACTATGAGCTCTCTAAGATATGACAGAGCTTGACCATTTAGAGCTTTATAAGTTAACAGTAGGATTTTAAATTAAATTCTGGATTTTACAGGGAGCCAGTGCAGAGAAGCTAAAACAGGAGAAATATGATCTCGTTTCTTAGTTCCTGTTAGTACACGTGCTGCTGCATTCTGAATTAGCTGGAGAGTTTTTAAGGACTTACTAGAGCTACCTGATAATAGAGAGTTACAGTAATCCAGCCTTGAGGTAACAAAAGCGTGGACCAATTTTTCTGCATCTTTTCGGGTCAGGATAGGCCTAATTTTCGCAATATTACGCAGATGAAAAAATGCAGTCCGTGAGGTTTGTTTTAAATGAGAATTAAAAGACAAATCTTGATCAAATGTTACTCCGAGGTTTCTTACGGTAGTGCTAGAGGCCAGAGCAATGCCATCTAGAGAGACTATGTCGTCAGATAAAGAGTCTCTGAGTTGTTTGGGGCCAAGAACAATAACTTCAGTTTTGTCTGAATTTAACATCAGGAAATTGGTGCTCATCCAGGTTTTTATGTCTTTAAGGCAGTTATGGAGTTTAGTTAATTGATTACTTTCTTCTGGCTTCATCGATAAATACAACTGTGTATCATCCGCATAACAATGGAAATTTATAAAGTGATTTTTAATGATGTTAGCTAAAGGAAGCATATATAGAATAAATAGGATTGGTCTGAGCACAGAACCTTGCGGTACTCCAAAACAAACTTTAGTATGTAAGGATGATTCATTATGAACGTGAACATACTGAAAACGATCAGATAAATAAGATTTAAACCAGCTTAGTGCAGAACCTTTTAGGCCAAATAAGTGATCCAGTCTCTGCCATAGAATTTGATGGTCAATAGTATCAAACACCGCACTAAGATCTAATAAAACAAGTACAGAGACGAGTCCTTTGTCTGAAGCAATCAGAAGGTCATTTGTAATTTTAACTAGTGCTGTCTCAGTGCTATGATGCACTCTAAATCCTGACTGAAATTCCTCAAAAAAATTATTATCATGGAGAAAATCACACAGCTGGTCTGTGACTACTTTCTCAGGGATCTTTGACATAAAGGGAAGATTAGATATTGGTCTGTAGTTGGCTAACACCTCTGGATCCAGGGTGGGCTTTTTTAGTAGAGGTTTAATTACAGCTGCCTTAAAAGACTGTGGTACATGGCCTATTAATAAGGATATATTGATCATATCTAATATATGAGTGTTAACTAAAGGAAAGACCTCCTTAAGTAGCCTAGTTGGGATGGGGTCTAAGAGACACGTTGATGATTTAGATTAAGAAATCACTGCGGTCAATTCTTGAAGAGAAATTGGGGAGAAGCAATCTAAATATATATTAGGTCTTACAGCTGTGTTTGAGGTTAGATAGGTACTATCTGAGGACAGGAGGTCATGAATTTTGCCTCTAATAGTTAGAATTTTGTCATTAAAAAAGCTCATAAAATCATTACTGCTAAGGGCTAAAGGAATACAAGGCTCAATAGAGCTTTGACTCTCAGTCAGCCTGGCTACAGTGCTGAAAAGAAACCTGGGGTTATTTTTGTTTTCTTCTATTAATGCTGAGTAATAGTTTGCTCTGGCATTGCGGAGGCCCCTCTTATAAGTTTTGAGACTGTCTGCCCAGATTAAACGAGATTCTTCCAGTTTGGTTAATCGCCAATTCCTTTCAAACTTTCGCGATATTTGTTTTAACCTACGGGTGTGAGAGTTATACCAAGGAGCGAACTTTCTTTGCTTTGTTAACTTCTTTTCAAGAGGAGCTACAGAGTCGAGTGTTGTTCGCAGCGAGCCTACGGCGCTATCAACAAAATGATCAATTCGGGAGCGGTTAAAGTCGGTACGGGAAACCTCTGTTACTGAAGGACTTCGTATTGAATTTAACGACGGAGTAATCTTTTCCTTAAATTTTGCGACAGCACTATCTGATAAACATCTAGTATAGTAACTGTTGCTGAGTGGCGTGTAATCGAGTAAAAAGAAATCAAAAGTAATCAAATAATGATCCGATAGCGAGGGATTCTGTGGAAAGACTGTTAGGTTATCAATTTCAATTCCATACGTCAGAACTAGATCGAGGGTATGGTTAAAACAATGAGTGGGTTCATGTACACCCTGACTGAAGCCAATGGAGTCTAATAATGAGATAAACGCGGTAGCCAGGGAGTCATTATCAACGTCGACATGAATGTTAAAATTGCCTACAATAATAAATTTATCTGATTTAAGAGCTAGACTGGATAAAAACTCTGAGAATTCAGATACAAATTCAGAATACGGGCCAGGAGCATGGTACACTATAACAAATAAAAGTGGCTGCGAGGTTTTCCAGGTCGGATGTAAAAGACTAAGAACGAGGCTTTCAAATGAATTATAATCTAGTTTAGGTTTAGGGCTGATTAACAGACTGGAGTTAAAACTGGCTACAACTCCCCCTCCTCGGCCACTGCCTCGAGGAATGTGGGTATTATTATGACTGGGAGGAGTGGATTCATTTAGACTAACATATTCATCTTGACACAGCCAGGTTTCAGTGACACTGAGTAAATCAATATGATTATCTGATATTAATTCGTTTACTAACACTGCTTTAGATGATAGAGACCTGATATTTAACAGTCCGCATTTAATTCTCCTGTTTTGTCTTTCTGTCACAGAAGAGGTTTTAATTTTTATGAGGTTGTTATGCACAACTCCTCTTTGTTTAATTTTGGATTTAAATAATTTAGGTGGTCGGGGGACAGACACCGTTTGTATAAAACTATGAAAACTATGGCTGGGTAACTGAACCAGAAGCTCAGAGAGGCGTATAGGACTGCGTCTCTGAGTCCTGATCTCAACTCTGGGTTGTCAGGGATTTAAATTACTAATAAAATTTGCCAGGTTCCTAGAAATGAGAGCAGCTCCATCCAAAGTGGGATGAATGCCGTCTCTCCTAATAAGACCAGGTGTTCCCCAGAAAGTTTGCCAATTATTAACGAAACCCACATTGTTTGCTGGACACCACCTGGACAGCCAGCGGTTAAATGATGACATGCGGCTAAACATGTCATCACTGGTCAGATTTGGGATGGGTCCAGAGAAAACTATGGAGTCCGACATCGTTTTTGCATATTCACACACCGAGACAATATTAATTTTAGTGACCTCCGATTGGCGTAACCGGGTGTCATTGCCGCCAACGTGAATAACAATCTTACTGAATCTACGTTTACCTTTAGCCAGCAGTTTTAAATTTGATTCAATGTCGCCCGCTCTGGCCCCAGGGATACATTTGACTATGGCCGCTGGTGTTGCCAACTTCACATTCCTCAGAATAGAGCTGCCAATAACCAGAGTTTTATCCTCAGCGGGTGTGTCGCTGAGTGGGGAAAAGTGGTTGGAGACGTGAACAGGCTGGTGGTGAGCCGTGGGCTTCGGCTTGGGGCTGTGCTTCTGGCGAACCGTAACCCAACCTCCCGGCTGAACGGGAGTTACCGGAGGACAGCTAGCAGAGGCTAAGGCTATGCTATGTGGCTCCGCACCGGCTACAGGGGCTGGCTAACTACCGCAGCTACTGAGTGGTTTTCCATGGTGCGGAGCCATGCTTCTAATTCACTAAGTCTCGCCTCCAACGCAGCAAATAAGCTACACTTGTTACAATTACCACTGTTGCTAAAGGAGGCAGAGGCATAACTGAACATTTGGCACACTGAGCAAGAAAGAGCAGAGGGAGAAGCCATCGCTAACTGTAGAGCTAATGTAGCTACCAAGGCTAGTAATGTGCAAACAACAGCTAAGAGATTAGTGAGAAAGTCGTAGAAAGGAGGATGGCTTTTACTGCTTAAACAGAACTAGTGTGGGTTAAGACTTGGAGTAGACGTTAAAGCAACTGAAGTGAGAACGCAGAAAGCAGGCTAGTAGAATTCACCAGAGCAGTACAGAGACGCTGTCACAGAAACACCGGAAATGACACAAGTCGCTTACCGCAATACGTCAGCACATCAGCAGGATTCAGGTCCCCTGGATCTCCTGTAGGCCTCCCTGTCACCTGATCACAGCGCCACGTTCCTGGCTTTCAGTAGGGTGTAGGCAGGGCTGTTGAACCAGGGCTTTTGGTTTTGAGACACTCTGATGTGTTTGGTTTTGGTGGAGCTCTCAACACAGAACCTGATGTAATCCAGTACTGTGGAGGTGTATTGCTCTGTGTCTCCCTGATCAAAGAGCTCCCACCTTGTGTCCTCAAAGCAGTCCTACAGTGCTGCCTCAGTCTCAGACCAAATCTGAATGGTCCTGACCTGACTCTTTGTTTCGCTAATGAGAGGTTGGTATGTTAGTCTTTAAGAACAGAGCCAAGTGGTCTGACTGTCCAAAGTGGGGGGCTGGGCGATCTTTGTAGACATCTTTGAAGTTAGTGTAAACGTGGTCCAGTGTTTTTCCATTCCATGTTCCCATGTGGATGTTTTTGTGGAATTTGGGTAACACAGACTTCAGGTTTGTGTGATGAAAATCCCCCGCCACAATGATGAAACTGTCTGGTAGTCTGTCCTGTTGTTTGCTGATTGCCTCATGCAGCCTGCTCATGGCTAACTTTGCATTAGCCCGTGGGTGAGTGTACACAGCAAAAACAAACAATGCGCTGTGCTCACGACTGAATGGGATGGCCTGCATTTTAGGGCCAGAAACTCCAAGTCTGTACAACAGTGCCTTTCTTTAACAGTGACATCAGTGCAAAAATCGTCTCTCACAAAATCACACACACCTCCTCCTTTTTTCTTCCCAGCCTCTGATGTGCGGTCTGCTCCATAGACGTTGTGTCCCTGTAGTTCCACAGCTGCATCTGGGATGTTTCCATGCATCCATGTCTCAGAAATTATTGTTATACAGCTGTCCCACCTGTTATCTACAAATTGGAGTCTCAAATGGTCCGTTTGGTGACAAGAGAGCAAGTGTTAACGAGGAGTAAGCTTGGAACGACTGGTCTGTGTGGAGCCTGATGTAGTCTGTCACCCTGCCTTCTACCTCACTTCTGTCGTCTGTATATGCACGGTCCGGGTCTGATGGCAACTCGGATTAATTCCAGGCGCTTCCGTGGATGAATAGTCCGTCTTGGAAACGGTTTCATGTCCTCTGGATTATTTTCTACCAGTATTTCCGTATTTCCATAAGTTTTAAACGTGAGTGCTTTAAAAAGTTGCTGTGAATTGGAGAGCCTCCGGCCGATGCGACTCCTTGCGCCACCATCTTGTTGCTGTTGTTGCTGTGATTCACAATGCTAAGCTGCTTAGAACAGCTCAAGCGGTTTGTCAGTGGAGGTTTTACTCTGAAAGCCAAGACGTTGTTTATATGCCACTGCCCAGGACCCTTCTTGTTACTGTAACGTTAAGCCTTTTATTCATAATTTCAGGGAGACAATGAGGGAGATTGGTACTGTGTAGGACCAGAGTGCAACTGAGTGTGTTTGCAGCTTTTCATCATGTCTTTACAAGCTTCACTATTGTATTGTCTGAATTTGGTGTTAAGAGTTTTATTTCAGTTCGGACCACTTTAGTCAAAGAAAATCTTATTTCCATTGCAATTTGATACTTGGCAGTATGGCTCCGCCTTCCATGCACCGACGTGGAAAGCCGAAGGCAGAGAGCACACCTCTCTGCCCTCAACCCGCATGCGAGGAAAGCCTCTCTGGCCTTCCGGAGTCTTATATGGAAGAGTCAGCAGAGGAGCAGTTTAACTGAGAGCCAAATTAGATTAGGTAATTGCAATGAGGCTAATCAAATCCAAACAGTGCTAAATTATAAACATACAATTAACTTAATGAAGAGAATCCAGCAGATATGTTATACATTTATTCTGTCAGCCAGCAATTTTTAAGAGCACTCATGGCTTTTTGAGCATCTAGGATGGCTTAAGTCTCGGGCCAATAGTAACTCTCATAGGCTGATGATGTCTCTCGGCCCATAGCCTTGATTGTTGAGACAGGAGCTATAGATGCAGCGGTTGTTGCTGCTCCTATGCGGAGTGAATGGACGGTGTAGTGGTCTGGCGGGAGCCCAAAGGTTTGGCAGAGGAGGCGAAGGCAAGATGCAAACCAAGAGGTTTCACCTTTAGGTGAAGTGGTTTGAGTTAAATAGATTGAATGGTAAATGGACTTGTACTTGTATAGTGCCTTGCTCATCTTCTGACCAGTCAAACTCCTCCTCATGATCCTGACAAATGGAGGATGTACCCTGGCTTCTGTGCTCCATCCTTAGCAGCTCCATCCATTGGCCCTGTCTTGTGGTTGTCCTCCTAATCATCATCTGCTCTACCTTCTAGTCAGCATGATCCCTGCCACTGCTCAGTCCCCAGGCCGTTTCCCTAAGGTCTCCTGTTATGCTGGTGTCCAGTCCCCAGGACACCTACCCAAGCTTTTCTGCCCTGCTGATCTCCATCATCCAGGCCCCATCTCTGTGGTTCCCTTTGAATTTCTAATCCAGACCTCTCACACACCCTGCTTTGTGGTGACTTCTCTATTTTTGCTGTCTGGGCCTTCTATCTCCAGCATCCCGATCAGCCATTATGAATATACTGTGCTGTGCCATCATCATCTTATCCATCCTGGCAGTCCTATCCATGTGCAGCTTCCTCCTTACCAAAATATTTGTTAGGCAGCTCCTTAAACTGTGAATAAAACAACAGGCAGAGATGAATTTACTTGCAAAAGTGATTTGGGTGTGGGTGGGACTTTGCCAATGTTTGACTATGCAGGCGAGTGAACTGTATCTCTGTTACTCCTTTGACCTCAGAGGAAAGCTTCATTTTCCAAGGAAAGCGATAATACTACCTGGAATGCAGAGTGGATCTTCATCATCCGTAAGACTCTGACGCATCAAGCTGACGGTTGGCCAGCAGTGAGCGTCACCCCAGTCTTTGTCGTGTGTCCCACGCTGTTGGCTCTTATTGGCCCTTGTTGACTTTATTCAGCTGATTCAGCACCTTGAATTGGTGTCAGGGACGGCAGAGCCCACGGGTGAACAACATCACTCTGATTAGCAGTTCAGCTCAGTGCATGAGAAAAGAAACCGAAATGAGGAAACAAAACAAATGGTTAAAGTCAAGTGGGAATTGACCAAAGCAAAATGTTACATGAAGTAGGATTATTATTCTTTAGCCATTGATCTCATAAGTAAAAACATTTTGTGATGGTTTGTGTGCGCAGTAAATATGCTTTGTTCTCTCGACACTGTATTGTGTTGTTAATGTGCTAATTGGCTAAGTAGGGTCATGGTGATCTCCTGATTTCCCTTTTTGAACAACAGTCACAAAATACTGCCCTGTGCTGTTGTGGAGTTATTTCCTCTCATGCAGGCACAGAACGTATGTGCTGGTAGGCCATTGGCTGTGGTCTTCGCACTGTGCTCAAGTGCAGCTTTTTGGTCTGGGTTAGCTCCCTCTCCATCATCTTGCTGAAAGTGGCCAGGGTGTGGCAGAGCCCAGAGCACATCTCATGGAACTGCCAGAGGCCCAATGCTGAATGCTGTCCTGGGCTTGGCCTTATGTGCCAGCTGAGGTAGTAGCCAACATCAAGTGTTTTTCCTGGCCCAAAATGAGGCGGACGTGGTACTATCCTGATCACACTTCTGCATGTATATTGTGCCTTCAACTGGCTCAAGAAAACACTTTATACAAGCAACATCTTTTAGGAGTTGTAATAATATTATGATTGAATAACAGAGCAATTATTAATAAACTGTGGCAAAATTGTTACATGATAAGTCAATTGGGATTTTTTTTTATAGTCCTAGTAATAGTTGTTTGTGTACTGAGGTAGCCGATCACATGACTTGCATGAGGTGTCTGAGACTGGGAATATGTCCACAAATACTGACATGTTGAATATCTTGCAAAACAAATTTATTCTGCCAGCAAAATATCATTTACACAAATGTAGAGCTCCTGTTTTTGAAGCATTTAGAAAATAATTTAAGAAATAACTGCATTTTAAGTAATCCCCTCTCATACACTTTTATAAGACCATTCCACCATTTGGTGACTTTAATTTTCTGCACTGTTGTTGTAACCCCCACTGAGGTCAATGTCCTTTCCCTAGCTTTGGGTTTCCTGAAGCACATATAGATCCCGCTTATACGACAACGATTTCAACTGAAAACAGTAAACTTTAGTTGCGTTGTGGCTGATCGTTTACATGACAGCAACGTTTTGGGTGCCTGAAAACACAACGTTTTGAAAACGGGTTCCAGAGTGCAGTTTTTTGGAAACAGCACCATCTCCATTGTCATGTAAACTTGAAATATGCAGTTCCTCTGAAAATCAAGACTTTTCGCACCTGCGCATTACGGTTCCAGTCACTAGGCATGTGCGAGAAAGTCGACCATCACAACAACAATGGCAGACTCCCAAGCTCTGTTTGTGCTGCTCACCATGTTGAATTTATCAACGCTTCTCCATCAAAGGGTAGCTTTACTGTGGCATTTTTGGTCATTTTTGCAGATCCGTGTGCACAGCAATTGTTATCGAAACGTTGTCGTCTGAACGCGGAACTTATTTCAAAATGAAAATGAGGAACAATTCCGTTTTCAGCGGATTGTTTTCGTGTAAACATGGCAATAATGTCCTGCCAAACATTTGACTAATTAAGCAGAGGCTTTGCAATTTAGTTTTCCACCTCTAGGTCTCCTTCCTCTAGAGTTCAGGCCTCCAGAGTTTGATGAGGTTGTTTACAAGTGTTCTTGCTTAAGAGTTTTAATGAGATCCATGGAGGGTTAAACAATCTTTTAAAAATGAACATTCCACAGACCCAAACACTTTACTCTGTGAATTCTGTAGATGAATACTCTCTAAGTGTGTTTTCAGGTCAGGTAAATGAAAAAGACTCTCCAGTCAAGGTTACATTTTATTCAGTGACGGCTCTTTTCACAGTTATTTCCTTGTGTATAATCTGTCTGTTCAGTTGTTTAACAAGCTTAATGGATGATGAATTAAATGTAACATATATAACTCTTGGTGGGCATGTCGAAGTGGACAAATACAGATATGTTTATTTTGTGATTATGTTCATAGTATATGTTCTAATAATATGCAGTAATTCCACTATTGTGCACCTTATCTGGGTTCACAAAAACCTTCATGAGCCTATGTACATTTTCATTGCAGCTTTGTTACTGAACTCTGTCCTTTTCAGCACTGCTGTCTACCCAAAGCTTTTGATTGACTTTTTATCTGAAAAACAGATCATATCATATTCTGCGTGTCTCTTTCAGTTTCAGATGTTTTACTCGTTAGGTGGTTCAGAGTTCTTACTGTTGGCAGCCATGTCTTATGACAGGTATGTTTCAATATGTAAACCTCTGAAATATCCAACTATCATGACCAAAACAACTGTCAGTATTTTCCTGGTTTTAGCTTGGGTTCTGCCTGCTTGCCAGGTTGCAGTGCCAGCTGGTTTGAGTGCCAATAAAAAAATCTGTGGCTTTATTTTACAAGGAGTTTTTTGTAACAACACAGTTTATAAACTTCAATGTGTGATCTCAAGAGTACAAATTATACATGATATGGTAATTTTGCTTAATATTGCACTTGTCCCTGTGCTTTTCATCCTTTTTACATACACCCGAATACTTCTAATAACCTATCGAAGTAGTCAAGCAGTCAGACAGAAAGCTGCACAGACATGTTTACCTCATCTGATAGTTTTAATCAACTTCTCCTGTCTGTGTGCATATGATGTCATTAGGGCTCAGATGGAATCTGACTTTTCCAAAACTGTAAGGTTGATAATGTCTCTCCAAATCATAACGTATCACCCTCTTTTTAATCCAATCATGTATGGGCTAAAGATGAAAGAAATTTCTAAACACCTCAAGAAGTTGTTCTTTCAAGCCAAAATTGTCTGATGTATTAACACTTCTGTAATTTCAGAATTGAGGATAATTTACGTAGGTTTTAAATCATTTCTACGATGAATGCACAGAAAAGAATATTGCCAACTTTAATGTGTCATCACTCATCAATTTACTGTTATTAAAATCACCCCTTTTTGCTGATCAAGTGATCAAGGTTTCCTCTTCAGATGGCAATTTCTGTCATTTAAACTGTTTCACCTAAATAATGTTTTCTGACATTGTTTGAAAGCATAGAAACCATGATTAGTTCGTACACAATTTTTTTTTCTTTTAATTTACACTGAAGGATATATGCAAATCAAGCAAAACTTTATATGGTGTAAAAACAGAGACTGGTTCTTGAATGAATTACACCACAAAAGCACCGTCTCACAAGCACATATCCCATTTATAGTGATTTAGTGTATAATGTCTCTGGGTTTCTTAAATGAGTTTATGGTTGGGTTTATTAAATGAGTTTATGGTTCATGGTTATAAATTGAAGATTGCTATTTTAAGTATTATGTTAACATGATAAAATGCTCTTTTTTTATGGGTTAATCTGTGAAGTTTTAACAGCGTTTAACACAAGAACATATTCCTGTGTTGAAGAAATCCTTATGTTTTCCTTTATTCTGTTTTTGTTTAGAAATACATCAAAATCATCCCAGTGACATGTTAATTTACATGAGCAGATTTTGTTAATGAACAAGTTGTTACTGTAAATTTGTGCCATCTGAAACAAAACAAAATTAAAATAATGATTACATTAGCATGTATGTATGGTCCCCTGTGAGGTTCATCTGCACTGTGAAGCTGCAGAAAACACAAACATGGAAACAGACACACCATGGAAACCACTGGCCTACAGAAGAGCCATGACACTGAAGGAAACAGCTGAGAGTCTGACAGCCTGATGCAAGCTAATTTGATAATCTGAGGATTTGGAATAAATATCCAATACGTGGTAGAAGACTTTTAATAAATCTTTAGAGGTCTAATGAATATACACAGCATGTATGTTATATTTGATATTCTTCAGCCAAACATGGCCAAAACGGCTCAACTCTTTGATCTGTGTCTGCCCTCAGGCTGATACAGGATTACACAGTAATATGAGCAACTACACATGCAACACTTGTCATGAAAATGACCAGCAAAATCTCAGCGCCAAATATAAAATCTACTCATTGCCAGTTGCGTGAAGTCAACCCATATGTATATGTTTCTTCAACATTTTTAGCCTGGCTGCATTATTTAAAGAACTGTCAGACAATACAAGTATACGAGAAGTTCCAATAATTTAGCCAAGAAGGTGTTAGTGGTGGTGTGATAGTGATGAAAAATGTCACCTTATGTCCTGACTATTTTGTGGTCATTTTACAATTCAATTACAAATCCACTATATTCCATATGAAGACTTTATAGTTTGATCTTTATTGTCATTGCACAAGTACAACAAAAATAAAATATGCATACCCTTTTTTTCATCAGATTATTAAAACCTTGATTGGACCTGATTCTGTTTTATAAATGTTGATCATTGTGGTGCTCGGCCCATGTGTAGAACCCTCATTTCCACACCCACAGTTAGCCATAAATAAATGTAGAAACGCCCTTAAACATCTGTTTGCATATCCATACTTGTGTCTCTTCATCAACCATGAGACCTGTCAATGAGAAATACAGGATGGTTAGGATAACTGCGATGGAAGTCATCACTCAAGAACTAATCCAGAATATAATCAGGTTTGTAACCCTTCCCAATGACCAAGTTTTAGAGTCCCCATCCTAGGAATGAATCCCCAGGAGGCACATGACAGTAAAGATGGTCTCTCCATCAACAAACTGGGGGGTGGTGAGGGTTCCAATGAGACCTTTAATTGGTTCAATCTTGGAGACGCGAAAGGATGGATGAATCCTCATAATCCTGAGAAACCAAAGACTCACCACCTTAGTCCCTTCCTTCTGTGCTCCCTCTTTAGCAACTCCATCCATTTGCCCCATCCTCTGTTCATCCTCCTGACCAACTTCCCTGTCAGCATAATCCCTGCCACTGTTCAATATCTGTTCCATTCACCTGAGGTCTCCTGCTCTGCTACTGTCCAGGACCATGGCCATCTGCCTGAGCTTGTCTACCCTACTGATCTTCATTATCCAGGCCCCATCTCTCTGCTTCTCCCTGAATCCCTAATCCAGACCCTCTGATTTTACTGTGCTGTGGCATCATCACCTTCTCCTTCCTTGCCATTCCCTCCATATACACTTCTTTCTTATCAAAATATTTTTTATGCAGTTCATAAAAAAATGTTAGGAAAAGACACCAAAACCTGCCCTTGAGTCTGCCGAAGGACCTCTCCACTGTGTCTCTGTGATTCCTTTGACCTCAGAAGAGAGCCTCATTATCCAAGGGAGAAGAGCTTTAAAATTCTTAAATTGCTCTGTCCATCCAGGCAACTTAGTGCTGTCCTGGCCACTACAGTGCAATGAGTTGGATCAAAATACTCAGGCATCATGTGCTTTGCCAGATCACCCAAAGTAAATGTCCCAGAACAACATTCTGTGATACACTGGGCTGTCCGCTGGACCATGGTGTCTTATATGGTTATCATCTGTGGCTCCAGCAACCAGTAGCAAACTCTGTTTATCTTGAACGGCCTGTTTAATCCTTTTTTTTAACATACACCAACTTGGTGCTCCTTGACACATCTTCAGTGATATAACCTGGGGTCACTGGGTGTTTTGGGTCTTTCAACAATCAGACACCCTCTCCCAGGCGCCCCAGCCGGGGTTGATCAAGCCCCGACTTGTGTCCAGGTAGCTCTACCCCACCCACAACTCTCCTCTCCTGATTCACAGCCACCTTAATGCCACCTCTGCTGCATCAGTGGCCAACTTGATGGCTCTTCTCCTCCTGGCCCCTGTGATGCCCAGCATCTTGTAGACCCTACAGAGGGACTGGCCCTCAAACCCTCTGCATCCCACCTCGATGGGCTCACACCTTGCTTGCCACCCATTGCTTCGGCATTCCTCCACCAGCTTGGTATACTTGGCCCTCTTCCTCTCATTGGCCTCCTCGATGTGGTCCTCCCAAGTCATGGTGAGTTTCAAGAGGATGACCTGCTTGGAGGCTTCAGAGGTCAGCACTATGTCTGGCGATGTTGTGGCAACAGTTTCTGGGAACTTCAGCTGCCTCCCCAAATCAACTTTCAGCTCCCAGTCTTGTTTCAACTGTGCAGGACATGGCTTTTTATATAGCTGTTTCATCATATTATTAATGCAGTTTTATAACTAGGTTCGGGAACAAAGACCACGCCTCAAACACATCCCATTTCTGTCCAAAAGTATTTAAGCACACCTGATGCATTCGCTTTCCCTTCGACACATTTCTCACATCGACAGACGTGCACTTCATGTGTAACCACAGGCTTACCTCAATCTAAAATTAATACAAACTCTAGTTTTTATTGTATCAATTAATCAACTCACCATGGATCCAGAGCTGCAGAACAATCCTCCTGATCCAGACGAAATCCACCCGAAGGCAATTATCCTTGAGTCATATAATTCCCGCAGCAGTCGGACTACAGACAAACTTTCAGGCAGAGCCGCAAGCGTTGGCCAGCTCCTCCATTCCACCTGCCCCACAAACTCTCTCCGATTCCGGATCGATCCTCTTCTCCGTCCACAAGGGTCAAGAATCGCGGTTGCCATCGGCGCTGCCGCACATGCACATTCTCCACATGTTCCCAATGATGCATTGCCGTGCACTCACGGCGCAGCCTTCTCCACGCAATAGCACTGTCCACATCACAACCCAAACCGGACACCAGAGACCAGGCGGTGGACAGTCTCCAACGCGTCCTGAAATGAAAAGGAATTCCCTCCAACTGCAGCCACACAGCTGGGTTCCATCGCCACTTCATTAAACACCACGTCTATGTAACTGTCGGCATCTGGGAATCCTCACCGAGACATCCATGCTGGGATCGCTGCCACGACATCACAGACTCCAGCCCCTCGAGGGCAGCAGCCAGTACCATTAGCTCCCCCAGCCATTGCTCATTCACCCCAATGCATCTATAACCCTTCTCTTCGTCCCAGTTTTTTCTAATGCAACTTCATATTTTCAACTCTCGTTTTCACTCTCTCGCATCTACCCTCCACTTCGTCCTAGTTTTTGTAACACAACCTCATACTTCCGACTGTCTCTCATTCTCACCCCAGAGAAGTAAATCAATGCAGCCTCTGTGTCTGGTCACTTCCCGCAGTGCTCTGAATTTGCCCCAATGCATCTACAACCCTCCACTTTGTCCCAGTTTATCTAACACAACTTTATACTTCCAACTCTCTGTCGTTCTCACTCCTGAGAAGTAAATCAATGCAGCCTCCACCGCTGGCCACCAGATTTGCTCCCATGTTTGCAACAGTCGTAACCATTTCCTCCTCCCAGAGCCTTGTATATCCATCCCAGACAAGCATTAATGGACAACTTCCTGCCCCATGTTTATCCCCTTCTCTCATTCGTTTATCCTTCCGTTATTAATTCCAGAAATTCTGACAATTAGCACCAGCCTCCAACCTTTCGACTGTTTACTTGGGTTGTCTCTTCGCACGGAGCCACTGTAACCATTTATCAGCAGAAAATTCTTGACCACATTAAAATTCCTGGGCGCTGTTGTCATTAGTAAACATCACACATATGCAATATGATTCCAAACTCCCATGCACTCTTGAAGCTCTCTTTGGGGCTCTATCCGAAGCCGAGCTCATGAAGAGACAACTCCGCCACTCTGTTTCACTCCCAGGATCCCTCCTGTGTTCCTGCCTTTGACTCAACACATTCATCACCGTGCTCGCCAGCTACCCTCCATCCCTCATCCCTTCGTCCCACATCCCTCAACCCTTCATCCCTCAACCCTCTATCCCTCATCCCTCATCCATTTGACCCTTCATCCCATAATCCATCATATGCAATAAATCATTCAAAATCTTTATCTTATTGGTGTGGCCTTTGGTAGTGAATTGTCAGTTACCACTTCTTGAGTGTTTAGGTTGATTTATAAACAAAAAAACAAGTGAAAGTCCAGGGTTGTTGGACCTGTCCCACCGACCCCATAAGGGCTTTCAAGCTCCTTCTATTACCTTGTTATTGTAGCGTTTCTACCATCCTCCAGCGTATCATACAGCAAGTGCCATCTGTCCGCATATCATACTGCTGTGACAGATGCCATCCAGTCTACCAACTGTATACCATAATACAGTGAAAGGTTCTTTCTGATTGCGTTACAAACTAATGGTGCCCAGCAGCATATCATACCACCGCAAAAGGTGGCTTTTGACATCTGTGTCTGACATTGAATCATTGACAAAGTGGCGGTATTTGACATCTTCGGAATGAGAACAGGCAGGTATTGCAGACACCAAAGTGCATCGCACAGAACTGCCAGAGGAAGAAGGCTTACTTGGGCTCAGCCTTCAGTGCCAGCTGTGGCAGTAGCCAGTATCAGCTTGACAGGTTGATTGAGCTTGAACACGTAGACATGTCCGGATCCAGACGACCAACTAGCCAGAGGCTTTGCAGTTACATTTTCAACCTCTTGTCCTTTGGGTTTCCTTCCTTTAGAGTTCAGGCCTCCAAAGACTGATGAGGAGAGTGTGATGAAATTGTTTACAAGTTAGTTGTTCTTGCTAATGAGATCCATGGTGAGCAAAGCAATATGATAAATAAGAGAATGTTCCACGGACTCAAACACTTCACGGTGAATTCTGGAGATGAAAACTCTCTCAGTGTGTTTTCAGGTCAGGTAATTGAAAAAAGACTCTCCAGTCAAGGTTACATGTTTATTCAATAACAGCTCTTTTCACAGTTATTTCCTTGTGTATAATCTGTCTGTTCAGTTTTTTAACAACCTTAATGGATGATGAATTAAATGTAACATATATAACTTTTGGTGGGCATGTCGAAGTGGACAAATACAGATATGTGTATTTTGTGATTATGTTCATAGTATATGTTCTAATAATATGCAGTAATTCCACTATTGTGTACCTTATCTGGGTTCACAAAAACCTTCATGAGCCTATGTACATTTTCATTGCAGCTTTGTTACTGAACTCTGTCCTTTTCAGCACTGCTGTCTACCCAAAGCTTTTGATTGACTTTTTATCTGAAAAACAGATCATATCATATTCTGCGTGTCTCTTTCAGTTTCATGTATTCTACTCTTTAGGTGGTTCAGAGTTCTTACTGCTGGCAGTCATGGCTTATGACAGATATGTTTCAATATGTAGACCTCTGAAATATCCAACTATCATGACCAAAACAACTGTCAGTATTTTCCTGGTTTTAGCTTGGGTTCTGCCTGCTTGCCAGATGGCAGTGCCAGCTGGTTTGAGTGCTAATGAAAAACTTTGTACCTTTACTTTAAAAGGAGTTTTTTGTAACAACACAGTTTATAAACTTCAATGTGTGATCTCAAAAGCACGTTTTGTACGAGATATGATTATACTGGTTAATGTTGCACTTGTCCCTGTGCTTTTCATACTTTTTACATACACTAGGATATTCCTAATAACTTATCAGAATGGTAGAGAAGTCAGAAAAAAGGCTGCACAGACTTGTTTACCGCACTTGATCGTTTTGGTAAACCTTTCCTGTTTGTGTGTTTATGATGTCATTATAGTTGGACTGGAACCTGTTTTTCCAGAAATTGTTCATCTAATAATGACTTTACAAATTGTTTTGTATCACCCTCTATTTAATCCAATCATGTACGGAGTAAAGATGAAAGAAATTTCCAAACACCTTAAGAGGTTGTTCTGTCAAGCCAAAATGAAGTAATGCATAAACACTGATTAGTGTCTTATTTTTAACTGTAATCATGGATTAATCAAGGATAAGTGACTCCCTGTGATCGTTTGGTTTTGTTTAACCTCTCTAACTCCGCCTGGACGCCGACGTCCTCACCCTCGGTATTGCTGGATTCAGGGAGCTCTCAATTTTTCAAAAATAACATTGTTTTTCTTTTATTTCTTATGGATTTCGCACCAGAGCAGCCTAAACACACAAAGTCCAAAATTGCGATGAGTGGTGACAAGTCATGTCATACCGTTTTTCGACGGGAAAAGTTACAGGATTACTCGCGATCTTATGCAGAGCACGAGTAGGGACTTAAATCTTTTATAAAAGGTAAGAGTCTCACTCCTACCACTATTTTTGGCTGAGATATGCCGCCTAGAAAGTGGGATCATAACTTTCACGTTTCATATGGCTTTATTTGGTGATATTTTATGGTGTTTCTGTGTCATAAACAACATCAGCTATCATAATCACACCTGATTTCAAAAAGGTACAATGTTTGAAGCTGGCTGAGTGTTGTTTGATCACTGATAGTACTGTTTTGAAGCAGAGTGAGCTCTCTTGTCATTTGGAGCTCCGCGTGGATCTTTTCATAGACAAAACACTGTAGAATGGTCATACTTTGAGCAATCTTCTTCAAATTTGAAACAAATGTTCATTGACAGTGTGCCTACAGCCCCACAGTGTCATTTACCTGCTCAGATGAAGCCACAGACAGTTATTCATCCTATAATACATTTTTTATTTTATTTTAGGCAAAATCTTCAACTTTTTACTGACTTCAGAGGCCCATTACTCTGTCTCTGTATCACCTAGAGTGTTTCTGACATTTTCAAAAGAACTTCAGGGAGTTTTCTTTCTGGCAAGACCTCATGCATGCATGTAGTCAGAGCGGTTCAGAGGCTACAGTCATTTTAATTTGGGTATGTCATTTTAGGTGTTTTCGCTACAAAATGGGGGTGAAGTGCAATGTCAGAATTTGTTAGTATGACTTATACACAGTAAAGCAAACATCAGCCTTGAAAATGTAACGACTGATCAATGAATTTTAGAACATAGTATCTTCATTCTGTTATGTGATCACAAGTTTCATTCTGAATTTGTTGCTCTAAAATAATTGTTTCAATATCACACACTCACACATGCACATACACACATACAACAAACAAAAGGTTAATTTACAGTAACAGGTTATTCCGTCTTTGTTTTCCTTTATCGTGTGTTTTGTGTGCAATTCAGGGAATATCAATTAAACTGTTGTTACAAATGAACTGTTTAACACAGCTGTCACAGGGCCAGAACTTCCACTGAGATTTTGGGGTCATGTCATCAGTGTTTCTGATTAAAATCACGTTCGATCACACTGAACTTCTATAACAGTTAACATGACTTTTAAACATCTAGCATCTTTAAATGTGGTGTTATGTTTACACAACTGACAGACATATAACTTTGAAGAAAAAAAAGATAAGAATGATACGTTATACTATCTATCTAAACAAAGAAAAAATTCCAACATTCCACTCTCAAAGTCAACACATGAAATTCAGGTATAGGAAAAATAAGGTTGATACTGGGTATTTTTTCTGAATTGTTATGGGTTCATTATAAGCCTGTTATTGGAAGAACAGTGTTCTTTCCACAATCATTTCCTTGTGTATCTGCCTCTTTGAGAATCTTAATGGATGATGAATTAAATGTAACATATATAACTCTTGGTGGGCATGTCGAGGTGGACAAGTGCACGTTTTGTTATCATTTTCACAGCATATATTCTAATGATATGCAATAATTCTACTATTTTGTACCTTATCTAGGTTCACAAAAACCTGTCAACTCAAAGTGTTTAACTGACTTTTTATCTGAAAAACAGATCATATCATATTCTGCATGGCTCTCTCAGTTACATATAAGTTAAGTGCAACACACATTGGCAGCGGCGCGCAGCAGTACTGTCGACCCAGCCCGTTAGGTGGCTGTACCTACACTAGTTGCCAACAGTTGCCAACTGCTAGTAACAGAAGAAGAAGAGGAAAAACTTTGAGGCAACAACAACTTGGATTTCACGGTTAAGTTTCTTATCAAAATCATCTTATTAAAAATTTTAAAAACTTAAAAACGTTAAGCATCCAGATACCCCTTTGAAAGCTACAAATGAAAAGGCTTTACTCGCAGCGCCAGCCGCGCTGGAAATAGAGCAGTGGGCTGAAGCAGAGTGGTGCAGCGTGTTAGCCGGTGCCAGTGTGGGTTTGTTCATAGAATATAATGGAGGCGGGCGTTTTGACATGTGGCGTATGGCAGCGGTGTGTGTTGCACTTTAGTCTTTTGGTGGTGCAGAGTTTTTACTGTTGGCAACCATAGCCTATGACAAGTGTCCAAATATCATGACCAAAACAACTGTCAGTATTTTCCTACTTTTAGCTTGGGTTCTGCCTGCTTGTCAGGTCACAGTGCCAACTGGTTTGAGTGCTAATAAAAAATTCTGTAACTTTATTTTACAAGGGGTTTTTTGTAATGATACAGTTTATAAACTTCAATGTGTGGTCTCAATAGCATATAATATACAGAATATGGTAATTTTGCTTGATGTTGCAATTGTCCCTGTGCTTTTCATACTTTTTACATACACAAGAATACTTATAACCTAAATAAGTAGTCGAGAAGTCAGACGAAAAGCTACACAGACATGTTTACCTCATCTGATAGTTTTAGTCAACTTCTCCTGTCTGTGTGCATATGACATTATTACCTGATTTCATTACCATCGTTTCTTGGTGCCACCTGCACATGTTGAAGACTATGTGTGTTTGGCACACATAGGTCGGGCAGTAACAGACTCTTTTGACATCCTCCATGGTGGGCCAACAGAACTGTTTAAACCCCAGGGTGCAACAAACATCTTGGCGGCAACATATGCAAGGCAAAAGAATTGAGCAGAAGATTGCAGATTTGACTCAGGAAAGAATCCTACTTGACTTGTTTCTTTTACCAACATTGAGTTGCACTATTTTGGCCCAATTTAACTGACTGACTCCTGCATTCATGGTTCTGCTCCAAGAAATGCAGACATGGATAAAAGTGAGGAAGAACTTTAACATTGGAGACATTGTCCTCGTGGTTGACCTCACCTCTCTTTGGGTGTCATGGTTATTAGGCAGAATACTGGAGACCAAGCCTGATGCAAGAGGTCTTGTCTGCTCAGTGGAGTTCTGGGTTTAATCCCAGGCTCTGTAGGCTGCAAACATTAGCCTACGGAGAATAGTGTCTTGCTAATCAGTGGTGTTCTTTTTTATTTGATGACTTTTTTTGATGGATTTAAACTTAAGTTGTGAATGAATCATGAGCGTCCATGCTTTTCTATCTCTATCATATAAATGGTACTGTGATGATACCATTATTGTTATAGTCATGTGTGCTACATAAACATCATTGATGATAATGACATTTTTGATGATGTATTAGGGTCTTAAACCCATTTCATAGGAGAAGATTTCAACCACTTAGGGTTAGGGTTAGGATTAGGGCTGGGGTGGCAACAAGGCACAGGAAAATGAGGGAGCAGGTAAAACGAAGAAATTGGATTGGGCCTAAGACTTTAGTCATTGAAAGCCTATATTCAAGCTGTCCACATCCTAGAGACTGAGGAATGACAGGTCCTCCTTCTGAAGATCACAGACATCAATAAGAGATGTAATGTGTAAATTTGTTATTGTTTTTTTTCTTTTTTTCGGAATGCATTGGTTTGTCATTTATTTAGTGGCTCCTTTTTTGTAATTAATTTAAAAAAATTTGATTCTATAGAGAGCAATTAGGGGCCGGTGTGTAGGAGTGTCATTTAAGTTTATTTCTATTCACATAAATTATTGATTTTTCTACATTTGTGCATGCAAGTGGGCACCCTCAACAGTTGGTGAGGGTACAAGGAAGCAGATACTGTCATTGATCTCAGCCTTAACCACCGCAAATGAATGAAACCTGCAAAATATAAGGGCACTAAAATGACTTCATTTTGTTTTCTCACTTTGTTTGTTTTGCAATAAATTCTAAGTAACAGTCAATGTGATCACTCTTTGGAATCATTTTTTGAAAAGAAGGAAGTTGCAGCTACGCTATATTTAAGACGTACAGGCACTATACTACAGGAAAATACTTTCAGACCACTTGAGGGAGCAACAGCTTAGTCCATGCCCCAGAATCACTCCAGTAGCCTCCCCAGAATTTCAACTCAAATTGCAGGGCCCAATGTTGTGATGGTAAGATCAGCTCCAGGTCCAAGTTGACCAATATAACATTTACAAAATATGTCTTTTTGCATGGATTATAGAAACTGATGGAAACAATGTGTAGGAGGGATAAAATGCCAAATTGACTTATGGCTAAGCCACGCCCCCCTCCACTCACTCGGACAAACTATCAACATTTAGTGACGGGGCGCTATGGCAGGTGTCACAGTACACGGCATTTCGCAGGAGGCAATTGATGATTTTTTCGGGACATAACGATCAGATGTCATTGAGAAGTAACCAAAAGGGCCTAAACTACGCATTGGAGGGATATATTCATCATTTTATTGTTGAGAAGGTCGATGAAAAGCTTAAATTACAAGCCAAAATTTACAGGTCACAGTGTACACTTGTGAACCGCATCTGGTTGCCGTCGCCATCAAAGACAACAAGTTAAAGTGCCACTGAAGTTAAGGTTTTTGGCTCAGAATATGAGAAAAGGATAACGGCCTTTTTACCATCTTTACCAAGAGTGTCTCTCCGTTAGTTTGGTGCTACAGTATTTACACTGAATCATTCAGCATAACGTTTGCCAACCTTTGTTATCTCTGCCATTACAGATAAGTTAATGAAGCTAAGCTCCAGAAGTTAACGTTAGCTTAACTAGAGCCCTTTGGACAACAGCTAACAATGATGTACGATCACCAAAGTACAAAACTAGACCAAAATAGGCTAATGAACTCCCAGCAAACAAGGTGACATGATGAACAACGCAGCTAGGAGCTAACGTTAGGCTAACTTTAGCTAACATTAGCTAGAGATGTTAAAGATAACTTTATATTTCTTTCCAGCAAAGTGACAATATGTTGCCGTACCTTAGAACAGATGTAGACATCATTGTTAATCTTATTCACGCTAAGTTGATGTTGTGGTCTAACGTTACCACACAGCTTTATCCAAAGGAGACACTTTTCTCGGTTGAGATGTGGTTTAAGAAAGGATAAAAAATACACCCCGTTGCCCAGCCTCTCAGGATACCTTGTGTCAGAGTTGCATGTACCCCACGCACACCGTTTGACCATTTTTAAACTTCAAATTTCCGAAAAAGCTCATAAAACCAAATAAAACTGACTTTCTGTAATGCATTTCAATGAACGTCCAGGCAGAGAATGTCCGAGTGTATGGGAATGGCTATACGCATTGTGATTGGCTCATTGCGTTTGAGGGTGGGGCTTACCCAAGGTCAGTTACTGGCAAAGAACAGGGGTCTTTGCAGTAGCAGATCCTGATATGGGCTGAATGGGCGTTTACCCAGGGCGGCACTTTGTCACGAAGTGTGGGGGGGTGGCAGGAGTGGCAAGTGCTGGAATTTGTAATTTACGTGACAACGCCTGAACGCAACACAGGCTCCGCCCCAACTGACTGTATGTTCAGTGCTGTGCTGCACTGCTGTGTGAGCTGCGTGTTACACACTGTCCATAACAATAATTATGTCAGGTAACAAACTGTCGGCACCATGGGGGGGTGTCGCCCAGGGCGCCATTTAGGCTAGAACCACCACTGGGTCTTTGGTTAAAAAAAACAAAACAAACAAACAAAAACCAAGCACCAGTATATCCCAAGTAAGTGTAGAAAGAAACTGGAATCACCACCTCATAGTTGTATGCTTCAAAGAACCGGTCAGGTTGCAGTTACAGTTTACATCCATGTCTGTGAAAACATGGGTGCTTCAAACACCTCTTTACCCTGGCAGCACAGATGATCTATACAATCAGCACAGTTTCAGGGTGGACACCCACGGTTAGTGCTACCAATTCAGTATCTGACCAAATGTTGCCTCTTCTCCTCACAGAGAAGTTGGCATTTGACCTTTTAGATATATAATTAATCATTTTGTCATGTTAGACATTTGTGTGAAATTTTGTCAAAGCTAAAAAATCTTGTTTTGTGATGTAACCTCTGACCACCAAATTCTAATCAGTTAATTGCTGAGTCCAAGTGGACGTTTGGGCCAAATTTGAAGAAATTCCCTCAAGGTGTTCTTGAGATATAGTGTTCACATGAAATGAGACTTCCCCAAGGTCACAGTGAGCTTGACCTTTGACCTATGACCACCGAAATCTAATCAGTTCATCTTTGAGTTCAAGTGGATGTTTTTGCCAAATTCTAAGAAATTCCCTTGAGGCATTTTTGAGATATCACTTTCATGACAATAGGAGGGATGAATGGACAGATGGAACACCCGGAAACATAATACCTCAGACCAAGGCAATCGCTGGCGCAAAAAATTTAATAGTGCTGTTAATTATTGTGCACTGTCTCTATTGATATAATAGATCTCGTCTCTCGTCTCGTCGTCCTCCGCTTATCCGGGTCCGGGTTGCGGGGGCAGCAGCCTCAGCAAAGAAGCCCAGACACTCCTCTCCCCAGCCACCTCCGTCAGCTCTTCCGAGGGAACCCCGAGGCGCTCCCAGGCCAGCTGGGCAATGTAATCCCTCTAGCGTGTCCTGGGTCGGCCCCGAGGTCTCCTCCCGGTTGGACATGCCCGGAATACCTCCCAAGGGAGGCGTCCGGGAGGCATCCTTACCAGATGCCCGAACCACCTCAACTGGCTCCTCTCGATGTGGAGGAGCAGCGGCTCTACTCCGAGTCCCTCCCGGATGTCCGAGCTCCTCACCCTATCTCTAAGGCTGAGCCCAGCCACCCTGCGGAGGAAACTCATTTCGGCCGCTTCTACTCGCGATCTTGTTCTTTCCGTCACTACCCAGAGCTCATGACCATAGGTGAGGGTTGGAACGTAGATCGACCGGTAAATCAAGAGCTTCGCTTTCTGGCTAAGCTCCCTTTTCACCACAACGGACCGGTTAAGCGTCCACATCACTGCTGACGCCGCCCCAATCCGCCTGTCAATCTCCCGCTCCATCCTACCCTCACTCATGAACAAGATCCCGAGGTACTTAAACTCCTCCACCTGAGGCAGGACCTCCCCCCCGACCTGGAGTGGGCAATCCACCCTTTTCCGGCTGAGGACTATGGCCTCAGACTTGGAGGTGCTGATTCTCATCCCAGCCGCTTCACACTCGGCTGCGAACCGTCCCAGCGAGAACTGGAGGTCACTGTTCGATGGAGCTAGGAGGACCACGTCATCCGCAAATAGCAGGGACGAGATCCTCCTGTCACCAAACCTGACACCCTCCACCCCTCGGCTGCGCCTAGAAATTCTGTCCATGAAAGTTATGAACAGAACCAGTGACAAAGGGCAGCCCTGGCGGAGTCCAACCCTCACCGGGAACAGGTCCGACTTACTGCCAGCCACGCGAACCAGACTCGTGCTCCTTCGGTACAGGGACTGGATGGCCCTTAGCAAAGGGCCACCAACCCCATACTCCTGGAGCACCCCCCACAGGATGCCCCTGTGGACACGGTCGTAAGCCTTCTCCAAATCCACAAAACACATGTGGACTGGTTGGGCGAACTCCCATGCCCCCTCCAGCACTGCCCCCGATGTCCACGCAATGTTGCAGAGGCATGTCAGCCAGGACAGCCCTACAACATCCAGAGCCTTGAGATATCCAGGGCGAATCTCGTCCACCCCCGGGGCCCCGCCGCCACGCAGTTCCTTCACTACCTCGGCGACTTTTGCCCCCGAAATTGGTCGACCCGCCCCCAAGACCCCCGGCTCTGTTTCCTCACTGGAATACGTGCTGGTGGGATTGAGGAGCTCCTCAAAGTATTCCTTCCACCGCCCGACAATGTCCCCAGTTGACGTCAGCAGCTCCCCGCCCCCACTGTAAACAGTGTGAGCAAGTTGCCGCCTTCCCCCCCTGAGGCGCTGGACGGTTTGCCAGAACCTCTTTGGAGCCGATCAATAGAATTAGAATATATTCTATTAGAATAGATTATTCATTGTTCTCAGCCAATAACTGAGAAGCAATCTATTGTTGATCTTTTTAATGAACACTTTGTTTCTGCTGGATATTTGTTCGATCGCTTGTTTCCCGATTTGAAATCCAGTGTCTTGTCCAGCCCTCCCACTGCTGAAGAGACTCCAGGTTCTTATGGTTTTGCTTTTGAACATGTTTCTACTGCTTCTGTCCTTAAAGCTTTAAAAGCAAGTGACCCTAAGAAGTCTCCAGGCCCAGATGGCCTGGATCCCTATTTATTAAGACTCTCAGCAGAACTTATAGCTGAACCTCTGGCTAATATTTTCAACTTATCCCTGTCCACTAATTCTATCCCTAAATCTTGGAAGGAGGCATATGTTTTGCCCATCTTTAAAGGGGGGGATCCCTCTGACCTGAACAACTATCGGCCTATTTCAAAACTCTCAGTGGTTGCTAAAATTATGGAATCCCTGGTGAATGACCAGCTAAAGGAGTTTTTATTAGAAAGCGGTCAGCTTAGCTCTGTTCAGTCTGGTTTTAGATCAGGTCATAGCACTATAACTGCTGCCTCCAAGGTGCTGAACGACATAATTCAGGGTCTTGATAATAATAAACACTGCGCTGCAGTGTTTATTGATTTATCTAAGGCATTTGACACTGTGGACCACACCATCTTAATCAATAGACTCCATAATATTGGCTTGAGTGTAAACTCTGTTAGTTGGTTTGCAAATTATCTTACTGACAGGTCACAGACAGTCCTTGCCGATGGTCAGAGGTCATCTTCCAAGTCAATTGCCCGGGGTGTGCCCCAGGGGTCTATTCTGGGGCCTATCTTGTTTACGATTTATATAAACAACATTGGCACAGATATACAAAATTGTGATAAATCTAACTTTCATCTGTATGCAGATGATACAATTGTTTATTCTTGTGCCTCCTATCTGTCCTGCGCTTTTCAGCACCTCCAAAAATCGTTTAGCTCGATTCAGGCTGATTTTAAAAATCTTAAACTGGTTTTAAATGCTAGTAAAACAAAAGTCATGTATTTCTCTAGATCCCACTCCCAGCCTCCTGTTCCTCACGTTTTCACCACTGATGGAAAGTGCATAGAACAGGTGGCTTCCTATAAATATCTTGGAGTCTGGCTTGATTCTAAACTTACTTTTTCTATTCATTTGGATAATCTTGCCAAAAAACTCAGGATTAAACTAGGATTTTACTTTAGAAACAAGCATTGTTTTACTCTCACTGCCAAAAAGAGACTTTTCATGGCTACCTTTCTTCCCATGATTGATTATGGTGATGTTCTTTATATGCATGCCTCTGCTGCATCCCTTAAGGCTATAGACACAGTCTATCATGGTGCCTTGCGCTTCATTTTGAATGCCAAATCTCTCACCCATCATTGTTTCTTATATGAAGGGTCTGGTCTGACATCACTAAACTATCGCAGATGGCGCCACTGGCATATTTTTATCTACAAAGCCATCTTAGGGCTACTCCCTGGCTATTTGAACCGCCTACTCAATCACTCTACTAGTGGGTACAGCCTGCGCTCTCAGGACTTCTTGTTGTTTTCGGTCCATCGCGCCTTCACTGAATTTGGGAAAACCGCTTTTAGTTATTATGCCCCTTGGTCCTGGAATCAGCTCCAGAAAACGCTAAAATTGGCTGACCTTGTTTCCTTGGGTGATTTTAAATGTTTGTTACAGTCTGTAAAAACAGAGCTCTGCAACTGCTTTCTTTGAATTTGATGTGTACCGTATGTACTTTATGTATCTATGTACTGCTGTGTTTATGTTTTTTGTTGTTGTATTGTTGTAACATTGGTTTGCTGCCTTCTTGGCCAGGGCTCCCTTGTAAAAGAGATGTCAATCTCAATGGGACTCACCTGGTTAAATAAAGGATAAATAAAAAAATAAAAAATAAAAAAAAATAGTCTTTCTCCATGGCCTCACCGAACTCCTCCCACACCCGAGTTTTTGCCTCCGCGACTGCCGCTGCTGCGCTCCGCTTGGCCCGCCGGTACCCGTCAGCTGCTTCTGGAGACCCACAGACCAACCATGCCCTGTAGGCCTCCTTCTTCAGCCTGACGGCTCCCCTCACCTCTGGTGTCCACCAGCGGGTTCGGGGGTTACCGCCGCGACTGGCCCCCGCGGCCTTACAGCCACAGCTCGCAACAGCCGCCTCGACAATGGCAGAGCGGAACAAGGCCCATTCGGACTCAATGTCCCCCTCCGCCCTCGGGACGCGGTCGAAGCTCTCCCGGAGGTAGGAGTTGAAGATCATCTTGACAGGATCTTCCACCAGGCGTTCCCAGCAGACCCTCACTGCTCGTTTGGGCCTGCCAGGTCTGCACGGCGTCCTCCCCTGCCACCTGATCCAACTCACCACCAGGTGGTGATCAGCTGACAGCTCTGCTCCTCTCTTCACCCGAGTGTCCAGAACATATGGTCGCAGGTCAAATGACACGACTACAAAGTCAATCATTGACCTGCGACCTAGGCTGTCCTGGTGCCACGTGCACCGATGGACATCCTTATGCTCGAACATGGTGTTAGTTATGGCCAAATTGCGACCCGCACAGAAGTCCAATAACTGCACACCACTCGGGTTCAGATCGGGCAGGCCGTTCCTCCCAATCACATCCCTCCAGGTCCTGCTGTTATTGCCCACGTGAGCGTTGAAGTCCCCTAGCAGAACAATGGAGTCCCCGGTCGGGGCACTGTCCAGCACCTGTCCCAGGGACTCCAAAAAGGGCGGGTACTCTGAACTGCTGTTTGGCGCATAAGCGTAGACAACAGTCAGGACGCAACCCTTTCGTAAAAAGTAAACCCCAACGTACAGGCAGAGAGTCTGGGGGCTATCAGAAAGCCCACCCCGGCCCTCCGCCTCTCACCCGGAGCAACTCCAGCAAAGGAGAGAGTCCAACCCCTCTCAAGGACTTGGGTTCCAGAGCCGGAACTATGTGTCGAGGTGAGGTCGACTATATCTAGCCGGTAGCGCTCAACCTCTTCCACAAGCTCCGGCTCCTTCCCCGCCAGAGAGGTGACATTCCATGTCCCAAGAGCCAACTTCCGTAGCCGAGGATTGGACCGCCAAGGCCCCCGCCTTGGTCTGCTGCCCGATCCACACTGCACCAAATATAATAGATATGAGAGGAAAATATCAGTGGTTTGAAAGTTGTCTGAAGAGACTTTGCCATTGTGATGTGAACAGATGACTGAAATGCTACAAAAAATCCCTTCGGACTTATTGCTGCTTGCATCCTAGCAGCGGGCAGAGATAAAGTTTCCACTGCCACTTCTGTCTGGAGCATTAGAGGTGAGACGCTTTATCTGTCAAAGCTCTTTTTTATCGAGCTGATCATGTGTTGTTTTGTGAAAGTTTTATTATTACAAATACCTGTGTTGAACCTTAAAACTTAATATTTTGTTGGCTGATGTTTGTAGTTTTTAAACTATTATAGGAAACACAACAGACTGAGGATCTTTTCAGTAGATATCTAAATTGTCTGCTTTACTGGTAATGCACATAAAGGATCATCATGCTGTAGGACTACATAATCTCAATACAAGCATAAAGATGTAACATTTTACTGCTATTATACCAACATTACGTCATCACTTTATTTGTGAAATTGTATTTAAGCTTTCCCCATGCTGTGGGAAAACAGTTGACTTTGATCTGTTTATCATATACAAACTGTGACAAGTAATGATGTAGGATGATAATTCAATAATTAACATGTTTATTAGCTGGTTCTGCAGGTGGTACATTTATATTTGGATGAATGGATTTGTGCACACATTTCTATATAAGTACAACAGGTAAGGAAAACGTGATTCTTATTTTACTTAACTAAAATGTAATTGTACTGAATGTTGTCTTGGGCCAGTTTTAGCCTTTATTTAAATTCTCCTTTCTTTTACTTTATCTTCTTTCACTCTCTCCTGTTTGTTCTTTGAAACCATCTTTTATTTTAACTCTATAATGCAGACATGAGGAGCAACAGGAGCCCGAGTGACTGTATGTAATACTGTTTATATCACTGAATGCACTCAAACAGAAATGTCAGGTCGGTGGTGCATGTAGTAAATGTAGGAATGAAGTTTTTCCACCCAGTCTTATTTTTCAAAAATTACTTCTAGTTACTTGAATCTTTCAAGGTAAACTGAATATTGTCAGGTACAGCTGTTATGAGTATCTTAAGCAACTTACATGCATGCATGTGTGTTTTATGTCTGATTAAAGTGTGTGGTAAAATAAGATTGTTTGCTTCAGACAATTTAATCTCATTTACTGCACCTCAGTCTGTTTTTCACCCTCCGTCTTTCCCTCTATCACTCTCACTTCTCTTCATCCAGCTCTGCTGTTGTGCAGACATGGAGAGCAACAGCAGCCTGAATCCTTTATACTTTCAGCTCACTCTGTTTGCAGACTATGGGCCCCTCAGATATCTGTTCTTCAGTCTGTGTCTGTTGGTCTACATGACTATAATCTCTGCTAACATTGTCATTGTTGTCACAGTCTGCCTACACAAGTCTCTGCATCAGCCCATGTTCATTTTCATCTGCAGTCTGTCTTTTAACTCTCTGTACGGCTCAGCCGGCTTCTTCCCCAGGTTTCTGATGGACATTCTGTCTGACACTCACTTGATCTCACGTCCATTGTGTTTCATTCAGATGTATGTTATTTCCACCTATGCAGCATTTGAGTTTACCATCCTCGGTGTCATGGCCTATGACAGATTTGTTGCTATTTGCCAGCCCTTACACTATCACAGTAAAATGACGTTAAGGATGGTGCAACATCTTTTGGTCTTTGCCGTGTTCTACCCTGCACTTGCATGTGGGTTTTGTCTCTATCTTACTGTTCGATTACCGTTGTGTGGAAATAAACTGCACAAGCTTTTCTGTTCAAACTGGCCGGTGGTGCAGCTCTCTTGCATAGACACAACTGTGAACAACATAGCAGGTCAGCTTGTTGCGATGTCAACCATCTTCATCCCCCTATTCTTCATCCTGTACACCTACCTGCACATTCTGCTCGTCTGCAGGAGAAGCTCATCTGAAATCAGAGGAAAGGCTGCACAAACGTGCCTTCCTCACATAGTGACATTAATTAACTATACTCTATCTATATTCTGTGATATGTTATTGAGGCGATTTGAGGCTGATAAAATGAATCCAGTGTTCACAGTTGTTTTGTCTTTAGAGTATTTAACCATTCCACCCATCAATAACCCTCTAGTTTACGGCCTGAGTCTGCCTCAAATAAAAGGAGTGATTTTTAGATTTTTTAAGAAAAGTCCTGCTGCCAAAATGTAAAACTCAATATGTACGTAAAGCAAACAATAAAGCTTTAAAGTACAAAACATGCTTCTGGAATATGCTCAGTATATTCATCCTTGGGTTTTGTTTGCTATCATATTCATTTTAAGGAGACCTATGAATAGAATAAATGTAATCGTAAATAGATAATCCTGAACCATAACTATGATATTAACATTGCACAAGTTGTAAATGCATGGTTCAACTCACAGTTGCACAGGCTAAAATAAAAAAAGAAATCTCCAACACTCATATTGTGGGTTGATTTTTGTCTCAAATGTAATATATTTCTCAAACATTAAATGTAAATGCTGGTTAGACCATGTGCTGCTTTTTCTGACATATTGTAGGTGTTTCAGGATTTTAGGTGTGTTGTTGTTGTGTTGTAGGTGTGTGGCAATTTGGATGCTGAATGTCTCACAATGTTTTTAACTTACGTCTGTTAGTCTGTCTTTATTTTGTGTTTTAATTATTTTTTGTGTTGTGAACTACTTGCCCTTTGTAATTACAATAACACTACCACTTACATTTCTGCAAACTCAAACCATAATTTTTCCCCTAACCTTAACCAATGTGCTTTTTTGCATAAACCCAACCATTCACAGGATTCAGGATGTGACCCCTGCTGTCAGCGTAACAGTCCTGTCCACTTTGAATGTCCACTACCCACCTCAAACCCCTCACTATGCATCTTGTGTGCATTTCCCTCACTGAAGACAATAAAAGTGATTGCCTGCATCACAGCCCTGTCAGCAACTATGGTTTTCTTTAGAACGCTTTTTGCATTGGCATACCAACATTTCTTCCAAGCCTTGGCAGGTGAAGTTGCTGTCTGCATTAGCAGAGAATTTTAACTTCACTCCAGCCATCTCTGTATTCCAGTCAGCGAGCATCAGACCTGCTAGCCTCCAACTTTCACCCTGGCCATAGATGTATAATAATATCTCAATACCAAACCCCAAGATTACGCCATTCAGTCCAGTGGAATCACTCACTTAGAGCATACGCCTGAAAAAGTTTATAGTTTGCGGGTTTACTTCAGGTGTATGTGGCCCACTGAATATGCATTGTTGTGTTTCTGCCTCTGAGCTCATAGACTTTACATTGTGATGACGTCACACATTTTAAATCACTTTTCTTGGCTCTTACAAACATAAAACCTCCCTGCATTAAAAATTCATAACAGAGAGAGTCATAACTGACCTTGTTTTCAGTTTGAGGTGTCCTGTCAACAGACATATGTTTTATAATAGTAGTCTATGGGGAAACTGGTTTTTGGGGCCCAAGGGGATTTTTTTTACTGCAATATTGCAAGTGACCACTGGAAAACTGGAAGCAAGGCTGAGCATCATATTTGGGGGCCTGACCCTGGCCCATGGGCGCAGGAATGTTGCAGCTAAGGGTGTTGCCTTAACATAAGTGCTTCATACAGTAACTTGTACGAGTTCTAGTCTTTGAGGTTAATCATCCTGATTGTAATTGTGATCTTGATGTTATGTAGCAGCAATTCTGTCAGAAAACCCACTCTGTTTTCTTTGCAGACTTTTGGGCCTGTAAAGCCTGTAGCTTGTTACATAAACTATTCATCCATTTTCAACTACTTATTCTCCGAGAATCGCCACCTTAACGTGGTGGAGGGGTTTGCATGTCCCTGTGAACCTGGGAGCTTTGTTGTCTGGGCCTAATAGCCCCTGGTAAGGTCTCCCGGTCCCGGGGAGGGGCTTGCCAGCAAGCGTCTGGTGGCCAGGCCTTAGGCCATGGGGCCCGGTCGGGCTCAGCCCAAAGAGGTAACATGTAGCCATCACTCTGGGGGCCCACCACCCGCAGGTATAGACATCAGGGTCACGTGCATTGTGTGCCAGGTGGCAGGCATGGGCAGGGCCCCAGGCAGGCTGATTTCTGTCATCGTGGACTGGCTTTGGGAATGTGGAATGTCACCTCGCTGGTGGGGAAGGAGCCGGAGCTGATGCAGGAGGTGGAGCAGTACTGACTAGATATAGCTGGGCTCACCTCCATGCACAGCACTGGTTCGGGAACCAAACTCCTGGAGAGGGGCTGGACTCTCGCTTTCTCCGGGGTTGCTCAGGGTGAGAGGCACGGGTGTGGATACTCACAAGCCACCGGATGAGCGCCACTGTGTTGGGGTTCTCCCGGAAAAACGAGAGGGTCGCCTCGATGCAACTGCGGGTCACAAAGAGAGGGTCTTTGACTGTTGTTTGTGCATATGCACCGAACAGCAGTGCAGAGTACCTGGCCTTCTTGGAGTCTCTTGGTGGTGTCCTGCAAGGGGTGCAGGCTGAGGATTCCATAGTTCTCCTGGGGGACTTCAATGTTCATATGGGCAATGATGGAGAAACCCGGAAATGGGTGATTGGGAGGAATGGCCTGCCTGTGCAAATCATGGACTGACCATAACGAATACCATGTTCGAGCACAGGGAAGTTCATAAGTGTACCTGGTACCGGAACACCCTTGGCCAAAGATCGATGATCAACCTTGTGGTTGTATCATCAGATCTGCGGCCATCTGTCTTGGACACTTGGGTGAAGAGAGAAGCAGAGCTGTCAACTGATCACCACCTGGTGTTGAGTTGGATCAGATGGCAGGGGAAGCTGCTGGACAGACCTGGTAAACCCAAACGTGTAGTGAAGGTGAGCTGGAAACTGGCTGAAACTGGCTGAGGCCCCTGTCCGTGGGGTCTTCATCTCTCACCTCCGGAAGAATTTCTTGTGCATCCATGGAGTCTGAGTGATCCATGTTCAAAGCCTCCATTGTGGAGGCAGGTGCTAGGAGCTGTGGTCAGAAGGTTGTCTGTGCCTGTCGTGGCGGCAACCGAAGAACTCGCTGGTGGACACCAGGGAGGCCTTTCGGGCCTGGCTGGCCCAGGGGTCTCCTGAAGCAGCAGACAGGTAGTGGTTGGCCAGAAGGGCTGCAGCTGTGGCGGTCGCTGAAGCAAAAACTTGGGTGTGGGAGGAGTTCAGGAGTCTATGAAGAAGGACTTTCAGTTGGCCTCAAGGAAGTTCTGGCAGACTGTTAGACACCTTAGGAAGGGGAAGCAGGGCTTGTCTCAGGCTGTGCTCAGCAGAGAAGGAGAACTGCTGACCCGAACTGGGGACACTGTCGAGCGGTGGAAGGAGCACTTCGAGGAGCTCCTGAACCTGACCATCACGTCCACCGTGAATGAGGCAGAGCCTTAAGGCTCAGGGGAACTCTTGCCCATACCCTATTAGCAGAGCCTGAAGGCTCAGGGGAACTCTTGCCCATATCCAGTCATCAGCAACAAGGCACCAGGTGTGGATGAGATTCACTCTGAGATGCTGAAGGCTATGGACACTGTTGGGCTGTCTTGGCTGACACGCCTTTTCAGTGTTGCGTGGAGGTCAGGTACAGTGCCTGCAGAGTGGAAGACCGGGGTGGTGGTCCCCTTTTTAAAAAAAGAGGACCGGAGGGTGTGCTCCAACTATTCTTGTATCACACTGCTCAGCCACCCGAGTAAAGTTTACTCCAGGGTGCTGGAAAGGAGGCTCCGATCTTTGGATTCAGGAGGAGCAATGCGGATTCCATCCTGGCCGTGGAACAGTGGACCAGCTCTTTACCCTTGCGAGGTTGCTGGAGGGGTCGTGGGAGTTTGCCCATCCAGTCTCCATGTGCTTTGTGGACTTGGAGAAGGCTTACGACCACGTTCCTCGGGGGTCTTGTGGGTGGTACTGCGGGTGTACGGGGTACTGGGCTCGCTACTACGAGCCATCCGGTCCCTGTGTGACCAAAGTGAGAGCTGTGTCCACATACTTGGTGTAAAGCCAAACACGTTCTCGGTGGGTGTTGGCTTCCACCAAGGTTGTCCCTTGTCACCGATCCTGTTTGTGATTTTCATGGACAGGATCTTGAGGTGCAGCCAGGGCTCCTTCTCTCTCTATGTTTTTCTATACTACCATATACTACTATTACTGTCATTCATATTTCTATGATCATTGTTATTGTTACTGTCCAACGACAGAGGGATGCCGTATATTGTGAAGCCCCCTGAGTCAAATTGTTATTTGTGATATTCGGCATTATAAATAAAATTTAAATGTTTCCACTCACATCCCCTAAAACGGTGGAGCACTGCCGACCCACCATCCTCATCTCATCCTCAACAGTCTTTCTGTTGAAGCTGACTAGGAACCTACGGAGGTATTTGTGTGTCTTTTTGTTGCAATCATAATATATTTATATCATATATATATATATAATATATTTTGAGAACATATTTCTTGAACTGCAATCAAAAATCAAGTTTGAAAGTAAAAACGTGTGATCATTTTGCTTATAAATCAGTCCTCTTTGCCTTCGAGTTAAAAACTTTTGCTTGCAGATCAGTCCTCTTTGCTTGCAAGTTAAAGTTTTGCTTGCAAGTTCAACTGCACTTAATGGGCGGGGCCTACACTGATGGAGTTTCTATTGGTGGATTTGATTGGGCTCCAGGGCAGGTTACACCCACAATTCCCCACATCAGTGATGTCACCCACTGTAACTAGCGCAATACACAGCCATTTTAAACTCAGAAAATGTCTGAAAAAGAGCATAAAACTTGAACTGCAATTATATTAAAACAGTAAAAGATATCAAAGAGCTGGATGAATGCTTAACAGCTGAAGTTCTTGTGACCTGTTTGAAGACTAAATGTAGCTGAAAGTATGCAGAAGCAGTAGCATTTCAAAGTGGAGTGGGTTGAAGAGGATTTAAAGATTTTCTCCATAAAAATACATTGGGCAAAAAACTGAAAAAAGCTTAATATCATAAAAAGTATAAATATGAAAAGTAATAGCAGAAATGTCCTGTAGTTGTAGTTGCTTGTTACTTAAGTATTACAGAAACAGGCAGGAAGTGAAGGAGGTCTGATCAGCCAATCAGAATCACATGCTGATATGCAGAGAAGCCTGATAAAGGATGTTTATAAACATGCACACTGTTGCCATGGTGATTTGCAGTTGCACCTGTGAGTGTGTCTGTTTGAAAGAGCTGTGTCATGATCAGACCACTGGTTAGAGCCCAGAACCACTGCTTGAAAAACACGGTGCAGGACCAAAGTCTAAGGTTCTACACAAAGATTTAACAACATAACATTTGTGTGGATAAAGTTAAAAATGACTGAGAAATCACCATAAAGACCCATTCAAACGCAGAAAATGTCCAAAACTAAGACTGTGAAAACTCAAAAACAGTAGAAGATATCAAATAGCTGAATTACAGGGGAATAACTGAAGTTGTTGGGACCTGTTTAAAGTCTGAATGACGTCTCTAGCTGAAAGTATGCTGAAACAGTAGCTCCTCCAAGTGGAGTGGGTTGAAGAGGATTTGAAGATGTTCCCATAGGAAAGACATTGGGCAAAAAATGCTGATAAAAGCTTAATATCATAAAAAGTATAAATAGTACAAGTAAGAAAAATACAAACACCCATGTCCTGAATGAGCTGACCGTTTTGGCAGTGGAACAGTGTCTGCAGCACAAAGTATGCAGAAGGAGCGGACCAAAAAACGCCTGAACTAATAAGAATAAAGATCTGAATAACAATAGTGTGGCTGCAGAAGCATCCAAACTAATAAAAGCAACTTAGCACGGAGGCTAAGAGGTCCCCTGGGCCTTGGCTAAGTACGCCTCTTCAGTAATCCAACAATGCATCCATGCATGCACTGACATGTACTGTTTGTGTTCTTGGCTGATCTCAGAGCAGCAGCAAAACAGTACAAATGATCAGCGGCTGCCTCAGTTTCGATGGGGTCAAGGGAGGATGCTTCATGTCTCTCTGATCTTGTTTCATATGAACTGACACAGACTCTTTTCTTAATGATTGTATGACTTTAATCCTCGCTGTGTATTTGCTTGTCTGATGGTTTTCACAGCTGTCACAGAGCACACACGTGGTGTTGAAATTTTAAGACTTAAAACTCATCCACAGCATTATTAAGTGATTGAATTGCTGTTGATTCTGTGATGAAGTTCTGGAAATTGGCATGCAGACGTTGAAGGTTGCATGTGAGCACTGATCTACTGTCTGCACCTCAAATGCTCCTGAGAACACTGAAGCAGTGGGATGAAAGATGTTAGTCCAGCCGTGTATTTAGTTCATGTTATTCTGACATTTCTCTTATTGTGTTAATTTAAGTTCATCTTTTTTAAATACATGAAATATGTTCCACTGAAATTTGTGATGGATGAATATCAGAGACATGTAGCCTATGGAGCATACATGAACACAGGCTTTTGTTGTTTGTGCTGTTGGTTTTCAGAATTTTCACTCTGAACATTTTCACATCTCCTCCTGTTTTCATCTGAAATTATACCATTTCGTTACTGTCCTTCTTTCCTTCCATCACTTCCCTCAGCTGTGCTGTTGTGCAGATATGATGTGCAACAGCAGCCTGAATCCTTTTTACTTTCAGCTCACTCTGTTTGCAGACTATGGGCCCCTCAGATATCTGTTCTTCAGTCTGTGTCTGTTGGTCTACATGACTATAATCTCTGCTAACGTTGTCATTGTTGTCACAGTCTGCCTACACAAGTCTCTGCATCAGCCCATGTTCATTTTCATCTGCAGTCTGTCTTGTAACTCTCTGTACGGCTCAGCCGGCTTCTTCCCCAGGTTTCTGATGGACATTCTGTCTGACACTCATTTGATCTCACGTCCATTTTGTTTCATTCAGTTACATGTTATTTACAGCTATGCAGCATGTGAGCCAATGATTCTCGGTGTCATGGCCTATGACAGATTTGTGGCTATTTGCCAGCCCTTACACTATCACAGTAAAATGACCTTGAGGACGGTGACATATCTTGTTCTTTTTGTCGTGCTCTATCCTGCATTTGCTGTTGGCTTCTGTGTCTATCTTACAGTACGACTGCCTCTGTGTGGAGATAAAGTGCACAGGCTTTTCTGCTCCGTGGTTCAGCTCTCCTGTGTGGACACAACTATGAACCGTGTAGTAGGATCTGTGTTTACCATAATGACCTCTGTCATCCCCCTGTTCTTTATCCTGTTCACGTACCTGCGCATCCTGCTTGTTTGCAGGAGAAGCTCGTCTGAGTTCAGAGGAAAGGCGTTACAAACCTGCCTGCCTCACATAGTCTCATTTATAAACTATTTTTTCTCTTTATTCTTTGAGCTTTTCCTGAGTCGTTTTGGGATTAATGTGAACCCCGTTGTTGTTGCTGTATTATCTATGGAGCTTGTCATCATTCCCCCCATTAATGACCCTCTAATCTACGGCCTGAGTCTGCCTCAGATCAGAAATGTGATTTTCAGATTTCTTAAGATACACAAAACGATTCCTGCTGCATAATCCCAAACCCAACAGGCAGAGACTGATGTGAATGAAGCTTTAATTCTCTGTTGTTTCTGTAATGTGCCTCTAAAATATAGTAACTCCAATTTAATTTCTTCACATTTATTTCAGACAAATCCAAATATATGTCAAGCAAATAACTGCCACCCCTTTCATATTAAGTAGAATAATTCGATTCAGTTTTATTTATAAAGCCCAATATCACAAATCACAATTTGTATCAGAGGGCTTTACAAAATAAGACATCCCTCTGTCTCACTGCAGATTAAAAAAAAAAAAAAAGCTCCTCAGGAAGAGCAACTGAGAGAGGGAGACTGAGATGCACAGTAATAACAACTATAACAATAAATATAAATAATAATGATATTGGTATATGATAGTATATGTTATGTGTATGCATTAATTAAAGCTGTCAAATTATTTTCTATTGTGATTAATCACTGAATTTCAATAGTTACTTATGATTAATCACATGTTTCAAATTCTGCCATTTTGTATTTCAGATTCAGTTTTAAAGTCCATATTAACAAGGTGAAGCAGTTCTTAACCCAGTGCCTTGATTGGGAATCAAATAAATGCAAATAAATGTACTTTCTGATCTTGACTATTTGATTGATTTATTTCAAATCAGTGCTGCACTGCAGTGGGGTCTCAAAACAACTCACTGTCCTGTAAAGTTTGACTGATTCAAAACACACATTAACAACATGGTTTAATAGAAACAGTATCACAAGTACACAAGTTGGCTGGTTCATTATAACTCACAAGATTCACAGACAAAACACTTGTCTTCTGCTGGAAACATTTTCCCCACAAACACAACATGCTATTAGCACAAACCTATGGCATTTTACATTGTATAAATTAGCCTAGTGCCCCCGTGTGTCTGGCAGACTTTTTCTTCACTCACATGAAGCCAGGATAAATCACACAGAGAACTTTAAATGCAGGTCTGCAGTCAGTTTACACAGGGATATGTCCCCTGCACTTTGGTCCTGCAGTTTTGGTCCTCTGCACTGTTTACCATCCAAAAACAAGGTTGCACGCTAATAAACTGAGACACGTCAAGCACTGGGACCACACGGAAAAAGGCCGCTCAGACTGAAGCCTGTCTTCCTTTAGAGGGCATGATGAGAACCCCAAGAGCAAACAAGAGCACAATGAACTGAAAAATAACACCAGAAAACAAACTAGAAGGAGCACAATGAACTGAAAAATAATACCGTTATAGAAAACTACTTGAACTTCTAGAAAACGCAGGGAACTAAAGGGGGTGCTGTACTGGGACATAAGAGTTTTATTTTTATTTTAAAAGTTTATTTTTTTCATGCTTTGTTATATATTAACTGAAGGGGGTGCTGTACTAAGAAATACAAGATTGAGTTTTATTAAAACGTTTATTTTTGCATTCTTTGTTATATATTGACAGAAGGAATTTTACTGTTCACTTTACACATTTTGCTTTATTGCACAATCTTTATTGTTTCTATGCACAATTTCTCAATTAATTTAATGTCTTGTGACTGAACCTTTAATTACAGTAAAAGTAACTTTAAAAAGGTGTCTGTGAAATTTCTGTCTATGACAACTTTGTATTTAAAAAGCCTCTAGGCTGTAGTTTTATACATATTTTGAACTTCATATTGCTTTGAGGTGTAGGGCAGATATTCATTAATTCAAGCTTTATTTTAACTCGAAATTACACTGAGGGACACCCCTTATTTCCAGTATTGTCAAGCAATATCAGGGCACTGTTCAAGCAATAGGTGACAATTGACCTATGGCTAAGCCACGCCCAAACTATCAACATTCAGTGATCGGCGCTATGGCAGGTGTCACAGTACACGGCATTTCGCAGGAGGCAATTGATGATTTTTGGGGACATAACGATAAGATGTCATTGAGAAGTAACCAAAAGGGCCTAAACTACGCATTGGAGGGATATATTCATCATTTTATTGTTGGGAAGGTCAATGAAAAGCTTAAATTACAAGCCAAAATTTATAGGTCACAGTGTATGCTTGTGAACCGCATCTCGTTGCCGTCGCCATCAAAGACAACAAGTTAAAGTGCCACTGAAGTTAAGTTTTTTGGCTCAGAATATGAGAAAAGGATAACGGCCTTTTTACCATCTTTACCAAGAGTGTCTCTCTGTTAGTTTGGTGCTACAGTATTTACACTGAATCATTCAGCATAACGTTTGCCAACCTTTGTTATCTCTGCCATTACAGATAAGTTAATGAAGCTAAGCTCCAGAAGTTAACGTTAGCTTAACTAGAGCCCTTTGGACAACAGCTAACAATGATGTACGATCACCAAAGTACAAAACTAGACCAAAATAGGCTAATGAACTCCCAGCAAACAAGGTGACATGATGAACAACGCAGCTAGGAGCTAACGTTAGGCTAACTTTAGCTAACGTTAGCTAGAGATGTTAAATTTAACTTTATATTTCTTTCCAGCAAAGTGACAATATGTTGCCTCAAACACAATATTGGCTTACCTTAGAACAGATGTAGACATCATTGTTAAAGGGCCAGTGTGTAAAATGGGTTGAAAACAGTGACATCAGTGGTCAAATTCTAGATTGCAGGGCTCACTCGCTCACCCCTCCCGTCGGGTAAATGACGGTGGCCTCGCAGGGACAAAAAGCCTTGCGCACGAGTTTTTCAGGAGTAGGTCAATCTAGCGACGAGGTGAGTATTTATTTAGAAATCTAAACCATGTTACGATATTGTAATGAATCCCTCACGAGCAGGAGACCAGAGGAGCGTTCGGGAAAAAGGCCAGTTTATTTGAGCACTCCAAAAACTCTGGTAACACTCCAGGGGGTAAAAGACTCCGTCCCAAACTCTGACTCTTCTAGCATAACAGACAAACTTCATACACACATACTCGTTTACCATTCTGAGTGGGCACCCCCTCCCCTCTCTGCTCCACCAATCTCCAGCCCGCACACTGACTGACAGCGTAGCCTGTAAACAGAGCTCAGCTGTTTATTTAGCCTAGCAATATCTCCGGACTATAGTAGCTGCAATGGACGACTTTGAACGTGATTTTGAAGAGTTTCTTGTAGCGGACACAGACCCACAGCCATACCTGTTTGAGCCGGAGCATACAGATGAGGAACTCCATGTGTTTGATGCTGAGCAGGCGAGAACAGAGGCTGAATGCACAGAATGGGATTCGGTGCTACTGCTACCATCGTTGGGGAGATATATCACCAGGAGGGAAAGCGCCGCAGAGAGTGCATCACAAGGAGTGAAGTTGCGTCTTCTTTTCCTCGCAGATGACGGTTCGGGTTCATTCTCTCCTGTTGCGTGGTAAGTGTGGTCCATTCACAAACTTTATAACTAAAAAAACTTTTCACTACTCTCTATCGACGAACTACTAACACTCTCTGCTGTTTCCTCCTCCTTCTTCCTTCCTTCCGCTGTCTTCGTTGGTTCATTTATACACGCGAAACGCGTTCTCTGGCTGGCTGGATTGTCCGCTCGGTCTGCCGTACATACATGGCGGCGCAAGATGGCAACCTCTCTAAAGCAAGGCCCTTGCTATATATATATATATATATAAAAGCATAATTACAAGGCTACGAAAACCAAAAGAATTTTATTTTATAGCGATTATACACTTGTGTAAACATATTAATGGGTAGAATATTCAGATTCAGATTCAGATTGACAATAAACCATGCCAAATATTACACACTGGCCCTTTAATCTTATTCACGTTGAGTTGATGTTGTGGTCTAACGTTACCACACAACTTTATCCAAAGAAGACACTTTTCTCGGTTGAGATGTGGTTTAAAGTGTAAAAAATACACCTTGTCGCCCAGCCTTTCAGGATACCTTGTGTCAGAGTTGCATGTACCCCATGCACACCGTTTGACCATTTTTAAACTTCAAAGTTGGAGTGGGTTGAAGAGCATTTAAAGATTTTCTCCATAAAAATACATTGGGCAAAAAACTGAAAACAGCTTAATATCATAAAAAGTATAAATATGAAAAGTAATAGCAGAAATGTCCTGTAGTTGTAGTTGCTTGTTACTTAAGTATTACAGAAACAGGCAGGAAGTGAAGGAGGTCTGATCAGCCAATCAGAATCACATGCTGATATGCAGAGAAGCCTGATAAAGGATGTTTATAAACATGCACACTGTTGCCATGGTGATTTGCAGTTGCACCTGTGAGTGTGTCTGTTTGAAAGAGCTGTGTCATGATCAGACCACTGGTTAGAGCCCAGAACCACTGCTTGAAAAACACGGTGCAGGACCAAAGTCTAAGGTTCTACACAAAGATTTAACAACATAACATTTGTGTGGATAAAGTTAAAAATGACTGAGAAATCACCATAAAGACCCATTCAAACGCAGAAAATGTCCAAAACTAAGACTGTGAAAACTCAAAAACAGTAGAAGATATCAAATAGCTGAATTACAGGGGAATAGCTGAAGTTGTTGGGACCTGTTTAAAGTCTGAATGACGTCTCTAGCTGAAAGTATGCTGAAACAGTAGCTCCTCCAAGTGGAGTGGGTTGAAGAGGATTTGAAGATGTTCCCATAGGAAAGACATTGGGCAAAAAATGCTGATAAAAGCTTAATATCATAAAAAGTATAAATAGTACAAGTAAGAAAAATACAAACACCCATGTCCTGAATGAGCTGACTGTTTTGGCAGTGGAACAGTGTCTGCAGCACAAAGTATGCAGAAGGAGCGGACCAAAAAACGCCTGAACTAATAAGAATAAAGATCTGAATAACAATAGTGTGGCTGCAGAAGCATCCAAACTAATAAAAGCAACTTAGCACGGAGGCTAAGAGGTCCCCTGGGCCTTGGCTAAGTACGCCTCTTCAGTAATCCAACAATGCATCCATGCATGCACTGACATGTACTGTTTGTGTTCTTGGCTGATCTCAGAGCAGCAGCAAAACAGTACAAATGATCAGTGGCTGCCTCAGTTTCGATGGGGTCAAGGGAGGATGCTTCACGTCTCTCTGATCTTGTTTCATATGAACTGACACAGACTCTTTTCTTAATGATTGTATGACTTTAATCCTTGCTGTGTATTTGCTTGTCTGATGGTTTTCACAGCTGTCACAGAGCACAAACATGGTGCTGAATTTTAAGACTTAAAACTCATCCACAGCATTATTAAGTAATTGAATTGCTGTTGATTTTGTGATGAAGTTCTGGAAATTGGCATGCAGACGTTGAAGGTTGCATGTGAGCATTGATCTACTGTCTGCACCTCAAATGCTCCTGAGAACACTGAAGCAGTGGGATGAAAGATGTTAGTCCAGCCGTGTATTTAGTTCATGTTATTCTGACATTTCTCTTATTGTGTTAATTTAAGTTCATCTTTTTTAAATGCATGAAATATGTTCCACTGAAATTTGTGATGGATGAATATCAGAGACATGTAGCCTATGGAGCATACATGAACACAGGCTTTTGTTGTTTGTGCTGTTGGTTTTCAGAATTTTCACTCTGAACATTTTCACATCTCCTCCTGTTTTCATCTGAAATTAAACCATTTTGTTACTGTCCTTCTTTCCTTCCATCACTTCCCTCAGCTGTGCTGTTGTGCAGATATGATGTGCAACAGCAGCCTGAATCCTTTTTACTTTCAGCTCACTCTGTTTGCAGACTATGGGCCCCTCAGATATCTGTTCTTCAGTCTGTGTCTGTTGGTCTACATGACTATAATCTCTGCTAACATTGTCATTGTTGTCACAGTCTGCCTACACAAGTCTCTGCATCAGCCCATGTTCATTTTCATCTGCAGTCTGTCTTGTAACTCTCTGTACGGCTCAGCCGGCTTCTTCCCCAGGTTTCTGATGGACATTCTGTCTGACACTCACTTGATCTCACGTCCATTTTGTTTCATTCAGTTACATGTTATTTACAGCTATGCAGCATGTGAGCCAATGATTCTCGGCGTCATGGCCTATGACAGATTTGTGGCTATTTGCCAGCCCTTACACTATCACAGTAAAATGACCTTGAGGACGGTGACATATCTTGTTCTTTTTGTCGTGCTCTATCCTGCATTTGCTGTTGGCTTCTGTGTCTATCTTACTGTACGACTGCCTCTGTGTGGAGATAAAGTGCACAGGCTTTTCTGCTCCGTGGTTCAGCTCTCCTGTGTGGACACAACTATGAACCGTGTAGTAGGATCTGTGTTTACCATAATGACCTCTGTCATCCCCCTGTTCTTTATCCTGTTCACGTACCTGCGCATCCTGCTTGTTTGCAGGAGAAGCTCATCTGAGTTCAGAGGAAAGGCGTTACAAACCTGCCTGCCTCACATAGTCTCATTTATAAACTATTTTTTCTCTTTATTCTTTGAGCTTTTGCTGAGTCGTATTGGGATTAATGTGAACCCTGTTGTTGTTGCTGTATTATCTATGGAGCTTGTCATCATTCCCCCCATTAATGACCCTCTAATCTACGGCCTGAGTCTGCCTCAGATCAGAAATGTGATTTTCAGATTTCTTAAGATACACAAAACGATTCCTGCTGCATAATCCCAAACCCAACAGGCAGAGACTGATGTGAATGAAGCTTTAATTCTCTGTTGTTTCTGTAATGTGCCTCTAAAATATAGTAACTCCAATTTAATTTCTTCACATTTATTTCAGACAAATCCAAATATATGTCAAGCAAATAACTGCCACCCCTTTCATATTAAGTAGAATAATTCGATTCAGTTTTATTTATAAAGCCCAATATCACAAATCACAATTTGTATCAGAGGGCTTTACAAAATAAGACATCCCTCTGTCTCACTGCAGATTAAAAAAAAAAAAAAAGCTCCTCAGGAAGAGCAACTGAGAGAGGGAGACTGAGATGCACAGTAATAACAACTATAACAATAAATATAAATAATAATGATATTGGTATATGATAGTATATGTTATGTGTATGCATTAATTAAAGCTGTCAAATTATTTTCTATTGTGATTAATCACTGAATTTCAATAGTTACTTATGATTAATCACATGTTTCAAATTCTGCCATTTTGTATTTCAGATTCAGTTTTAAAGTCCATATTAACAAGGTGAAGCAGTTCTTAACCCAGTGCCTTGATTGGGAATCAAATAAATGCAAATAAATGTACTTTCTGATCTTGACTATTTGATTGATTTATTTCAAATCAGTGCTGCACTGCAGTGGGGTCTCAAAACAACTCACTGTCCTGTAAAGTTTGACTGATTCAAAACACACATTAACAACATGGTTTAATAGAAACAGTATCACAAGTACACAAGTTGGCTGGTTCATTATAACTCACAAGATTCACAGACAAAACACTTGTCTTCTGCTGGAAACATTTTCCCCACAAACACAACATGCTATTAGCACAAACCTATGGCATTTTACATTGTATAAATTAGCCTAGTGCCCCCGTGTGTCTGGCAGACTTTTTCTTCACTCACATGAAGCCAGGATAAATCACACAGAGAACTTTAAATGCAGGTCTGCAGTCAGTTTACACAGGGATATGTCCCCTGCACTTTGGTCCTGCAGTTTTGGTCCTCTGCACTGTTTACCATCCAAAAACAAGGTTGCACGCTAATAAACTGAGACACGTCAAGCACTGGGACCACACGGAAAAAGGCCGCTCAGACTGAAGCCTGTCTTCCTTTAGAGGGCATGATGAGAACCCCAAGAGCAAACAAGAGCACAATGAACTGAAAAATAACACCAGAAAACAAACTAGAAGGAGCACAATGAACTGAAAAATAATACCGTTATAGAAAACTACTTGAACTTCTAGAAAACGCAGGGAACTAAAGGGGGTGCTGTACTGGGACATAAGAGTTTTATTTTTATTTTAAAAGTTTATTTTTTTCATGCTTTGTTATATATTAACTGAAGGGGGTGCTGTACTAAGAAATACAAGATTGAGTTTTATTAAAACGTTTATTTTTGCATTCTTTGTTATATATTGACAGAAGGAATTTTACTGTTCACTTTACACATTTTGCTTTATTGCACAATCTTTATTGTTTCTATGCACAATTTCTCAATTAATTTAATGTCTTGTGACTGAACCTTTAATTACAGTAAAAGTAACTTTAAAAAGGTGTCTGTGAAATTTCTGTCTATGACAACTTTGTATTTAAAAAGCCTCTAGGCTGTAGTTTTATACATATTTTGAACTTCATATTGCTTTGAGGTGTAGGGCAGATATTCATTAATTCAAGCTTTATTTTAACTCGAAATTACACTGAGGGACACCCCTTATTTCCAGTATTGTCAAGCAATATCAGGGCACTGTTCAAGCAATAGGTGACAATTGACCTATGGCTAAGCCACGCCCAAACTATCAACATTCAGTGATCGGCGCTATGGCAGGTGTCACAGTACACGGCATTTCGCAGGAGGCAATTGATGATTTTTGGGGACATAACGATAAGATGTCATTGAGAAGTAACCAAAAGGGCCTAAACTACGCATTGGAGGGATATATTCATCATTTTATTGTTGGGAAGGTCAATGAAAAGCTTAAATTACAAGCCAAAATTTATAGGTCACAGTGTATGCTTGTGAACCGCATCTCGTTGCCGTCGCCATCAAAGACAACAAGTTAAAGTGCCACTGAAGTTAAGTTTTTTGGCTCAGAATATGAGAAAAGGATAACGGCCTTTTTACCATCTTTACCAAGAGTGTCTCTCTGTTAGTTTGGTGCTACAGTATTTACACTGAATCATTCAGCATAACGTTTGCCAACCTTTGTTATCTCTGCCATTACAGATAAGTTAATGAAGCTAAGCTCCAGAAGTTAACGTTAGCTTAACTAGAGCCCTTTGGACAACAGCTAACAATGATGTACGATCACCAAAGTACAAAACTAGACCAAAATAGGCTAATGAACTCCCAGCAAACAAGGTGACATGATGAACAACGCAGCTAGGAGCTAACGTTAGGCTAACTTTAGCTAACGTTAGCTAGAGATGTTAAATTTAACTTTATATTTCTTTCCAGCAAAGTGACAATATGTTGCCTCAAACACAATATTGGCTTACCTTAGAACAGATGTAGACATCATTGTTAAAGGGCCAGTGTGTAAAATGGGTTGAAAACAGTGACATCAGTGGTCAAATTCTAGATTGCAGGGCTCACTCGCTCACCCCTCCCGTCGGGTAAATGACGGTGGCCTCGCAGGGACAAAAAGCCTTGCGCACGAGTTTTTCAGGAGTAGGTCAATCTAGCGACGAGGTGAATATTTATTTAGAAATCTAAACCATGTTACGATATTGTAATGAATCCCTCACGAGCAGGAGACCAGAGGAGCGTTCGGGAAAAAGGCCAGTTTATTTGAGCACTCCAAAAACTCTGGTAACACTCCAGAGGGTAAAAGACTCCGTCCCAAACTCTGACTCTTCTAGCATAACAGACAAACTTCATACACACATACTCGTTTACCATTCTGAGTGGGCACCCCCTCCCCTCTCTGCTCCACCAATCTCCAGCCCGCACACTGACTGACAGCGTAGCCTGTAAACAGAGCTCAGCTGTTTATTTAGCCTAGCAATATCTCCGGACTATAGTAGTTGCAATGGACGACTTTGAACGTGATTTTGAAGAGTTTCTTGTAGCGGACACAGACCCACAGCCATACCTGTTTGAGCCGGAGCATACAGATGAGGAACTCCATGTGTTTGATGCTGAGCAGGCGAGAACAGAGGCTGAATGCACAGAATGGGATTCGGTGCTACTGCTACCATCGTTGGGGAGATATATCACCAGGAGGGAAAGCGCCGCAGAGAGTGCATCACAAGGAGTGAAGTTGCGTCTTCTTTTCCTCGCAGATGACGGTTCGGGTTCATTCTCTCCTGTTGCGTGGTAAGTGTGGTCCATTCACAAACTTTATAACTAAAAAAACTTTTCACTACTCTCTATCGACGAACTACTAACACTCTCTGCTGTTTCCTCCTCCTTCTTCCTTCCTTCCGCTGTCTTCGTTGGTTCATTTATACACGCGAAACGCGTTCTCTGGCTGGCTGGATTGTCCGCTCGGTCTGCCGTACATACATGGCGGCGCAAGATGGCAACCTCTCTAAAGCAAGGCCCTTGCTATATATATATATATATATAAAAGCATAATTACAAGGCTACGAAAACCAAAAGAATTTTATTTTATAGCGATTATACACTTGTGTAAACATATTAATGGGTAGAATATTCAGATTCAGATTCAGATTGACAATAAACCATGCCAAATATTACACACTGGCCCTTTAATCTTATTCACGTTGAGTTGATGTTGTGGTCTAACGTTACCACACAACTTTATCCAAAGAAGACACTTTTCTCGGTTGAGATGTGGTTTAAAGTGTAAAAAATACACCTTGTCGCCCAGCCTTTCAGGATACCTTGTGTCAGAGTTGCATGTACCCCATGCACACCGTTTGACCATTTTTAAACTTCAAAGTTGGAGTGGGTTGAAGAGCATTTAAAGATTTTCTCCATAAAAATACATTGGGCAAAAAACTGAAAACAGCTTAATATCATAAAAAGTATAAATATGAAAAGTAATAGCAGAAATGTCCTGTAGTTGTAGTTGCTTGTTACTTAAGTATTACAGAAACAGGCAGGAAGTGAAGGAGGTCTGATCAGCCAATCAGAATCACATGCTGATATGCAGAGAAGCCTGATAAAGGATGTTTATAAACATGCACACTGTTGCCATGGTGATTTGCAGTTGCACCTGTGAGTGTGTCTGTTTGAAAGAGCTGTGTCATGATCAGACCACTGGTTAGAGCCCAGAACCACTGCTTGAAAAACACGGTGCAGGACCAAAGTCTAAGGTTCTACACAAAGATTTAACAACATAACATTTGTGTGGATAAAGTTAAAAATGACTGAGAAATCACCATAAAGACCCATTCAAACGCAGAAAATGTCCAAAACTAAGACTGTGAAAACTCAAAAACAGTAGAAGATATCAAATAGCTGAATTACAGGGGAATAGCTGAAGTTGTTGGGACCTGTTTAAAGTCTGAATGACGTCTCTAGCTGAAAGTATGCTGAAACAGTAGCTCCTCCAAGTGGAGTGGGTTGAAGAGGATTTGAAGATGTTCCCATAGGAAAGACATTGGGCAAAAAATGCTGATAAAAGCTTAATATCATAAAAAGTATAAATAGTACAAGTAAGAAAAATACAAACACCCATGTCCTGAATGAGCTGACTGTTTTGGCAGTGGAACAGTGTCTGCAGCACAAAGTATGCAGAAGGAGCGGACCAAAAAACGCCTGAACTAATAAGAATAAAGATCTGAATAACAATAGTGTGGCTGCAGAAGCATCCAAACTAATAAAAGCAACTTAGCACGGAGGCTAAGAGGTCCCCTGGGCCTTGGCTAAGTACGCCTCTTCAGTAATCCAACAATGCATCCATGCATGCACTGACATGTACTGTTTGTGTTCTTGGCTGATCTCAGAGCAGCAGCAAAACAGTACAAATGATCAGTGGCTGCCTCAGTTTCGATGGGGTCAAGGGAGGATGCTTCACGTCTCTCTGATCTTGTTTCATATGAACTGACACAGACTCTTTTCTTAATGATTGTATGACTTTAATCCTTGCTGTGTATTTGCTTGTCTGATGGTTTTCACAGCTGTCACAGAGCACAAACATGGTGCTGAATTTTAAGACTTAAAACTCATCCACAGCATTATTAAGTAATTGAATTGCTGTTGATTTTGTGATGAAGTTCTGGAAATTGGCATGCAGACGTTGAAGGTTGCATGTGAGCATTGATCTACTGTCTGCACCTCAAATGCTCCTGAGAACACTGAAGCAGTGGGATGAAAGATGTTAGTCCAGCCGTGTATTTAGTTCATGTTATTCTGACATTTCTCTTATTGTGTTAATTTAAGTTCATCTTTTTTAAATGCATGAAATATGTTCCACTGAAATTTGTGATGGATGAATATCAGAGACATGTAGCCTATGGAGCATACATGAACACAGGCTTTTGTTGTTTGTGCTGTTGGTTTTCAGAATTTTCACTCTGAACATTTTCACATCTCCTCCTGTTTTCATCTGAAATTAAACCATTTTGTTACTGTCCTTCTTTCCTTCCATCACTTCCCTCAGCTGTGCTGTTGTGCAGATATGATGTGCAACAGCAGCCTGAATCCTTTTTACTTTCAGCTCACTCTGTTTGCAGACTATGGGCCCCTCAGATATCTGTTCTTCAGTCTGTGTCTGTTGGTCTACATGACTATAATCTCTGCTAACATTGTCATTGTTGTCACAGTCTGCCTACACAAGTCTCTGCATCAGCCCATGTTCATTTTCATCTGCAGTCTGTCTTGTAACTCTCTGTACGGCTCAGCCGGCTTCTTCCCCAGGTTTCTGATGGACATTCTGTCTGACACTCACTTGATCTCACGTCCATTTTGTTTCATTCAGTTACATGTTATTTACAGCTATGCAGCATGTGAGCCAATGATTCTCGGCGTCATGGCCTATGACAGATTTGTGGCTATTTGCCAGCCCTTACACTATCACAGTAAAATGACCTTGAGGACGGTGACATATCTTGTTCTTTTTGTCGTGCTCTATCCTGCATTTGCTGTTGGCTTCTGTGTCTATCTTACTGTACGACTGCCTCTGTGTGGAGATAAAGTGCACAGGCTTTTCTGCTCCGTGGTTCAGCTCTCCTGTGTGGACACAACTATGAACCGTGTAGTAGGATCTGTGTTTACCATAATGACCTCTGTCATCCCCCTGTTCTTTATCCTGTTCACGTACCTGCGCATCCTGCTTGTTTGCAGGAGAAGCTCATCTGAGTTCAGAGGAAAGGCGTTACAAACCTGCCTGCCTCACATAGTCTCATTTATAAACTATTTTTTCTCTTTATTCTTTGAGCTTTTGCTGAGTCGTATTGGGATTAATGTGAACCCTGTTGTTGTTGCTGTATTATCTATGGAGCTTGTCATCATTCCCCCCATTAATGACCCTCTAATCTACGGCCTGAGTCTGCCTCAGATCAGAAATGTGATTTTCAGATTTCTTAAGATACACAAAACGATTCCTGCTGCATAATCCCAAACCCAACAGGCAGAGACTGATGTGAATGAAGCTTTAATTCTCTGTTGTTTCTGTAATGTGCCTCTAAAATATAGTAACTCCAATTTAATTTCTTCACATTTATTTCCGACAAATCCAAATATATGTCAAGCAAATAACTGCCACCCCTTTCATATTAAGTAGAATAAGTCGATTCAGTTTTATTTATAAAGCCCAATATCACAAATCACAATTTGTATCAGAGGGCTTTACAAAATAAGACATCCCTCTGTCTCACTGCAGATTAAAAAAAAAAAAAGCTCCTCAGGAAGAGCAACTGAGAGAGGGAGACTGAGATGCACAGTAATAACAACTATAACAATAAATATAAATAATAATGATATTGGTATATGATAGTATATGTTATGTGTATGCATTAATTAAAGCTGTCAAATTATTTTCTATTGTGATTAATCACTGAATTTCAATAGTTACTTATGATTAATCACATGTTTCAAATTCTGCCATTTTGTATTTCAGATTCAGTTTTAAAGTCCATATTAACAAGGTGAAGCAGTTCTTAACCCAGTGCCTTGATTGGGAATCAAATAAATGCAAATAAATGTACTTTCTGATCTTGACTATTTGATTGATTTATTTCAAATCAGTGCTGCACTGCAGTGGGGTCTCAAAACAACTCACTGTCCTGTAAAGTTTGACTGATTCAAAACACACATTAACAACATGGTTTAATAGAAACAGTATCACAAGTACACAAGTTGGCTGGTTCATTATAACTCACAAGATTCACAGACAAAACACTTGTCTTCTGCTGGAAACATTTTCCCCACAAACACAACATGCTATTAGCACAAACCTATGGCATTTTACATTGTATAAATTAGCCTAGTGCCCCCGTGTGTCTGGCAGACTTTTTCTTCACTCACATGAAGCCAGGATAAATCACACAGAGAACTTTAAATGCAGGTCTGCAGTCAGTTTACACAGGGATATGTCCCCTGCACTTTGGTCCTGCAGTTTTGGTCCTCTGCACTGTTTACCGTCCAAAAACAAGGTTGCACGCTAATAAACTGAGACACGTCAAGCACTGGGACCACACGGAAAAAGGCCGCTCAGACTGAAGCCCGTCTTCCTTTAGAGGGCATGATGAGAACCCCAAGAGCAAACAAGAGCACAATGAACTGAAAAATAACACCAGAAAACAAACTAGAAGGAGCACAATGAACTGAAAAATAATACCGTTATAGAAAACTACTTGAACTTCTAGAAAACGCAGGGAACTAAAGGGGGTGCTGTACTGGGACATAAGAGTTTTATTTTTATTTTAAAAGTTTATTTTTTTCATGCTTTGTTATATATTAACTGAAGGGGGTGCTGTACTAAGAAATACAAGATTGAGTTTTATTAAAACGTTTATTTTTGCATTCTTTGTTATATATTGACAGAAGGAATTTTACTGTTCACTTTACACATTTTGCTTTATTGCACAATCTTTATTGTTTCTATGCACAATTTCTCAATTAATTTAATGTCTTGTGACTGAACCTTTAATTACAGTAAAAGTAACTTTAAAAAGGTGTCTGTGAAATTTCTGTCTATGACAACTTTGTATTTAAAAAGCCTCTAGGCTGTAGTTTTATACATATTTTGAACTTCATATTGCTTTGAGGTGTAGGGCAGATATTCATTAATTCAAGCTTTATTTTAACTCGAAATTACACTGAGGGACACCCCTTATTTCCAGTATTGTCAAGCAATATCAGGGCACTGTTCAAGCAATAGGTGACAATTGACCTATGGCTAAGCCACGCCCAAACTATCAACATTCAGTGACCGGCGCTATGGCAGGTGTCACAGTACACGGCATTTCGCAGGAGGCAATTGATGATTTTTGGGGACATAACGATCAGATGTCATTGAGAAGTAACCAAAAGGGCCTAAACTACGCATTGGAGGGATATATTCATCATTTTATTGTTGGGAAGGTCGATGAAAAGCTTAAATTACAAGCCAAAATTTACAGGTCACAGTGTACGCTTGTGAACCGCATCTCGTTGCCGTCGCCATCAAAGACAACAAGTTAAAGTGCCACTAAAGTTAAGGTTTTTGGCTCAGAATATGAGAAAAGGATAACGGCCTTTTTACCATCTTTACCAAGAGTGTCTCTCTGTTAGTTTGGTGCTACAGTATTTACACTGAATCATTCAGCATAACGTTTGCCAACCTTTGTTATCTCTGCCATTACAGATAAGTTAATGAAGCTAAGCTCCAGAAGTTAACGTTAGCTTAACTAGAGCCCTTTGGACAACAGCTAACAATGATGTACGATCACCAAAGTACAAAACTAGACCAAAATAGGCTAATGAACTCCCAGCAAACAAGGTGACATGATGAACAACGCAGCTAGGAGCTAACGTTAGGCTAACTTTAGCTAACGTTAGCTAGAGATGTTAAATTTAACTTTATATTTCTTTCCAGCAAAGTGACAATATGTTGCCTCAAACACAATATTGACTTACCTTAGAACAGATGTAGACATCATTGTTAAAGGGCCAGTGTGTAAAATGGGTTGAAAACAGTGACATCAGTGGTCAAATTCTAGATTGCAGGGCTCACTCGCTCACCCCTCCCGTCGGGTAAATGACGGTGGCCTCGCAGGGACAAAAAGCCTTGCGCATGAGTTTTTCAGGAGTAGGTCAATCTAGCGATGAGGTGAATATTTATTTATAAATCTAAACCATGTTACGATATTGTAATGAATCCCTCACAAGCAGGAGACCAGAGGAGCGTTCGGGAAAAAGGCCAGTTTATTTGAGCACTCCAAAAACTCTGGTAACACTCCAGGGGGGTAAAAGACTCCGTCCCAAACTCTGACTCTTCTAGCGTAACAGACAAACTTCATACACACATACTCGTTTACCATTCTGAGTGGGCACCCCCTCCCCTCTCTGCTCCACCAATCTCCAGCCCGCACACTGACTGACAGCGTAGCCTGTAAACAGAGCTCAGCTGTTTATTTAGCCTAGCAATATCTCCGGACTATAGTAGCTGCAATGGACGACTTTGAACGTGATTTTGAAGAGTTTCTTGTAGCGGACACAGACCCACAGCCATACCTGTTTGAGCCGGAGCATACAGATGAGGAACTCCATGTGTTTGATGCTGAGCAGGCGAGAACAGAGGCTGAATGCACAGAATGGGATTCGGTGCTACTGCTACCATCGTTGGGGAGATATATCACCAGGAGGGAAAGCGCCGCAGAGAGTGCATCACAAGGAGTGAAGTTGCGTCTTCTTTTCCTCGCAGATGACGGTTCGGGTTCATTCTCTCCTGTTGCGTGGTAAGTGTGGTCCATTCACAAACTTTATAACTAAAAAAACTTTTCACTACTCTCTATCGACGAACTACTAACACTCTCTGCTGTTTCCTCCTCCTTCTTCCTTCCTTCCGCTGTCTTCGTTGGTTCATTTATACACGCGAAACGCGTTCTCTGGCTGGCTGGATTGTCCGCTCGGTCTGCCGTACATACATGGCGGCGCAAGATGGCAACCTCTCTAAAGCAAGGCCCTTGCTATATATATATATATATATATATAAAAGCATAATTACAAGGCTACGAAAACCAAAAGAATTTTATTTTATAGCGATTATACACTTGTGTAAACATATTAATGGGTAGAATATTCAGATTCAGATTCAGATTGACAATAAACCATTGACAATAAACCATGCCAAATATTACACACTGGCCCTTTAATCTTATTCACGTTGAGTTGATGTTGTGGTCTAACGTTACCACACAACTTTATCCAAAGAAGACACTTTTCTCGGTTGAGATGTGGTTTAAAGTGTAAAAAATACACCTTGTCGCCCAGCCTCTCAGGATACCTTGTGTCAGAGTTGCATGTACCCCATGCACACTGTTTGACCATTTTTAAACTTCAAATCTCCGAAAAAGCTCATAAAACCGAACAAAACTGACTTTCTGTGATGCATTTCAATGGACGTCCAGGCAGAGAATGTCCGAGTGTATGGGAATAGCTACACACACTGTGATTGGCTCATTGAGTTTGAGGGCGGGACTTAGCCATAGGTCAATTGTTTCTACGTCCACTTATGGCAAACTGTGAGTGTGGGGCTACTTTAAGGCCCTTATTTTAGTTTAGATTATCCTGCATATTACACAACAAATGGACTTTTAATCAAATTAATGTTGTGCCTTTTGGGGGCAGTTACCCGCTTTTCCCGGTTGGTAATTCTTCCCACTTTTACTGAGCAAATGCATCCAGACAATCTGAAACTTCAGTTAACCTGCTCCTTCCAACAAACTACAGTGATTGTCCACTTTGTTTTGAATACATCATCACTGCACTGCAGCTCTTCTGATGGGGGTGTGTGCCAAGTCAAAGAGTTTACAGAGGGAATGCATCCACCAACAACTGCTTGCTTGTTCTGCCATCTAGTGGTTTCTGTGTGATCCTGCAGTCTGTGACAGGCTTGGTGAATGAACCCCCTGAGAGGTCAGTGAAGCAGATGTAGCCATTTAAAGTGTGTGAATGTGCTTTCTACAAAATAAATTATGCTGCAATTAACCAGAAACAGTTGAACATTAATAACTGTAATGTATCTATGATGAGAAATGAAGGGAACAATAATTGTTCCCTTGATAATTGTTATCAACACTAAAGGAAGTAAAACATAACCTCACAGTGGTGAAAATGAAACCTGAGATCTGATGTTCAGTTTTATGACTGAACTTAAACGTGATGGTGTTTTCTTGTGGTCTTGCTGCAGTTTTCTGGTCGGTAAAATGATTTCATCCTGTCTGCTGATGCTCAGATGCTAGTGCTTAAAATCTATTCAACTGCAGTATATTACGTGTCAATGTTTTTTAGTGACCATTAGTCACAGTTTTTACCTTGTGTGTCTGCAACTCACCCAAGTTATTGTGATGGTCAACCCTTGATAGGCAGTTGTCGAAAGGGGCGGCTTTGGCTCAGAGGTAGAGCAGGTCGTCCACCAATCGGAAAATCAGTGGTCCCCAGCCTCTTCAGTACACATGCCAAAGCATCTTTGGGCAAGTCGCTCCCGATGGCTGTTCCATCAGTGTGTTAGAGTGTGTGAATGGTTAGTGAGTAGCAGGTGGCATCATGTATGGTAGCCTCAGCCACCAGTGTGTGAATGGGTGAATGCGACATAGTGTAAAAGTTCTTGAGTGGTTGAAAGTCTAGAAAGGTGCTATACAAGTGTAGTACATTTACTATTTAGAAAGCCAGGACAGGTACATGTAGAGAGGTCGTTATATATTGATTTTGTTGAGTCATTTCTACATTGAGTGGAACGCCTCTGTAACCAGCCATGTAAGATAAAGTTCTACCAATAAAACATTTCACCTTCACTGTTTCCCATCTGCTGTTTCACATTTGTTTGGAGGCGGACAGAATTAATGTCCACAGCCTGAACAAGAAACACACACACACTTCTGTACTGCTATACTTGAGAGAAACCCCGCTGATATCCATTTCCTACCCCCTAACCCTAACTTTAAAGCCTAGGTGGGCAGCTTTAAATTTAGGTTTAGGGGTTAGCAACATAGTGGAGCATTTAGCAGCTGAAGAGACAGCTATTTCCCCCAGGAGCTGGTAGAGACCAAAAACAGAGCTAACAAAGAGAGAATATTGGACTGACATGTAACTTGAAGGTGAAAATAAGCAACAGCTTGCTAACAAGTCCAACATGTCAACTGAAAAGATTCATAACTTGTTTCTGCTTAAAATACAGTACAGGCCAAAAGTTTGGACACACCTTCTCATTCAATGCGTTTTCTTTATTTTCATGACTATTTACATTGTAGATTCTCACTGAAGGCATCAAAACTATGAATGAACACATGTGGAGTTATGTACTTAACAAAAAAAGGTGAAATAACTGAAAACATGTTTTATATTCTAGTTTCTTCAAAATAGCCACCCTTTGCTCTAATTACTGCTTTGCACACTCTTGGCATTCTCTCCATGAGCTTCAAGAGGTAGTCACCTGAAATGGTTTTCCAACAGTCTTGAAGGAGTTCCCAGAGGTGTTTAGCACTTGTTGGCCCCTTTGCCTTCACTCTGCGGTCCAGCTCATCCCAAACCATCTCGATTGGGTTCAGGTCCGGTGACTGTGGAGGCCAGGTCATCTGCCGCAGCACTCCATCACTCTCCTTCTTGGTCAAATAGCCCTTACACAGCCTGGAGGTGTGTTTGGGGTCATTGTCCTGTTGAAAAATAAATGATCGTCCAACTAAACGCAAACCGGATGGGATGGCATGTCGCTGCAGGATGCTGTGGTAGCCATGCTGGTTCAGTGTGCCTTCAATTTTGAATAAATCCCCAACAGTGTCACCAGCAAAACACCCCCACACCATCACACCTCCTCCTCCATGCTTCACAGTGGGAACCAGGCATGTGGAATCCATCCGTTCACCTTTTCTGCGTCTCACAAAGACACGGCGGTTGGAACCAAAGATCTCAAATTTGGACTCATCAGACCAAAGCACAGATTTCCACTGGTCTAATGTCCATTCCTTGTGTTTCTTGGCCCAAACAAATCTCTTCTGCTTGTTGCCTCTCCTTAGCAGTGGTTTCCTAGCAGCTATTTGACCATGAAGGCCTGATTGGCGCAGTCTCCTCTTAACAGTTGTTCTAGAGATGGGTCTGCTGCTAGAATGCTGTGTGGCATTCATCTGGTCTCTGATCTGAGCTGCTGTTAACTTGCCACTTCTGAGGCTGGTGACTCGGATGAACTTATCCTCAGAAGCAGAGGTGATTCTTGGTCTTCCTTTCCTGGGTCGGTCCTCATGTGTGCCAGTTTCGTTGTAGCGCTTGATGGTTTTTGCGACTCCACTTGGGGACACATTTAAAGTTTTTGCAATTTTCCGGACTGACTGACCTTCATTTCTTAAAGTAATGATGGCCACTGGTTTTTCTTTAGTTAGCTGATTGGTTCTTGCCATAATATGAATTTTAACAGTTGTCCAATAGGGCTGTCGGCTGTGTATTAACCTGACTTCTGCACAACACAACTGATGGTCCCAACCCCATTGATAAAGCAAGAAATTCCACTAATTAACCCTGATAAGGCACACCTGTCAAGTGGAAACCATTTCAGGTGACTACCTCTTGAAGCTCATCGAGAGAATGCCAAGAGTGTGCAAAGCAGTAATCAGAGCAAAGGGTGGCTATTTTGAAGAAACTAGAATATAAAACATGTTTTCAGTTATTTCACCTTTTTTTGTTAAGTACATAACTCCACATGTGTTCATTCATAGTTTTGATGCCTTCAGTGAGAATCTACAATGTAAATAGTCATGAAAATAAAGAAAACGCATTGAATGAGAAGGTGTGTCCAAACTTTTGGCCTGTACTGTAAGTGGACAAAAAAAGAATTAATGCAGGTTTAAGCATCATATTTAAAGGGTGAACCCCAACTCGTAATCTAAACAACCCTTTGAATGTCCTCACTAGTGTTGCAATGGTATGAGTTTTTCATGGTACTGTAACTGTCTCAGAAATATTGTGGATTCAGGGTATCACAGTATTCCAGAATTTATAATATTAGCAAATAGAATGACCCTTAAAGGAATGAAAACAGAGGGGTTATTTTTGGTTGAACAAAACTATAATTGAAACTTGAAACCATTTTGTGAATGGAAGTTTTTACACAAGAGCCACCGCAAGCCAAAGACAACCAAGTTCCTCAAAGCCAGAGAGAAGCCCCACATATAACCCAGAGCAGGGTCTGGCCTCCTCACCACCGCCAATGACTGGAAACTGTTCCCAGTCAGGATAACACCAACATAATCATTGTCTTAGACTCCACCAAGCAACTGATCATGCTAGAGCACACAGTACCCTAGGAAGAGCAAATGGAAGGGGCCAACAAGAGGATGTGCGCCAAGTACCAGGGGCTTGTGGAACAGTGCAGGGGGCAAGGCTGGCGATCTCGCTGTGAGCCTCTGGAGGGGGGCTGCAGACATTACTCTGCAAGGCGTTAACACTGCTAAGCATCACTGGGAGGCAAGGAGGAAGGCGAGTAAAGCTGCAACTGAAGCTGCATAAAAAGCCACAAGGGCGCTTTGGATCAAGAGGGCAGATCTATGGCCAAATGCTGCTGGGACACAGGCCGGAGTCTGATCAACTTTGGTCAAGTCGCCTGGATGAGGGTGGGATTTGTTGAAAGACCCGAAATACCTAATGATCCCAGGTCAAATCACTGATGATGTGTCCTGGCGCATTCATAGGATGTATCTTTCATCTGTGTAAAAAGTCTCCTCTTGGAAAATAACTAAAATAAAGGGGAGATTCAACGTCCAGTTCCAGTTTTTTCTTTCAATATTGTAAATAAGCAAATAAACACATTATAACCATCAACTTTTATATCACGCTATACCTTGAAACCGGTAAATCGCTGCAAACCTAGTCTTCACTCACACAGTGTCAAACTCAAACTGGTCCTCACAAAGATAGACATACAAGAGCTTTGCACACACAAAAGGCACTGGGCTTTACACAGCATGGAAATAAGGCTTACATGCATCTGTGCTCTACATGGTACGTAATCTGAATAGCTATGCCTTACACAACGTCTATTACACCATCGCTCTCTCTGTCTTACACAAATACACAGGCATGCAAGCATTTCTCTCTGTAACACACACACACGCACATCGTTATAATGGCATGTTAACCAGCCGTACATGTTTATCTTGATGCCTTACAGCATCTACATTTATTACACCTCCCCGTCTGCCCCCCTCCCTCCACACACACACACACACACACACACACACACACACATAGATATACAAACACTAACCTCCCCCCTCCTGTGGATCTCATGGGAGTCCTGCCACACATTCTTTAGTGCACACTTCATTGTAGAAGTGATTCAGAGCAGCTCATGGCCAAATAAGACGAAAAGCCCTCAGCTCGATTTGCATCTGAGCAGTTTCTGCCCGGACATGACTGTTAGTGGATTTATAGACGCTGAAAGAACAAAGGGTTGTGACTCAGTGGAGCTGGATGCATTGACTAATATTTGACCAGTTGTAGATATGAAGTGCAAAGAATTAGCAACTGCATAAAAGATCATTTGTTTGCATAAAAGTATCCAAAGTTCGACGGGTTAAGGCAGCAATTCAATTCAATAGAACTTTATTTATCCCAAAGGTAATTCTTGTGTCAGAGAGTGCTTCAATTACAGTAACAACCCTTAACATTTATAAACATAATGTCCTGTTTATCAATTTAGTGTTACCTTTGATTTTTCATGAAAAATAATAGTGCAACTGTACCTTTTATTTTTAGAATTTCACAGTACTATTATACAGAATCTCCATGGAATCATGGCAAAGTGGAGGAAATACTCAGAACTTTAACTTTTAGGAACACTTCGGCCACAAAATGACCATTTGTAAATCAGTCAGTGCGTTTACATGCACAGCTTAGTCAAGGTACAGTTGTAGCTCGACTAGGTCATTTAAATGGAGTACTGTCCTCGTCCCAGTATACAAGGTAAAGGTGGAGCTCATTTTAATGACTTTATATACTGCTGGGTAGTTTCATCTGTAAGAACACATCATCATTTATTTGATTATTATTGTTTGTATTAATTATCTGAATCGGCAAACTATTAAATCAAGAGCTTTCGATTTACTGGTCCATGTACGTCCCAACCCTCACCTGTGGTCATGAGCTCTGGGTAGTGACCGGAAGAATGAGGTCACAGATACAAGCGGCCAAAATGAGTTTCCTCTGTGGGGTGTCTGGGCTCAGCCTTAGAGATAGGGGGAGGAGCTCGGACATCCGGAAGGAGCTCGGAGTAGAGCCGCTGCTCCCTCACATCGAAAGGGGTCAGTTGAGGTGGTTCAGACTTCTGATCAGGATCCTCCTGGGCTCCTCCTGCTAGAGGTGTTCCAGGTATGTCCCACTGGTAGGAGGCCCCGGGGCAGACCCAGAACACGCTGGAGGGATTACATATCTCATCTGGCCTGGGAACACCTTGGGGTCCCCCAGGAGGAGCTGGGAAGCGTTGCTGGGGAGAGGGATGTCTGGGGTGCTTTACTTGGCCTGCTGCCCCCGCGACCCGTCCCTAGATAAGTGGATGAAAATGGAACATATTAGCTAAGTATACCAAATAAATGTAGTGGAATAAAAAGTACAATATTCCCTCAGAGATCTATCAGAGTAGAAGTATAAAGTAGCATAAAATGTAAATGCTCGGTTGAGGTGCAACTACTAAATATTTAAGTATGGTACTTGAGTAAATGTACTTTGTTTTATTTCACCACTGCAGACAGGTAATCCTGATGAGTGGATGAACACATGACAGCAGGAAAAAAACACTGTGTAGGAAAAACCATATGACAAACAGGAAAATAAAATCCCCTACAAAATAAAATGTCCCTATTACTGGCGACGCCTGTCTGTCTTACAGAAGTGCGTGGAATGAACTTCCTGTTGTGCATCAGGAATCTGCTGCGTCAAGTTGAACGCATAGAGACAGGAAAACACAGGAAACATATTTGACCTTCAGAATAAAAGCATAGTTATTTTATTAATGTGTTGACTGATGAGTTGTATTTAAATATATTAAGTAAATCAAGTAAAGTATAAGTACCTGTGAAATCTTTGCAAAATCTAGTTTCAATATCATTTTTTGACACAATGAGTCCCTGAGGTCTCCGAAACAATAGAGCTGAGCTTTGAAACTGCAGTCGCCTCTCTAGTATGAGCACACATACCTGACCTATTCTTATTCTCATTATACTGTGACCTTTCACATTCTTTGGTCCATATTTTGCATATTCTTGCACAAAATGTACGCCTCTGTCATTTTAAAATAAGTATATTGTAGATATTTGTATGCATCTGCACCAGCAATAGCCACAGCTGGAGGCATGTGGTCTGTACAAACAGATGTACGTCCATCCCATTCTCATGAACAAGATATCTCCCGAACGCACTGACAGAATTTTTCATCAAATTTGGCACAAACATCAACTTGGACACAACAATGAACTGATTTTGGTGGTCAAAGGTTAAATGTCACTGTGACCTTGTATCCTGTGCATTCTTGTGAAAGCAAAACCTCAAGAGGGCCTTCTGGGAATTCCCTCAAATTTGGCACAAACATCAACTTGGACTCAACGGTTAACTGATTAGAATTTGGTGGTCAAACATCGAAGGGCAAGGCTTACGAGGTGTGCGTCATAAAACATGTTTTCGTCCATAACTAAAGAAAATTAATGTGCTAATTATGATAAAATTTCATACAAATGTCTAACGGGATAAAATGATCATGTGAAGACATTTTATATCCGAAGGGTCAAAGGTCAACTTCACTGTGACATCATAATGTTCTGCATAAAACATTTCTCTGGTCATTAATCATCATCATATCTCAGACTGAACTGGTGACACTAATCTAGAAACTGTACTGATTGTACGCATCTTCTGTGCTGTCGGGTTGAAGATGTGTGTGAAGTGTCTATGTTTTCCATGTTCGAAGCATTGTCTACGGTCATGGCTCCACATGAGCCTGGACAGACATGGATGTAGTCTTTTGTTAAACTTTTTTCCCACATTCTAAACAAATTTTTGTATATGTTACTATTATTTATGTATATGTATGACTATTTATATGATTATGTTTATTGTTATTTACTAAAACTTCAAGGCAAAATCACTGTTTGTGAAAACCTACTATAACATGTAATTTATTTTGACTAAATTTAATTTTGTCTAAATATATTATGATAAACATTTTGTCTAAATTAAATTTAGGCCGTGTCTTCAGTTAGAAACACCTCCCAACCCTCGTGTGACTGATGCTTTTATTTTGAAGGGGATGAACTGGATGCGGTGTAGTCTTCAATGTAACCTGACGTCAGCTGGTGAAGTGACACTTCCACTGAGTCGCGGCCTCTCCCCTGGACCGTCCCCGTCTTTCTCCTGCTTTTATCGGCTAAAACAAGCTAACGGACCGCCGGACAGAACCGGACCGAACTCTGGGCTCTTCTCTTCGGCTGCGGTGTCTGACGGCGTCGGTAACACCGGAAACAGCGGCTTGTTAAACATTAAACACTTCCATGACGTACTTGTAGTGTGTGCGGTGATGGAGGAGAGCTGCTGTTAGATTTTAAATCAGTGTAAAGTGACTCGGACCGCAGCTCGTTAGCTAACATCACCGGATCACCTCCATCGGTGGTTTCCATCGCTTTAACCCGCAGCAGCAGCAGCCATGGCCGGGGGACGGACCGCTCTGCTTCTCCTGCTGTGTTCGTGTTTCCACCGCGGAGGATCCTTCAACCTGGATGTGGACAAACCGTCCGTGTTCTCCGGACCGGAGGGCAGCTACTTCGGCTTCTCGGTGGACTTCTTCAAGACCTCGGACAACCAGAAGTAAGAGGACGATGATGATGATGATGATGATGATGATGATGATGAAGAAGATCATGTTCTGTCTGAACCCTACTGGTCATTTATGATCAGTTTGTAATGATCGATTCCTTCATCACAACTAAAGTCTGATACTAAAGTTAAAGTATCAGATCTAAAGTGTAGAAACACTGTAACAAATGAAGTGCTGCATTCAAAGATTCACTCAAGTCAAAGTTCAATAACACAAAATATACTTAAGTTCTAAAAGTACAAGTACTCATTATGATGTATTAGATGTATTCATGCAGTCATGTGTTCATCAGGTTAATGTTGCAATTGGTAAAAGTGGAGCTCAGTTAAATAACTATATAGTGCTGGGTAGTGGGGTTGCAGCAATATACCGATATTAAGGTATGCCATGATAACCGAGGACATCACATTTTTGGTTTCCTGTTTCCTTATACTTGATTCTGCTGATCTTAGACCTGCTGTCCTCATTCATGGACACTTTTTTCGTGTCCAACAATCTCTATATCTCTGCCAAGTCAGTCTGATCACATTCGTGTCTGACACTTGTGTATTTATGATTAATAATGTTTGATAGGCTATGGCAACACATTTGACCAATTTTAGCAACAGTAACAAGCTAAGACACTGTTAATTAGGAAGTACTCCATTGAAGATATTGGGAGTTTATTGAGGTCATTGGGACTTTACTGTTGTTGACAGTATTTTTTTTTTTTATTCTCAGTGGGTCCTACTGATCCCAGTTAGCTCAGAGAAGTTAAAAATCCACATCAAACAAAAGTTAAGGTCTCAGGAGGATATAAAATTTGACAGTTATTGTACCGTGTACATTTACTTATTTACAGTATTGCAATAAAAAAGCAACTGGATGGAGAATTTCACCTTTATTTTAATTATTTTCCAAGAGGAGACTTTTTACACTTACTTCCATTAACAAAAGTGGTTTCAAGTTTCAATTATAGTAGTGAGACTTTTGATTTCATTCCTTCGAGGGTCATTCTGACCGATAATAATAATGTTTCTGTGATATCGTGATACCGATAAACTGCAATACTCTCTGAGACCGTTATCATACCGTTGCAACACTACTTGGTAGTAAATAGTGTGTCGTGATGCCATTGCAGGTGTGCCATGGGATTATTAATGTAATTTTCAGTTGGGCCTATAAACAAATTTAATTTAAAAAACCTCCACGGAGAACCTATTTGTCACTGTTCGCATGTTGGAATTTTAAGTGTGTGACACATCAAAGCCCTGATTGGCAGCCAGTGTGAGGGATGATAACATTTAAAAGGAGAACACTGTGAGTGGGACAATGGATCGCTTTATTGTACGGAGCAAATTACAACAAAGCACCAGCAACAATGACCTACCACTGAAAGAGACAGTAGACAGTATCATGAAGCCACCCGTCTCACATTTTCCTATTTTTATTATTTTATGTTGTGGTATGTAATTTTATGTTTAATCTATAGGCTAATCTATAGCCATCTGTAAAGTTACCAAAGCTGTCAGACAATTGCAGTGCAGTAAAAAGTAAAATAATAACCTCTGAGATAACAGCCTACAAGTACCTCAGATCTGTACAAGACAAGTACTTAAAAAATGTTCTTCATTACATTCCACTACCACCTTTGTGATGGTGGTGATATTTGTATTTTCGGAAAAAAAGTCTTTAGCTTCATAAAAAGTTTTTAGTAAATGTGGCTAACAGTTTTCTGAAACTGTTTGTGATGGAAGATTTTACCCAAAGTGCTCATGTCCTCATTTCCATTTCTGTTGGAGTCTCAGTGGAATGTCTTTGTTACCATTATAACACTCATGATGTGTCTGCAGTTTTCCTCTTCTTGTTCCTGTCGAGTGTTGGTTTTTTAAAAGACACCAAAAACAGGCAGCTCATGATCTAAACCTCTTTTATTATGTAGCTTTATTCTTGTCACCAGTGTTAGATTCCCTTAAACTGTTCTCTAAAGTGTATCCTCAGTGCACAACATTGAGTTTAGTGAACCTAGTGATGTTAATATGACATCGTGCATCAGGTCACGTGACATGTTAATGTGCAGTTTTAAATGATGTGTGTGCTGCATATCAGGAGACAGAAAAGAAAGTTCATCCTGATAAAGAAGGTCATCTCCGTTTTTAAAATGTCACTTTCTTTTTTATTTTACTAATCAACATATTGAGTGGCACGCAGTAAAATATATTTAAAAATATTTGTCAGTTGGTAAAAAGCTGTAGTTAAAAAACCACATTCCTCTGAGATATACTGAAGAGTGACATGAGTTGTTGTTGTAATCTTCCTGACAGCCTAAAATAATCCGCTCCATCAGTCAATAAAACTGTCTCAGTCTGAATGAATCAGTGTCCATAAACTCCACAGTGTCAGACAGAGTGTAAACAGTTAACTGTTTTGTGTTTCGTGCGAAGTGTAATCCTCCGAACGGCCCTTTTGCTTTGTGGCCAAGTTAGGAATATAAATCCTGTTTCACTCTGCAAGTAAACAAAGACTTTCTATATTTCCTGGAGCTCTGCTCTGACCCTGCAGCATCACCGCCAGATAGTGTTTGATACAACAGAGCAACACTGACGTAATGATGCTGCAGATGGGCGATACATTAAAGGAAATCCTTAACATGAAGGGCCTTTTCACGCCTGAAAGTGTGAACCAAGTTCTGCTTTTTTGTGACATCATCTACATTCGATCCGGATAATAACGGAGACGAACTTCCTGGATCAATAACTGCAAGTGAAATGTTGCTAAAACACAAATGACTCTTCTTTCCAACCAAGACAACGAGCTACATGTCATTAAGACAGTCTGTTAGATAACATAATGAACAGATAACCATACTCCATATTGTACCGTATGTGATCAGCCGGCTGTGAGCCCAGTGAACAGGGACTGTCTATTAAGTGCAACGCTGAAAAGAAAAAGTATTGAGCTGTGGCTCAGAGGTAGAGTGGGTCGTCCACCAATCGGAAGACCAGTGGTTCGATCCAGCGTTGCCAGGTGTACAATAATTATCGTATTTGTACGATAATTTGGCCCTTTGTACGATGTACGATCAGTAATCCCAAAAAAAGGCCAAATGTACGATAATTTGACCATTTCATGAGTGTGTGGTTGTAATCAGTATGCCAGAGTTTTTTGTGAGCCCTGAAGGCATCTGTTCCCATGTGACATGTTTCCAGCCAATCGCACTTTTCTTAGCGTGACATACGGGTGACGTTTGTCTCTGAACAATGAGCACGATTGGCTGAATGGTCAGCTGTACCCGCACCACGAGGCTCTAGGACCCGTCAGGAAGTCGAGCGAGAATGAGATTCAAAACAGAAGAAGAAGAAAAACAGAAGCAAGGAAAATGGGGAAAAAAGTAAACCAATAAAGTAAACACTAGAGTGACTATATTTGCCTGTAGCGCATCAGTGGGATTGTTATTTTGGTTATGACGGGTATACGATAATTTCCCTCAAAATACGATAATTTTAAGTCTGTGGTACGATAATCCTACATTTCCCACCTGGCAACGCTGGTTCGATCCCTGGCTCCTCCAGTCTGCATGCCAAAGTATCCTTGAGCAAGACACTGAACCCCAAATTGCTCTCGATGGCTGTTCCATCAGTGTGTGAGTGTGTTAAAAACTGAGTAGCGTATGGCACCTTGTATGGTAGTCTCGGGCCACCAGCGCGTGAATGGGTGAATGTGACTCGTAGTGTAAAAAGTGCTTTGAGTGGTCAGATGACTAGAAAGGCACTATACAAATGCAGGTCCATTTACCATTTACCAAAATTTACTCTGAAACACTGCAGGTCACCAAATATTAACTTCACACTTTGCAAATTATTTTTATGTGCCTAATGTTTTATAATCACACCATTTAAATAAATCATTTGCTATTGTTATATTTTGTGAGTAAAATCTGAATCTGCAGTGTAACCAGTGACACGTCTCAGTCAGGTAACTGTAGAATAATGTTTTCCTCTGGAGAAGAAGTCCATGTGAATGTCATCATGTGATCTCATTTTTGTGAATCATAGTCTCCAAACTTAACAAATCCCCCGTCTGATGATGTCACTTATTACATATATCTGTAACAACTCCCATCTTCACTCTGAGCTCTTCATCAACACACGTCTTTGTATGTTTTTAAGTCGTGTCGCGGCTCGAGGAATGGAAATGTTCATTTGTTGGTCTCGTCCCAGTAGGTTTATTTGTGTAACGTTTCGATCTAACAGACGTTACAATATGACACATTACATAACAGTTATACTGGTACAACAGTGAACAGTATTATACGGCAAACCTCCATCTCAGACCAAAGAATGTAAAGTGCAGATCTGATCTATCCCTTAATTCTCCTCTCCTCCCTCAGGTCAGATGTTCTCATTGGAGCTCCTCGGGCGAACACCTCCGGCGTTGTGGTGGAGAGGGGGGCGGTGTACAGCTGTCCCTGGAAGAGCTCAGCCTGCCAGCAGCTGCAGTTCGACAGCTCAGGTACCAAAAACTCTCTTTTATCTTTCACGTTATAGGGATGATGTTCAGAATTACAAAGATTTGGTTTTGTTCCTGCCTGGCTTACTGAGGCCCTGTTCTCCTACATAAAAACATTAACCCTCCACAACTACCGTCATCTGGTCGTTGGTTTCTTAAAGGTGACAGGGTGCATACACAGTACACAGGGTGGGGTGATGGTGGGGTCAGCAGGGACCCTGTGACCTCCTAGTTGGTTAATCTGGCCTCAGCTGCTGCCCTCCGTGAACAGTGAAACTACAACATGTTGAGGGTTCTGGAGTGAAGATAGGCAGACTGGGAGTATGATCGTATCAAGCTGGTTAAATTAATAATATTAAAACTCCAGATTGGTGTTCCAACAGCCCCTTTTACACTGCCTCTTCAAAATGGGAATTTCACGCTGTTACTCCGACTCACTGTTTTGTATTAAAGGTGCGATTGTGGAATGGCAGGACAGAGTTGTCTCGCCTTTAAGGCAGCTAATTTTACAGCCAAGATGTTTTCATACCTGAGCTCTTAAACCAGTTGGATTGTATCTATCTGTGGTTACACACATTTCTCTTTTGTGGTGATATTTTTGGCAGTGTAGCGTCCAGTAATTGCATACTGTAATATACACAGGAAATAGTATGAAATTACTGCATACTATTGAATAGTAAATGATCTGCAGCCTTTTTATTTTAAAAAGTTAACTACATTAATTAATTCATTTGAAAGCACCTTATGGTCTCCTGCCTGTGTGAGAATAATAAAATGAGGGGGAGGTGAAGTGCACTGCTGTGTTGTTTGCTGCGTTGCTTCGCCATTGTTAGCATCTAAAGTTGTGCGGTGTTGTGTCTGTGTCACTCTGCGGTTAAAGCTCCAAAACACTAGTTGACAATAATAGACAATTTCAAACACAAATACACAAATCGGCTTCACTATAACTCGCAGCATTCACAGACAAACACTTGTCTTTATCTGGACACATTTTCCCCACAAATACAACATGCTAACGTTATTAGCACAAGCCTATGGCATTTTACATTGTATAAATTAGCCTAGCAGCTAGGGGACTTTTCCTCTGCTCATATGAAGCCAGGGACAACAGCAACATTTGACAAAGGTAACGTTACACAATTTGGCTCTATTACAACTCACAAGGTTCACTGACAAAACAACTGTCTTATACTAAACACGTTTTCCCCACAAATACAAAATGCTAACGTTATTAGCACAAGCCTATGGTATTTTACATTGTATAAATTAGCCTAGCGACAAGCAGAGATTTCCTCTGCCCGTATGAAGCCAGGATAAATCACACATAAGACTTTAAATGCTATTTTTGTGGAGGCTTTATTCTCTTCACAATTTATTGTTGATCTGTGAAATTAAAATAAATAAAAGCTTTGTTTCCACTGAGGGAAATGGTTTCAGCTTACAGAAACAGACAGGAGGTCTGCGTCATCGCGACGTGTAGTTACATTTCTGTGGAGGTGCACGTCAGGCTACGCCATAGCTATGGCGTAGATTCAGTGCAGAAGTATAAATTCCGCCTTAATGTCTCCACCACAGATGAAGTTGTTTAATACTGCAGCGTGTGTTGGTCAGCTGGTCTCTTTAGTTAACGTTACTGCTTATCGACACTCCACTCTGTCAACATTAGTCTCTGGGTGATGGCAGGAGAAAGTATTCACAATATAGTTTGTTTTTGTCTCTTAAATATAATCATAAAACAAACTTACAAATGCTGCCTTTTGTAAAGATAAAATACAAGTTTACTCCAGCATGTCAGCGCTGTAGACTGTCCGCATGCTGCTCTGCCCTCGCCTGTGACCGTTCATTTTAAATGTTGATTTGTGTGGAGACACAGCAGAGCTGCCATCATCAACCTGGTGTTAAGTTGATTCTGTCAGACGATGTCTTGACCACAAAGTAAGTAGTGTCGGGGTCACTTCTCAGAAGTTGGCTGTGATGCAGTTTGGTTTTCCTGTTTTGGTTTACTTAAAAGAGAATAAAGAAGAAGAGACTGAGCCCTTTTCATGTTCGGGTACAAAGAGACCTGGAGACATTGATGTGGACACAAGTTGTATTGACACAAAAACAGTATTTTAAATAAACCATGTGGTTCCATGTCGACACAGTCTGCTTCAGATAAAACAAATCTTATCAGACAGTTTACTCACTCAGCTCTCTGCTGGTTATCACTGACTGAATCTCCATCAGCGAGGCTACAAACAGACATTTCCTCCAGTAAAACCAGTAGAGGAATTTCACACTTCATTTCTCACCATGCTTGTCCAGTTAAACTGTTTTTAATGTGAAGCAGCAGGAAATATCAATCAGAGTCAATTACAAACAGTGACACTGGATTACAGGCTGCAGTGTTATAATATTTTATTTTAAATGATCAATATGTGCAGTACACACTTCTCAGATCAACAGAACAAAGATCCACAACAACACAGCAAAACAAGAAAAAACAACAACATGTTTACCCCAGACATCAAACATAAACTCAGAATCTTCATATCTGACTTGAACTTTGTGCCGTTTGGTGGTTGGATTGTATTTCAAAGTGATGATCGACGATGGGTTTTTCCTACACCAGTATAAAGGCAGTTAAATGATGAAACCTAAGATGGTGTAATACCTAGAATTTGTGCCCTCTTGTGCGTTTTGACATGTTTCTGGTTTAGCGCCCGCTGAGTCCATTAATCAGCACGAGTGACGAGTGAATTTTACAACCTTAGAAACAAATAGTTCAAGTCCATGATTATATTTGTTGAAGCCTTTATAAATTAGGGGTGTAACGATCCACCTATTGAGATCAGTGTATGTCATATAACCTTGACAGTTATTACTGAGCTGAATTTGATACTTTTGTTAAACGATGTTGTTGTTAATCTGTGTTTAATGGCTGTTGGTTTAAGTCACTGCATCTCCTGACAGAACAGCTCGGTTGAAGTTCATGCTGCATGCACGTTTTTTCAACCGAACATTGTTGAAACAGAGCAGCTACTGTTGCTGTAGTGAGAAGTTAGCAGAGTGAGATAATCGTCCAGGCAGGTACATCATGTCTTACCTCATAACAGCATTGTTTACATACGGCATGTGCTTTGTCTGTTGACCCATATTTTTTTGTCCATAATCTAAAATATTTCCAAACTGCTGATTTATTCCTGATTCAATAACGTTATTCTCATCATCTGTCTCTCAGCTGCTCGCATTTATCTGCCTGCTGCTGTTTGATGGTGACACAGAATTTCAAATGGTATGGCTATGATGATGGATATTCAGTATGGATCGATGTTTTCACTTTGCATCGATGATACTGGATAGTTGATCATTGAATTGATATATCGATCCAGATCCATGAATCACATGGTAACATCCCTAGTAACTAGTGTTGTCACGGTACCAAAATTGGGACCCACAGTACGATACCAGTGAAAGTATCATGGTTCTGAGTAGTATCACGATACCACAGCAAAAATGAGGCAGATGTGCCTTTTGTCATTTATGAAAAGATAAATCACTTTTCTATAATACATCAATGATATTTCAATGGAATAAATTACTTATTGACTTATTCATACTTCAAAAACAGCATCAATTAGTGATTAACATAGGGGGGATCAAAATAAAATAAATAAATAAAATAAAAATCAACCAGCCACACTCCTCCCCTGACAAGTAAAGAACAGTCCCTTCATAAGTAAAGAACAGTCCCTAAAGTGCGGTGAGTGTTTGTGGTCCGTTACCTGCCACAAAGAGAGAAATGTGAACAGCTCGTTTCTCCTCTAACACGCCACATTCTGTGTGCCGCCACGGCTCCGTTGTTCAGGTACTTCTGAGCAGTCATGACACCAACGAAGAGGAAATTATTGGACCTGGAGCCTGGCTTCTTGGTCGCCGGTAAACTGCGTTATCTTGCGGTGGCCATAGTGCTCCGCCGTATTCCTGTCTGTGACCCCCGTTCAACCCACAACCGGCAGGGTTCGCCTTTCGTTTCAGCTGCTGGTTGAAATCTGTACTCACACAGCGTGCTCCTGAATGATTTCTTTTGCTCGCACAAAACTATTTTTAGTCGCAAATGCAAGTACCGTAGTACTACGGTACTCCAACATTATGGTAAAATATGTACCGTGGTGTTTTAGTACTGCGGTCTACCGTTGGTACCAGTTTACCGTGCAACACTACTAGTAACCATGATTGGTTGATATGAAAACACAAACGATTGCAGAACTCTAGTACGAGTATCTTTTAACATTCACCATCTGAACCTTCAGCAGAATGATCAGGGCCAGACCACTTATTTATCACCAGGTGTCATTATCGTCCATCTGTCCTCAAACACACACAGTGAATGGCTGCAGCAGAAAAATGCAATAAACCGTTTTAAGTTTGATTTCATGAAAATCTTAAAGTTAAAGTATGAAAACTTTTAGATTTTATTTAAAACACAAATGAGAGTTAAGCTGACTGAAGCGTCTCTGACTGGAGGCCACTCTGATTTTCATCAGTAATAAGAGGCAGCAGCAGCTTTGCCAGCGTGCAGTAACAGAGGATTATTGATGGAGTAATAAGCTGAGCCTGCTGCTGGTGTCTCGTGTTGGGACACATTCAGGAATGTGTGGTGGAGCAGGAGGTGTCTGGACTCGTCCCTGGACTCCGTGAGGAGGTGAACTCCGGCTCTTTGTGTTCCTGCTGTGATGCCAACAGCTCTCAATGATAATAGTTATTTTATTTATTGTTTCAAGTTGTTGGGAGAGGATCAATGAAAGGAGACAGGAGCTGCAGCCTCGCTGTATCCCTGGAGATGTTCATACAGTTTATTCTTACAGAGACATTTGGCAGGATGTGTTAATGTCCTTCTTTTTAATAGCTTCCTAGAATTGTTCTAATTTCCTCTGTAGCACTTTCACTTTGCAGGAGTCTTTGTTAATTGGTCACATACAGACAATAACGCTTTTGGTTTTGTTCCAGTTCAATTTATTGATTATGTTTTTATGGGTCCATTATTCGTGAAATAGTTCCCAAGGTGACGTCTTCGAACTGTCGTTGTCTGTGAGGTGTCACAAATAATGATGACCTGATACTGCAGCTCCCGTCAGCATTCATATTTTGCTTTCAGCTCTTTGTTTATCTGTCCTGCAACAACTTGACTTTACTTACTGGTGCAGTTTTCAGATAAGTGGCTGTACTCAGCAGTCAGACACAGTCAGAGACCACAGTGGGACATTGAGCAGCTACAGAGACAGATATTTCCCTCAGGAGTTGGTGGACACCAAAAACAGAGCAAACAGAGATGAAGTACAGATATTGTATTCCTCCAGAGGTTAAATCTTTTCCTCCTCGGACCAACATGGTGTTCTTGTCTTCTCTTCTTCTGTAATTTTTTCTATCTAACTAGAATCCAAATGTGTGAGACAATAACAGGGATCACAATCATGAGTCCAAGCAAACGAACAATCTCCATGAAAACTTCAGCTGCTTTAAAATCTCTTTCAATGCAGTAAGTGATTTATCATTTTTCCTTAACTAAGGAAATATTTTAATGGATTCTGTGCAACTGTATAAATTCCTGAGCTAGAGAGAAATTAAGCCTTAAGTGTCACACTTATGGAGAAAACTTAAGGTGTTTTGTGCAACCAGTCCCTGATATTTACTGCACTCAAAAGTAATATTAAATTTAATTCAGTGTTAGTGAAAGTAACAGTAGAAGTAAATATTGGTAATTGTGAAGATCATGTACACCACCTTGAAAATGGAGCGCCCATTACACTTAAAGAAAAGCAAGGTCATCTTTACAACGTGAAGGATTTAAAGGTTGAGTGTAGGATTTAGGAGGATATATTGGCAGAAATTGAAGATAATGTAATAGGTATATTTTCTTTAGTGTATCATCACCTGAAAATAAGAATCATTGTGTTTTCGTTACCTTAAAATTAGCCGTTTATATCTACATAGGGAGCAAGTCCTTGTCTGTGGAGATCACCATGTTGCACCACCATGTTTCTACAGTAGCCCAGAACGGACAAACCTAACACTGGCTTTAGATTTCCTATTTTTCTGTTGGCCACCGTAGTCAGCAGCCCATCTGTGATGAGCAGTGTTGGAAATGTGAAACTAAACCTATGATCCAACTTGCATGCTAGGACTATTAATTTGCCAAACTGTGCAGTTTTATTTTGTTGTAATGAGGTAACAAAACCGCTAAGGGTAACTGTTTCAGAGTGAAAGTGAAAAGAAACTCAAAACTGTGCTGTAATGAAGAGTTTTTACTTCATTAAATTACTCCACCTTATTGGAGTGACGTTCATCAGGTGGAGAGAACGCCTCTCTAAATTAATGTTAATGCTGCAATCAAGTTGTCCAAGCTTTAACTTCAGTTGTTGCAAATTAAGTTGTGAATATTTAAGATGAATGGGAAACACTTCAGATGTGAAATCAGCAGCCGATAATGAAAGTTTAGGAGAGCTCGTCAGCTAAAGAACCAACAGCATCTTCTATTTATGCCTATAATTTATGTTTTTCTGATATTTAATAAATGACAGTATCAGTTGAGCCTGTTTCCTGTGTGACAAGAAGACACACGTCAGTTTGACAGAGTGCTGGTTTCTTAAAGACGCTAAAGTTCGAGAGAAAGTGCCAAAAGGAAATGAGCAGGACATAGCTGCAGACTGGACAGATACGTTTAAGTATTAAATTAATTGGATGTTCATGTAACTGAGATGTTTCTGTTGGATGTGTGGAGTCATAGAAAGTAAGGACCAACATATCCCCCTCATGTTTCCTGTCTGTTCTCTACTGTGTACTGCTGCCAAATAATGGTACAAGAAGTCTTTAATATTTAAGGGAGTAACTTCGAACCCACACATTTAAGGCACGTGTCCACACTGTACGTCATAGAAAACGCAGAGCATAAGAAGCACCAGTCTGTGTTTTGTTGCTAGTTTATCAGCATCACTTTGGGTGTGGACAGTATTGACTCATGATAAAGATTTACTTCTAATAATCAGCTGGTGGAAACACAACGTATGAGAGGTGTGATTTCACCACGTTTGGTCTTCTACTGAAACACCGCAGCCTCTCTAAACCACCGGTGACTAAACTCAGAGACTTACAGCTTTCACAACCCGCCTCTTACATGATTTACTTCTCTACTGCCTGCAGTCATTCTTTAAGAGTAGGCGTCTGTTTTGAAATAGGGTGTTTTCTTCTGTGTAAAATGAGTCCAAAGAAAAGATCTCAGTAAAACTGGAAACAGGGCAGAGGAGAGTAGAAACAAGCCAGGTGTTTTACACGGAGAGAAAAATAATATGATGTAACTTTAATTGTCCCCTCGGAGCGACTCAGGTCATGTAGCAACAGCTGACTCATGCCCCACAGACATAAATATTATTATCTCTACCAGGCGTAACCCTGGACAGGATCATGCGTGATCCTTTCCAACTAATCTCTCAAACTACTGGACCAATCAGCCTCATATTTTGTGTGCACATTTATTACTGTATGCTTAAGGAACTCTTGCAATGATTCTCAGTTGCTGAAATATTGTTTACACACTGTCTTATTACGTCATTGACTTGTGACCACAAGTTTTGTTGCAAGACACATTTTGGCCTTCATCGTGCCTTAAAAACTGACATCAGTAGAAAAGTTTTGTCTCATTTTAAACTGGAGAATCTTCAGATTATGTCCATACCTGATATGTAATGATCCAATAAAGTGAGGCACAATACATGATAAATAAAATAACTGTTAATCTCCATCGCCATCTTAGCTGTAAGGGAGCCAGGAGGGACCATCAGCCCCAGGTAGTGTACCAGACTTTAAAGCCAGTTTTCATAGCGGCCAAATAATGGTACTGCAGTTTCTGGGAATCTGAGACAAGATGCCCTGCAGCACAAAAAGACACTTTCCCATTGACTTACATAGCAAAAGAGACATCTGTATAACAGTGGCTAAATTTTTTTTTAGCATCACAACCCACCGTAAAATGACTCTTCTCACTATCAAGTTCAGTTCAGTCCGATAACATTTGTAAAGTCTAGAAATCATTAAATCATTTCATCTCCATTCATGTTAGCAGAGCACTGACACCACATCAGGAGTGTTTCAGAAGTGTTTTACCTGCTCGATTTTGTAGACTTGCAGATTTTGTTGTTAAAGTTGGTCCAGCTGGTGGGTGGTGCTTGGCACTCCTGTTTAACTGCATCCAACATGGCGGCTGGGTCACAGTCTTTCTTATTTTACAGCTAAAAAGTCACTAAAATATGTTTTTGAAAAATTCTGAGGTGAGAATCAGGCAACGCAGTAACAGTCTTGACACATCTTTAATGGGCGACAGTTTGACCACAGTTCACAAGCTGCGATTGACGTGACGACAGCTGTGTTAGAGACTCTTTAACTACACTGTACTGACTTTACTGAAGTAACATTGTTAGTGCAGGACTTTTACTGAGTATTTTTACTTTGTGGCATCAGTACTTTACTGCAGTGAAGGATGTGAGTACTTCCTGATTCACTGCTGGAAACATTCAAGACAAAAATATATCTGGTGCACAAAAGAGGGAGTTACTCAAAAACAAACAGTGAAGTGTACATAGCAGTGTGTGTGTGTCTGTGTGTGTAACTGCGACTTGTTGTATAGAGTCTCGTTGGTATTCTGTGGGAGACCTCAGCCATGAAAGTAGGAAGTAACAAACTCACCACACTAACACAGCGATGCCCTGCCCCCTCAAACACACACACACACACACACACACACACACACACACACACTGCAGCTCTTTTCAGAAACGGGGTATGCGTAACGTTTTTGGCTCCATCAGTCTGTTAAAGTGATGGTGTTTTGTATTTCAGTGAACGGTGCTGAGCTGAAACTGTGATAATTAACAGGAAGACGACTGTTCTCTCTCGTCTGATTGGCTCACATCCACTGATGGATCTAAAAACTTACTGTGGGTTAAAACTTAACTGAGGTTGTTAAAAAGTGAATTCTGCTCCTCGTTTGATATTGTTTGACGGAACAGATGCGTTAAATGACAGGACGTTAAAACTTGACAGGACTCCAGTTGTTGTTCCATTCAAGTCCTCGCCAAACAAGTTCACACAATGCTGATTCAGCCAATCACCACCAGGGAAGCTCTTAGTGTTTCTCAGTATACTGGAGTTAAAGTCAGAACAGACTTGAAGAGAACGCTCTGGGGGGGGGGCGGGGAGATGAGGCGAGCTCACCTGCAGGCAGATGTCTCAGTACGTTTACATGACGTTAGAGAAAATGGATTTATTGTGTTAGCCAGTGAGGCAGAATTTCAAAATAAAAGCACATTTCCAAGAAGATGACAGATATGAATTAACGTTTTCACTTTACATTAGTGATACTGAATTGCTGATCACTGAATTGATGTATTGGTCCAGACAGATGGATCAATACTGCAGTTTCTCCTGACCTATCAGTACATATACAGTTACTGATGTATCTACAGTTAATTAATGTGGTCTGATGTATCAGCCTGGCTCATTTCTCTAACAGCAGCACACACATGAATACCTGACGTACACCAGCCTCTGAGCTGTTGAGGCCTGTTCTGTCCATAAAAGGTGAATCTGTCTCACACAGCTCCGACAAATCTCCTCCAGTCTGTACAGGATGTTTACGTTTCAGCAACATTCAGTCAGCCGGCCGCAACAACAAGCAGCTGCCCTGCTGACGTGCCTCTGAGCCAAACATCCTGCAGACACTGAGACCCTCAGACCCACAGACCCTAAAGATGACTTTACAGACCCTACTGACCCTGTAGATTAACCTACAGACCCTGTAGATTAACCTACAGATCCTTCAGACCCTTCAGACCCTACAGACCCTGTAGATTAACCTACAGACCCTACAGACCCTTCAGACCCTACAGACCCTACAGACCCTTCAGACCCTGTAAATTAATCGACAGACCCTTCAGACCTTACAGACCCTGTAAATTAACCTACAGACCCTTCAGACCCTTCAGACCCTACAGACCCTGTAAATTAACCTACAGACCCTTCAGACCCTACAGACCCTTCAGACCATTCAGACCCTTCAGACCCTTCAGACCCTACAGACCCTTCAGACCCTACAGACCCTTCAGACCCTGTAAATTAATCTACAGACCCTTCAGACCCCACAGACCCTGTAAATTAACCTACAGACCCTTCAGACCCTTCAGACCCTACAGACCCTACAGACCCTGTAGATTAACCTACAGACCCTTCAGACCCTACAGACCTTACAGACCCTAAAGATGACTTTACAGACCCTTCAGATCCTGCAGACCTTACAGACCCTACAGACCCCACAGACCCTGCAGACCCTACAGACCCTTCAGACCCTACAGACCCTACCCACCCTTCAGACCCTACAGACCCTTCAGACCCTGTAAATTAATCTACAGACCCTTCAGACCCTACAAACCCTGTAAATTAACCTACAGACCCTTCAGACCCTACAGACCCTTCAGACCCTACAGACCCTGTAGATTAACCTACAGACCCTTCAGACCCTACAGACCTTACAGACCCTAAAGATGACTTTACAGACCCTTCAGATCCTGCAGACCTTACAGACCCTGCAGACCCTTCAGACCCCACAGACCCTGCAGACCCTACAGACACTTCAGATCCTGCAGACCCTGCAGACCCTACAGACCTTTCAGATCCTGCGGACCTTACAGAACCTTCAGACCCCACAGACCCTGCAGACCCTACAGACCCTTCAGATCCTGCAGACCCTGCAGACCCTTCAGACCCTACAGACCCTTCAGATCCTGCAGACCTTACAGACCCTACACACCCTTCAGATCCTGCAGACCTTACAGACCCTGCAGACCCTCCAGACCTTTCAGATTCTGCAGACCTTACAGACCCTTCAGACCCCACAGACCCTGCAGACCCTACAGACCCTCAGATCCTGCAGACCCTACAGACCCTCAGATCCTGCAGACCCTGCAGACCCTTCAGATCCTGCAGACCTTACAGACCCTACATGCCCTTCAGATCCTGCAGACCTTACAGACCCTTCAGACCCTTCAGATCCTGCAGACCTTACAGACCCTTCAGACCCGCAGACCCCACAGACCCTACAGACCCTTCAGACCCTGCAGACCTTACAGACCCTTCAGATCCTACAGTTGACCATACACACCCTGCAGATGACCCCACAGACCCTGAAGAAGACCCTACTAACCCTGCAGACGACCCCACAGACCCTCGAGACCCAACAGACGACTTCACAGACCCTGAAGACAACCCTACAGACCATACAGATGACTCTACAGACCCCACAGACCCTGCAGATAACCTTGACACCCTGCAGACCCTACAGACCCCATAGACCCTGCAAATGACCCCACAGACCACACAGATGACCCTGAGACCCTGCAGACCCTAGAGACTACTTCACAGACCCTGCAGACCCTGTAGACACTGCTGCAGGCTCTGGTAGAAACTGATAGACTGAACACTGATGTTGTTGCCTCTGGCTGTAGTGCTGTTAGTCAGTGGCCTAGTTATGTTGCCCTCTGTGTGTGTGTGTGTGTGTGTGTGTGTGTGTGTGTGTGTGTTTCCCTCCCACAATAGAGTTCTTTGTTGTTGATCTAACCTACATGATTGCTGGCCAAAGCTTTACTGGACCAGAGAATTAACTGGAATTCTTCTGTGTGTGTGTGTGTGTGTGTGTGTGTGTGTGTGTGTGTGTGTGCGTACGTACGTGCGTGTGTGTGTGTGTGTGTGTGTGTGTGTGTGTGTGTGTGTGGCATTATGACTCTGACTCAGTGTGTTAGTCCGTCCTATTCTTGCTGTCTAACCATGAAGCACCACAAGCTTTTGTTCCTACTTGATTTTTTCTTTTCTTCCAGAAGTGTGACTCCTCCACAAATATACGTTTACTGGTGCGGCTCATAACAGGAAGTGTGGGGGAAAAAAGATATAAATATGATTCTGAGGCCACAGTCCATCCACATTAAGACTGTTAAATATATAAACACATCTTTTCCTCTCAGTTTCAGACTCAAACTGATAAAATCTTGAAACTCCAGCTCAGTGTTTGAGTGTGTCTGAGCTGACATGAGCTGAGCTTTTGGTAAACAATGATGTAAGCTGCTTAGTGAGGGTGGAGCTGTGAGACTGTGAAGTTAAGATGTCAGACTCAAGTTGTTTCTAACCCTCTCTGAACACTCACACAAAGTCACAACTATGAAATACATATCTTTATCATCACCACAGCACCGAAATCACTTTTCATACTTGTTTTGTTGTTGGACAACAGGAACAGAAAATATGTTGTGAACTGTGCTGCATTAAAACAGAAGCAGGAGGAGACTGAATGGAGGTTTAACACTCAGCAGAGGAGCAGAAAACAGTTTCAGAAAAGTGACTGAAGGACTGAGCGATTTAACGACTATGTACAATATAGTTATATATTTTCAAGCAAGATATAAATTTAGACAACACCGTTTATATAGGTATACCCCAAGTTGCTGCTCCTCTGTTTAATCTGTCTGTTCATTAGTCTACAGTGTGACATCAATCTGTATGTTGCACATGCTAAGCTTAATCAGTCTGTGAGATGAATGAAGTTACTGCAGCAGCACACGTACAACTCTGGGAGGCAAATTGCGTTTCCATTATCAGTTTAGACGTGCCGAGCCACACCAGAGATGGACCTTCTCCGCAGTAGGTCCAAAAGCCGGGCCTCCTGCCCTCAAGCAGGTAGCGGTGATGTCTCGCCGACTGCAGCCAACATCCGATGACCCTGCTTTTCCCTCTCAAACAAGCCGTGTGTGTTTTGAGACTTTCCTCACCTCTGTCTGCAGGAGACCAGAGAGAAAGGTGTTTAAGAAGTCGTACTGAGAGTGTGTTCATCTCTCAGTACGTCTGTAGCTTCTGACAGAATCTCCGTGGTTTGGAGTTTAGTTTCTCTCCTTCGTCCTGTTTTTACTTCCACCTTTATTCTGACACCATCCTTCAGATAATTATGTCTTTTATTTAAAGTGATTTAAAATCAGATTTTGGACTCAGTTGAGCGTCACAGCCTCACAGAGCTGCTGTCGTAGCTGTGGATCGTTTTTCATCATGTGACCGTCGACATGAACTAATTTCTTTGGTTCAGGGTTGAAGTCCTCCATTGACAAACCAAAACACAAAGAGACAAAGAGTCTGTTGCTATGGTTACAGTGCTGTTAGGATGGTTACTAGCTGGCACAAACACTTGGCATCATGACCAACATAATTACATGTCAGGGAAAAAAACATCCGATTTGTTTTTCTGAACTCTTATGTTTTTAACCCACAGTGTGGGATGGTACCAGAATACTGCGGCCACTGCTTTATCAGTCACACAGTTTTTTGTTTTTTTTTTAATCCAGCAGCTGACGTTTGTCATCAGGCCGGAGTTTCCCAACTTGATGGAAAATCCCCTACATTTCCTCCCTGTCTGCCCATAACATGCCAAACCAGGCTTAAATATTTATCTGCCTCTTATCTGTGTGCTGTGTCAGATCTGTGTGGGACCTCTGCTTTTGTTTCAGCAGCCACTCACAGAGCTCGCTGGTGTTTTTGTCTTTGAACGCAGCATAAGTTGAGCCAGCTGGCACCAGGCTGAGAGCAGGGCGGGGCCGGCTGCTGGCTGCCTCCTCATTACTACACATACAGACACAGTGTGGATACAGGACACTTTATATACTCTATGGACTGTGGGATTGATCTCGTTAACTGGAAACTGATTAATGAAAATAAAACTGTCCACTGAAAGCTGAAAGGTTATATATATGTATGTATATGTCATGAGATCAAATTGACTCAGTTTCTTCTCAGTTTAGTGTCAGTTTTCAGTGACATTTTGATTGTTTCAGTTTAGTTTTTATTGTTTAATAATGTTTAGTTTAAGTTGAGTTTCATTAGTTAGTGACGGCTGTGACTGGAGGCATTATGTTTACTAGATGTCCATTCATCCATACATACATATGTCCGTACCATGCTTGTGAACAAGATATCGCAAGAATGCCTCAAATGCCCACTTGGACTCAACAATCAACTGATTAGTTTTTGATGGTTATAGGTCATAGGTCAAAGGTCAAGGTCACTGTGACCTTGTCTGTCTCATTCTTGTGAACGCAATATCTCAAGAACACCATGAGGGAATTTCTTCAAATTTGGCACAAAGGTTGACTTGGACTTAAGGATGCGCTAATTTGTTTTTGGAGATCAAGGGCTAAGGTCACTGTGACCTTGCATCTGTCTCATTCTCATTAAGGGAATTCCTTTTTTTTATATTTGACACAACTGTCCACTTGGACTGAAGGATAAACTGATTTGAATTCAGTGGTCGAAGGTCCAAGGTCAATTTCAGTGTGACCCCACAAAACATGTTTTCATAACTCAAGAATTCCCACGCTAATTATGACAAAATTTCACACAAATGTCTAACAGGATAAAATAATGAAGTGGTGACGCTTTATATAGAAAGGGTCAAAGGTCAATTTGACTGTGACATCATAATGTTCTGCATAAAACACTTCATGGGCAGTTATTCAGTGTCATATTTCAGGAACAGAAGGGGAGACATTTGGTCAGATACTGAATTGGTGACTCTAATCTTGAAACTGTGCTGATTGTATAGATCTTCAGTGTGTAAAGCATCCATGTTTTGACAGACATGGATGGAAACTGTGGCAGAAACTTGACTGGCGAGCGGAGGCAAACAACCACGGGGAAGTAATTCTAGTTATTTTTATTTCCTTTTTAATTTTTGTTTTCAGTTTGGTGTCAGTTTCCAGGGTGGGTTTGCTTGTTTCAGTTGAGTCTATTGTTTAAAAATGTTTAGTTTTAGTTTTGTTTTTATTAGACCCTGTGGTGAAGAGGGGAAGGGGGGTTGTAGCCTCTCCTCCTGAAGTCCCCAACCATCTCCTCGGTCTTCTCCACACTGATGCAGAGATTGTTTGAATTTGCACCAGTCCACAAGTTCTTTCACCTCTGGCCTGTCCACAGTCATTGTTGGAGGTCAGTCCAACCACAGCCGTGTCAGCCGCAGAACAATCACATGTGAGGAGCATATACAGCAGGGGGCCCAGGACACATCCCTGTGGGGAGCCGGTGTTGAGTGTGATGGTGGAAGATGAGATGCCATGGGTCTAAACAGACTTTTGACTGTTTGTCAATAAGTGAAGGACCCAGTTGCAGAGAGATGGTGTTAGTCTTGGACTTTTGGATTTTGGACTCTGTGTTCTACGACAATTAATATTCATCAGTAATGATTATATTAATTATTATTCTCTCTTTGTCTCTTTGCAGATGACAGGAAGAATGACGCAGGAGTTCCGATGGAGTTTAAATCCAAACAGTGGTTTGGTGCCTCGGTACGATCTGATGGAGAACACATCCTGGTGAGAAACACACACACAGAATGACACAATGATTGTTTCCTGGTCTGAACCTGGCCTCCGCTGAGCAGCATCCATGTTGGTCTGAGTTTTGTGTGTGTGTCTTCCAGGCCTGTGCTCCTCTGTATCAATGGTCGACTTTTGGCGTCTCCGAGCGAGAGCCGGTGGGAACGTGTTACCTGAAGAAAGGATCGACGGTGGTCGAGTACTCGCCCTGCAGATCAAGTCTGTTCTTTTCTTTTCTCCACTGAATATCTGTAATACTAATAAAAATAATTCATCACCTGTTTACCTGTAAAATGTGTGATATAAATTATTTTTCTGTCCAGAGTTAAGCTCACCTGAGGGACAGGGCTTCTGCCAGGCCGGCTTCAGTGCCGATTTCTTAAAGGTACCAACTTATCTTCCTTTATTTTTACTTCTTTCACAGTGTTTGTACATTGTGGTATTCATACTTTCGCTGAAGTAAAGGTCCTGAATACTTCCTCCACCACTGACCTGAGCAGCCAATAATGCAGTATTTATACTCATGCGTTGACTCAACGCTGTAGCCTGACATGCACCACCCCAGAAATGTAACTATGTGTCACGGCAAGTAAGCTGAAACCATTTCCCTCAGTGGAAACAAAACTTTTATTTACTTTAATTTCACAGATAAGAAACAATAAATTGTGAAGACAATAAAGCCTCCAAAAAATACCATTTTAAGTCTTGTGTGTGATTTATCCTGGCTTCATATGAGCAGAGGAAATCTCCGAAAGCTGCTAGGCTAATTTATACAATGTAAAATGCCATAGGCTTGTGCTAATAACGTTAGCATGTTGTATTCGTTTGGAAAATGTGTCCAGATAAAGACAAGTGTTTGTCTGTGAATGCTGCGAGTGTGTTTAATGTGTGTTTTTAATCAATTAAACTTTATAGCACTTCATAGCAACTCCACCATCTTGGAGGTGTAACTGCAGAGTGACACAGACAGACCACAGCACAAGTATAAATGCTCATAACAGCGTAGGCCCGTGCATAGGCTACGGCGTAGAGCTGAGGCACAACATAAATTCCGCTTAAGAAGTGAAAGTAATAAAAATCTCTCTTATATGTCCGTGTGTCTCCAACGCGATGCATCAGTACGTATTCTTGCTTTTATCATCTTTGTATATCTTGAAACTCAGTAGGAGTTTGATTCCAAAAACACATCCATGTTTTCACAGATGTGAGTGTAAACTGTAACTGCAGCTTGTTCGCTGAAGTACACAACCACAAGGCGGTTATTCTAGTTTCTTTGTTTTTGTGTTTTCATCAGGACAAAAGAGTGGTGGTGGGAGGACCTGGCAGCTTCTACTGGCAGGGTGAGTGTGTGTGAGAGTGTGTTAGTGTGTATTAATGTGTGTGTGTCCATGTTCATGTCATCTCCCTACAGTCAGCAGGTGAATTCTGCAGCAGCTCACTGTGAATAACAGAAGATTAGGATTCCCCTCCTGAAACGCTGAGTTGCCAGTTGGCAGTTTTCTGTCCTCAGAGTCTCTGACAGGCCTTTAAAGGAGAAGTCCTCTTTATTACAGCTTGGATCCCGTTTCATACTTTGACTTTAATCAGTAATAATAACTTTGTGTTCACAAACTAAAAGTACCCTGCACAGTTTTTTCCACTTGTAGCGCTGTGGAGCTGTGCGTGTGTGAGTGGGTCCTTTTGTTATCAGGACACATTTGGGAGTGTTTTAAGAATTCTGACGCTGTAACAAATATTTAGCTGCAGATCATCGAAGACACGTTTGTGTTGTTTGTCTCGACCGGTGACTCGGCTGCATGTTGTGTTGTGGTGGTTCGTGATGCTGCTGGTTCAGAATGACACGCTGTGCTGTGTCACTGTGGGAATCAAACACATCATCCAGAGGTCATGTGATGTTTCTGGTGCTGTGACTCTGCAGTGTGGCGAGCGGTGTGGATGTTTACTCCAAGTTCAGGAGCTGGTTCCACAGAGACTTCACATGGACGTTCTCTTGCCTTTTCTAATGTTTCCTCACTCTTCTGTTCTTCACACTTTAAAAAGAGAACCCTGCTAAGGTCACATCTCTCCTCTCACACAGTGCTGTGGGTGGTGGGTTTGTGTTGAGACCACCAGAGTCCGACTGGCAGCGGTCTTGATCTGGTTCTTTGTTCTGCACCAGGGTTCATTGTAACTGAATCAGACATGATAGGTGTGAGACCACCGTTTGATTCAGTGTGACTGACACTCTCAGCAGATATCATGATCTGTGGTGTCAGACATGATGGGAAACAGACTGTCCTCATGTCTGCAGAACCTTCATGTTTGACACAGTGACAGATTCACATCATTCAGATCACCAGATCTGCAGCACCGTCACCAGCTTAATCAGCAGGTGAGGGTTCAGACAGGGCGTGTGTGTGTGTGTGTGTGTGTGTGTGTGTGTGTGTGTGTGTGTTATGGTCTGACACTAGAGGGTGTGATGGACAGGCAGACAGAGTGTATCCTGAACGCTGAGTCGTCACTGCATGTTTCCTCTCTGGGGTGTGTTTGCCTAATTATTGCTTCCTGTTGACTCAACACACACACACACCCCTCTGGTTCTGATTAGACCCTTGTTAACACTGTGTCTCTGCGGCTCCTTTAATTACATGTTCTGTGTTTTTCTAAACCAAAAGTGTTTCAGCCTTTAGCCAACGCATTCTGTTCCTTAGATTCTGCTCTGATCTACCTCCTCCTATTGTTCCTTAATGTTCTCCTTCTCTTTCTTAAAGTCCCATTTTATTCTCCAACATTCTCAGCTCTCTTCTGTTCTCTAAGTTCTCCTTCTCTCTCCTCTAATGCCGGGTGCACCCTCACCATATCAGCCCGATTATAGCCTGACAAAATGTCGTACAGTCTCGGCTTGTGTAGTGTGTCATAGCGGACGACAAGCGACGCCACGTCTGAGACACCTCACGTTCTGACAGAAAGTCTAGCATGTTTGATTTTCTATTTGTCTGCTTCCGTCACAGCTGTCACATTGACCAATAGGAACACAGAACGATCTGCTTCCGTGGAAACTGTACGGCAACAACACCCTAGCCTTTTAGATATTTCCTGTAGGGACGTTACCACTCAGAGTAAAAAGGGAAAAAAGATGGTGTGAAACAGCAGAGGCACTTTGTCAACCTGCTGAGTACTGCCATTAGCATCAAGCTAGCAACGAATGCTAAGGAGACAGATATAAAGTAAGAAAATTTTACTCACCACAGCTGCAGAGGCTACCAGCTTCATTTGAAACAGACTACCTTATTAACGGGCCGTTATTTATTAATCCCTCTGTATTTTTATATTTTTACTTTTTATCCGCTCCCATTGCCTTGATAAAGTTAATGCATCGTGCTGTCATTTCAAACTCAACACTTCGTGTATCTTTTTCAAATTAAAAGCCCCGTATAACTTTGGTTGAGAGAATTCATTTTCTAAAAAGGCTTTTATTGTGAAACATTTGCAGGAAGTTGTTGTGGAGGATTCAGTGACTTGCATGTTTGTGTACGGTACCTCAAATGTAGCTCCGCCCATCTGGTGGTGCTTTTTATGTTACTACAACATTTCAGCTGGCACATGAACAGACACAGTGACTCAAATGTTAGTAAAAGTAATAAAATAGGACAAGAATAACCTGATAACATCACACACGTCATGAAAGACAACCGGGGATAATTGGTGTGTACCATCGTGGAGTGTGTCATGTCTGTCGGCCAAGTCACGGCATGATTTAATGACTCCCCAATCACCAAATCTGACGCAGTGACCATCGGAACAGACAGAAATGTCGTGTGGTGTGAACCCGGCGTAACGTTCCCCTTCTCTCCTCTGTTCTCAAATGTTCTCTAACTTTCTCCTCCCTCTTCAGGTCAGCTGATTTCTGATGACGTCTCTGAGATCTTCGCCCGGTTTGATGGACACCTCTACACCACGTACGCAAACACTCTTGCCACCGGGTCGGCCATCGCTCAGTATGACGACAGTTACCTCGGTAACCACACACACACACACACACACACACACACACACACACACACACACAGGTCTAAATTAAAGTAGAGAACATTCTCCTGCCTCAGCAGACAGAGTTCTGTAATGATCTATGTAATGTTCTCAGGGTACTCTGTGACGGTCGGAGACTTCAACAATGACGGAAAAGAAGGTGAGAACAAAGATTAATCTCGTCCTTTAATTTAACGTAGAACACTTCTGCTCCTTTGGGTTTCTGTACTAAAACATCTGATGACAACGTGGACGTTCTCTACAGTTTTCTGTCAGTTAACAGACCAATCAGCTCATTGATGAATTGTATATTAATATAGATTAATGATTTATGATGATCAAACAGTCGCTCGCTGACTGAACTAGTGAGAGTTGTGTTTTTCTGTCCTCTACAGATTATGTGACCGGAGTTCCTCGTGGGGACAAAGCACTGGGTTATGTAAGTGTTAAAGGTTCAATACACACACACACACACACACACACACACACACACACTGATCCCCACAGGATGGACAGATGTGTGTCGTCGTCATGGTGACAGAAGACTGTCTCCATACAGTCTCGTGGTGTCAGTTCAGTGTCTGTGCACAGTCATGTTTTAAACTGCCGATGTTGAAGTGTGTGTGAAGCTCGGTTGACATCCCGTGTTGTGTTTAATGTTTTAGGTGAACATCTTCAACGGCGCCAACATGGAGTCCATGGTGAACTTCACAGGAACACAGGTGAGCTGGAGGACACCGCCTACAACCCGGATGGTTACTGTTTATCTGTATCTGTTTGAGCCTTCAGTTTGGGACCAGACTGATGTGGAGATCATGTCACACAGATTATTAGCCCATCTGGCCCGCGTTGAGCCAATCAAAACCGTTTATCTAATATGGGGCGGGTTTCAGACAATGACTGACAATTTATAGACGTGATGACATAATTTTTCCGATGGCATACCCTTGCACCAGGGACACTACGGTGAGCATAAACCTAGTTTTGCAATAAGGAGCGCCATGAAGGCATTTCAAAAGATGGCTGCAGCTGATGTGGAAATTTCTGTTGATATTTTATTTTTAAATTCTGATGGTGAAAATGCAGACACTCGCTCAGACATATTAGTAGTTGGGTTAACAACAACAAAAACGGTATCGGCCCAAAATTTAACAATCTGTACCTCTCTTAACAAAACAGAAAAAAAGAGTAGTTTCTGTCTGAAACAAAGAGAAATGAAAAATAAAACACAAAATCAGGTAACACGCCCCAAAGTAACAATTAGACTTGAAGTGTCAGCTTTGAGCTTTCTGTCCTGATCATTTTAAAATGGTGTCCGGAGAGTAGTAGTTAGAGTTGTTGAAGTGTAAACATTGACGTGAATATTGCCAAACTTGGTCATGGAGGACGATCACAGCGGTGAGGGAGAGTGAGGGAGAGGAGGGGAGGTGTGATTGGAGGAGGAGACAGAAACATAAATGGCAGGAAAACAGGCTGTCATCAGCAGACGTTAATGAAAGAGTTCCTCCTCACTTTCCTGTCCGTCCTCCATAACTGTCCCTCTGAACACACCAGCCTCTCTTTCATCTGTTTCCTGCGCCCCCAGACGTTTCTCTGATGTCCAGCCCATGTTAGTCACAGTGATCCTGTATTTTGCTTTTGAATCAGCTCTGTGACTCATCTGATCCTTTAAATCAAACTGTTGCTCACCTCAGAGCGGCTCATCAGTGTCTCAGCCCTCTGAACTGAACCAGAGATTTCTGTGTTGTCACATGAACGACAGCAACAGAGAAGCAGGCGTTAGACCTCAGGCTGCCTCCAACAACGCTCAGTAAACATGTTTAAAAAGAAAAACATGCAGGGAAAAAAATAAGAATCTGAAACATAGAGTGTAAAGGTAGTGGATGTAAAAGCACCATGAACAGCTGGGTAATGATTAGTTTTAGCATTAACCCCTCCTCCTCCTCCTCCTCCTCCTCCTCCACCTCCTCCTCTTGCTCCTGCTGAGTTAACAGGCAGTAAATGTGTACATGAGTCTGATGAGACCTGTCACTAAACTGAAAAACACTTCCTGTTGATGTTTTCACGATAGAAGCCGATGCATTTCTGTTTATTTGTCTGTTATGTTTTTACAATTTACAGGCTGTGATATTAAAGTGATTTAAGAACATGAGCTCATTATTTCCTCCTCCTCTCCTGTTGTAGATGGCGGCCTACTTTGGACATTCAGTTGCTGCCACTGATGTTAATAACGATGGGTGAGTCTGTCTGTGTTGGAGTTATCAGCTGAGAGCTAACATTTTCTACTGGGAGAGTTCCTTCTATATCCTCTGTTGACTCCTGACAGCACACTGATGGTTCCTCCTCCTCCTCACACTCTTTCTGCCTCCTGGAGATTTAACATCTCCCTTTGTCTTTGGAAATGAGTCACATCTCCGTCCCTCCAGGATTTCGTGGGCTGTTTATGGGATTGTTTCAGCCTGAAACACCTGATTTCATGGCAGTTGGCGTTTTGTTTTGTAGTCAAATTGCAGGGACAAGTGAAAGTAACAAAAAGAGTGTGATGTTGTTCAGTTGAGGACTAGATGTTACCATCCGTGATACACATACTTGAGGCTATGAATGGGAGCAAAAGTGCCATCTGGGGGTCAGAGTGGGAGACAAAGGGTTAGATAGATAGAAGAGTAGGAAAAAGCAAAGGTAGATAGATAAGTAAGAAGGAGCATAGGGAGGCAGAGCCAAAGAGAGACATCTGTGCAGACTGAACTGGACTGGGCTGTACACTCTGCTTCACCCTACTCCCTCATTTTGAGAAGAAACTAACAGGAGAAGAACTTACCTAACTTTAATGCAGGTGGAGTCTAACTGGCCGCACATTCTTGCGAGTGTGGGTTAGAGTTGGAGTCATGCAGGGAGAGGGGGCTAAATTCAAGTTGCTATAGCAGTGAAGGTCGAAGCTGCCGTCTGCTCTCATCGAGTGGAAGTAGTGTCGTAGTGTCGGGGAGTGAGGCTGTTCTGTTCAGGTGTGATGACATGCTGTCTAAACTGTCGTTTTACAAAGTTGATGGCTGTTGATTTCCTCCAACAGACTGACACATAAACTAAAGTGTGAAGTAGCTGAGACATTTCTTAAGTTTTAAAGGTGAAACTTGATTTAGTAAATCGGTGGTTTGAAAGTAGTAACTCCAGACTTAATGCGTCCATTTTAATATCAAACTATGAAAAACATCTCCAACACAGCACACGTCTCTGCCACCTGCAGCGTGATCACAGCTGGTGGCAGTTAAGTGTTGTAAAATGTTGCAGTGTGCCAATTAAAGACAGGCGAAGAAGACCACAAGGTGATGCAAACAATGTAAACAATTCAAAACAAACACTTTACACGTGTTTTATGGGGCAGGAAATACATTCTGTGTGTGTGTGTGTGTGTGTTCGAGGCCTTGAGGACACGTGTGTTGTAGTGAGAAATGTCAGTGTGTGTGTTACAGATCCTTCCCTGCAGTAAAAATACTAACACCACACTAACAATACTCCGCTAAAAGTTAAAGTCCTGTTTTCAGAGCCTTCCTAAAGTAAACGTATTCTCAGCAGGATGTCGTTAAAGTAGTTTCAGTCAAAGTCAGTATGTTTTCCTTCTGTCTGATGTTTTTGGATGAATATTCCTGCTGCAGTAATGTGTCATTTTGTTGCTGCAGATGTTTCAGGTTATGCTCGTTTGAACTCCTTTATATCGTGTTGGGTAGTTTAACCTACAGTGTTGCATCAGATTCTATAAGGTCATATATTTGTTGTGTGGCTGTCCTGTGAGAACCACATATCTCTAAAAAGTCAGAAAAACAGCCTCAGTGTTTCTGAAGTTGCATACTTACATACCGAACACTTGATATTTGAGTGCACAAGTGCATTCACACTGCATTGTACGGGAAAATGTAGTGTACCACTGACGCACTCAAAACAATCCAAAGGTTCAGTGTGGAAGGACGGACACTTCTCACCCTCAATGATCGCCATTGTTGTGGCGTAGCAAACTTCTCAACTTTTGACATGGCAGCTGGGACAACAAGAAGCCTGTTAGTTATACATGTTTTTTGCACTAAGTGCCAAAAGTGTTGTTGAATAGAAGCCGCCAGTAATGTTTGTTGGGTCTATAATGATGTGGTACCGCAAATGTAGTTGCACATTTGAGGGTTTACTCCAGAGAAAGGCAAATAATTAGTACATCATGATAATTTATCATGTCTGACAAACAAGCAGTATCAGTTGACAAGTGCGTCCACAGGAAGTGCGTCACTTCCGGTAAGTACAAAACAGCAGTGTGCGATTTGAGACAATACCCTAATGAAATTAGCACACCACACAAGAAGTACGCAGTGGACATAGTGTTCTACATTGAAGCGCACCAACACAAGTATGTGATTTGAGACACACTTCCTGTTCACTGTTTTATGAGGACGACTTTTCCAGTCATCCAAGAGGGTTTTTAAAAAGTTTATATAGTTTATGAAGGAGTGGTGTAATGTAAAGAAGTAATAATTCTTTTTTTTTTTGTCAATATTCACTTTTAATCCTCTACATTTTCTAAATAAGATGTATACTTTTACACGTTACATTTCCCCTGAACATCTTTGTGACTTACTACAAAATATGGAGGATGAGAGGAAGAGACGGACGGATGAAGGAGTGGGAGGGAAAAACTAGATTTTGTTCTTTAAATCCTTTAAGTGGTGAAAAGACCTCAAAGTGTTACGCTCTATTTTTAAGGTGGTGTACATGTTCAGAAGAAATAAACTTCATAATTCATAACGCTCGCTGCTTTATCACCAACATTCACTTGTACTTTTACTTACTTACTAATTATATTTAATATAATAAAATTACATTTGATACTTAAGTACAGTAAATATCAGATACTCACTTTTACTCAAGTAATATTCTACCAAAGTGATTTACTGGTAAGAAATCTGTACTTTTATTCAAGTGAGGCTCTCAGGTACTTCATCCATCACTGTTGAGAACAAGAAACTCTTGATCCACATCTGGAGATACATGGTTTTCACTGGACAGGAAGTAACTGTCAGACAAATGTAGTGCAGTCAAAACCTCTGAGGTGGAGGAGGAGGAGAAAGGAGCATAACATGGAAATACTCGAGTACAAGTACCTTAAATTTGTACTCGAGTAAATGTACTCAGTTACTGTGTTAATGATGTGTTTGCTTTGTTTCCTCTGTGTGTGTGTGTGTGTGTGTGTGTGTCTGTTAGTCTGGTGGATGTGCTGGTTGGAGCTCCTCTCTTTATGGACAGAGTGGCCAATGGAAAACTGAGGGAGGTCGGACAGGTAGGAAACACACACACACACACACACACACACACACGCACTTTGCAAAACACTGCAGTTATTTAGTAACTAAATATTCCTGTGCACACACATGCAGCTAAAGATGAACGAAGGATGCAGTAAGATGTGTGTTAGCGCTAACGTTAGCATGCTTACACTAAAAACTTTTCCACCAACCACCAGTCAGCTTGCTGTACGTCTCAGCGTTCCTGTTGGAGGTGTGAATGTGAACAGAAATAAGGCCTTGAAGGTGTGAAGTTCTCGAGGGAGCTCCCCAAAACAGTTTGGTCTGAAAATGCCTCATGTTATTGAAATAAGACTCACCAGAGACTTTCTGATGCCATTAAGGTCAAACTAACTCCTTTGAAATATTAGAAAACTAGAGGCACACTGAGACCACAGACCTTTACCAAGACCAAATGCCCCATCTCACAGTGTTAATTAGGGATGCACGAGGCCGAATATTGCAAAAAAACACACATTCGGTATTCAGTGGAATAAGTTAAAAGCAAGGCCGAATAATAGCAGCGTGTTTTGATAACACAATCAAACAGCGTGCCGTGACGCGCGGCGTAAAATGTCGGCAGTGTGGCGATCCTTCCCTCACTGCACTCGCATTTGCGACTAAAAATAGTTTTGAGCGAGCAAAATAGGCTTAAATCATTCAGCACGCTGTGCGAGCAGCCTACAGATTTCAACCAGCAGCAGAAACGAACGGCGAATCCCACTGGTTGTGGGTTGAACGGGGGTCACAGACACAGACAGTAACGTTAATGTATTCCTGTCAAATACGGCGGCCATCGGCTTACCGGTGACGGAGAAGTCGGCTCCAATAATGTCCTCTTCTTGGTGTCATGACTGCCCAAAAGTACCTGAACAGCTGAGCCAGCCGAACACAGGTATGTGACGTGTCAGAGGAGAAACGAGTCGTTCACGGTCCACAAATCTCACCGCTCTTTAGGGACTGTTCTTTACTTATGAAGGGACTGTTCTTTACTTGTCAGGGGAGGAGGGTGGCTGGTTGATTTTTATTTTATTTATTTATTTTATTTTGATCCCCCCTATGTTAATCACTAATTGATGCTGTTTTTGAAGTATGAATAAGTCAATAAGTAATTTATTCCATTGAAATATCATTGCTGTATTATAGAAAAGTGATTTATCTTTTTATAAATGACAAAAGGCACATCTGCCTCATTTTAGCTGTGGTATCCTGATACTACTCAGAACCATGATATTTTCATTGGTATCATACAGTGGGTCCCAATTTTGGTACCATGACAACACTAATCTGGAGGGGGTTCATCTGCAGAAACGAATGAAAAACTAAACAACGATATTCGGTATTCGGTACTCGGTATTCGGCCAAGCGTTTAATATTATTCGGCTTCGGCCACAAATTTTCATTTCGGTGCATCCCTAGTGTTAACGAAAGAAAACAATAATCTGTGGATCCCTGTGATTCAGATCAACTTCACTGGGTTCTCCCTCAGCCCAGGCTTCACCCTTCTACCAAGCTTCATGAAAATCGGCAGTCAGGTTTTATTGTAATCCTGCTGAGGAACAAACCAAACTGAAAATAAAAGGAATATTTCAACTTCAAGGGACTATGTGTGTATCAGTTACTCACCGTGAGAAAACTGTTTCTCTTGTGTCTCCACATTGACCGAAGAATCCAAAAAAAGCTAAATTCTTCACAAACTGAAGTAACCAGGGTCTACCTGTAACATCAGCAAACTGTATCAAAACATCTGTTTACAAATGCTCACACAGCTGGTTCAGAATTATCCAGGTCTCATTTCACAGTTGTGTGATCAGCTCTTCACAAGCGTGGCCTGAACATGCCTGAGCAGAGTTCAAACACACGCACATGCTCAGGTACACTACTCGTCCGTGCATGAGATCAAAATATTGTAGGTGAAAGTCGTCTGAACCAGTTGTGTGAGAGTTTGTAAACAGATGTTTTGATATGGTTTTGCTGTTGTTAATCGAATGTTCCCTTTTTGGATTCTTCAGTCGCAAAGTTTTCTTCATGAATTCAACATAAAACAGGAAGTCACTGATATACACACAGTCTTGTTGCTTGTGAATTATTACTTTAAAGGAAAAAATAACCAAATAACCTCCCTATTTACTGCAGCTGACAGTCTGTGTGTGTGTGTGTGTGTGTGTGTGCGCGCGCGCGCGCATGTGTCCTCCAGGTGTCGGTGTACCTGAGCAAGGGAGGGTTTTCCTTCCAACATCCTCAGTTGCTCACAGGGTCGGATGATTACGCCAGGTACGGCTCTGCCATCGTAGCGCTGGGAGACCTGGACAAGGACGGCTTCAACGGTAAGACACACACAGACACACACAGTCCCTGACATGGATCGTTTCCTGCTCCACCTCACGTCTCCTGTCTCCCTCCAGATGTGGCCATCTCTGCTCCTTATGGAGGCCCCGACCGTCACGGTTTGGTCTACATCCACAATGGCCGCCCTGGAGGACCTGACCCCACACCTTCACAGGTAAATACCACAGACATGGTCTGAGTCTGCAGATTTACACTGTGCTGTGTCACGTTAACTGTGTGTCTCGTCCCTCAGGTCCTGCAGGGGAAGTGGGCGTCCAGCTACATGCCGGCTAGCTTTGGATACGCCATGTCTGGAAACACTGACATAGACCAGAATGGATACCCAGGTACACACACACACACACACACACACACACACACACACAGCAGGGATCACATGAACTGCTGCTGTGTAAAAAGCTGATGTGCGTCTCTGTCTTTCAGATTTAATAGTGGGAGTGTTCGGAGCAGACAAAGCTGTTTTATACAGGTAATCCTACTGTGTGTGTGTGTGTGTGTGCATGTGTGTGTGTGTGTGTGTGTGTGTGTGTGTGTGTGTGTGTGCAGCCCCTGCTGAGGCTGTGTGTGTGTGTGTGTGTGTGTCTGTGAGCAGTTTAATGAGCGAGGCCACCTCTGATATCAAAGAGTTTTCTCCTACTGACTTTATAGATGCTATTAGGAGACGTTTAACCCCTTCAGCAGAGAAACATGCGCCTGTTTAGACCTGAAACTAACATGTGATCCGACCTCAAATGTACAGCAACGACCACCAGGGCGCATTGTGATCCAATCACTGAAAACACTTGCTGAGGTGGTCTGGGACGCATTTGACCACGTATCTTTTGTAGTGTCCACAGTGATGCATCCTGATTCATCCCTGTCAAGAAGATAACAGGAAACACATCATCGCTGCAGGACATGGTGGTTGTTTCGCCTGCTAACACTCTACAACCTGCCTATTTTACAACGGTTTAGACAGTTTGTTTCCATCATTTTGCCCTGTAGAAGGAGACGTGTTGAATTCTGCAGACAGTCATATCTCCAGCTCTACTGACACAATCGCTAACATAGGTAGCAAGCATGTTAGCAAACAGCTAGCCACAGTGTGGATGTACTAACTCAGTTTGTTATCGTATGTGACGTAGGCAGAAGCAAAATCTGAAGACAAGTCAGCTGGAGACAAATGATAGATAAAGGTGTGAGCTGTGACGGACATTCATGAGGACTTGATTGGATGTCAGTATTCGTTCAACATTTAAAGTATTTGCAGCCCAGCCTCCCACATGTGAACTTTGATAGTTTAGTTTTAGTGTGAGTGTGAGCTCCGTGCTGGGGAGCAGCTGGTCTGAAGGTTAAAACAAACGCACAGTGACAGGGCTAACTGTTAGCATCACACGGATGATGGTTATTAACAGGTTTAACGATGGTGTCGAGCTGTTTCAGTGTTGGCTTGAGTTTAATGAGACCGTTAAACGTCCCAGTGTCGGATTTAGCCCCTGCTGTGTTAGCTCGTGCCGACTGAGCAGTTGTTGAATTTACTGGTGCTGATACCTGTGTAACGGCAGCAACAGAAAGTTTGCTCATTTTTCTTATGTTAACATTATATTTATGAATTCATGGGCTTTGTAGAGACTGGTTGTTCAATACATGAATCTCTTGTTGTATTTACACTTATTTTACATTCGAAGATAGATATGTCTATTTCACACATTTTGTCCGTCACTGCCCTCATACTTCCATGTGTTCTTTGTGATGGCACAGATACAGCCAATAGAAACGCGAGAAAAGTTTCACACAGCAACAAATGAGGAGAGGGTGGGGGAGGTCGTAATATTGTAGCTTTAAACGGAGGCAGCATTTGAGACAGCGGTGGTCTGTGCGGCCATTATATAAATACCAACATGTGGACAGAGAATTCTTTCCACCATTTTTTATTTCTTCGTCATCTCTTTCAGTCATATCTTGCTTGAACTACGACACTCTGCCTCCATGATCTCCCGTCGTACTGCTTTGTTTCGTCCGTATCCGTAAGCTTTCAGAAAATGTGCACAAATACGGACAGAAGGCTCCGTTCATCTCCGTCTCTAACGTTGAACATAAATGAGCCCTTACATTCCTATTCTTATGGTAGATTTTCTTTTTGCAAGTACTCGGCTGTCAATTTGGTTTTGGATCACAGAGATGCATGTTAATACCAGTGTATACCAGCTCAGTGTGTTCCCTTGCTAATTTGTTTGTGTTTGTGTGTATGTGTGTGTGTGTGTGTGTGTCAGAGCACGTCCAGTGATCAGTGTGAACGCCACCTTAGACATAACGCCTCTGATCATCAACCCAGAGGAGAAGACCTGCACACTCCCTGGTACCAGCACCATGGTGTCCTGGTGAGTTTCATCTGTTTATCATCATCATCAGTATTTTATTTTACATCAGTTTCCCATGAAAGATCAGCGAACCGGAAAATATCTGTTTACAAAAATATCTGTATGGACAGGGCTTTATTTTCAGGGGATTATACACTAATGAAAACATGCTTATTATATGAAACACCATCTCTGCCAGTATGTAAATCCTTCACACTGGTACTTCAAACATAGAGACTGTCAGACTGAACTCTGCATGTTTCCAGTTTTAAGGTGAAGTACTGTCTGAAGGCCAACGGATTCGGAGCTCCAGCTGCTCTCAGTGAGTTCAACAGCAGCTGAATTTTCTAATGATGCTGTGTGAAGACAGCTAACACACACACACACACACACACACACAGATCTATCATGTCAACATCAGTCATACGTCCTGCAGTGTCGTGACCTCCTCTCTGTTTCATTTCCTCCAGATTTCCGTGTGGACCTCCTGTTGGACCGTCTGAAGCAGAAGGAGGCGACCAAACGTGTCCGTTTCCTGCATGGTGGGACCTTCCAGTACTCCAAGAACATGACGGTGACCAACGGCAAAACCCCGGCCTGTGAGGAGCAGGAGGTCTTCCTGAGGGTGAGCAAATGAAACGCACTTTACAACCAGAGAAGAAGAAGCACAGAAAGGTGTAGGAAAGGTTTATCACGTTTTATTAACAGCAGGTTGTGTTTGACTACACGTGTGTGTAAATCCTTCAGTGTCTGTGTCAGAGGAGCTGTGTGACGTTTGATAAGTGTCCTCCAGTGATGTCACTTGAGTCAGCGTCAGTTGAAGACTACAAGTTAGAAAAGTAAAAACAATCTGGAGGTGTGGAGTTAGAAAGAAGTTACAGCTCATCTCAGAGTCTACCACACTGCTGTCAGAAGGAGAGGTGCATTGTGGGTATTGTAGGCTCCGGGTTTTGATGATTCTGCTGCATCGACGACTGCATCTGTGAGCTACATGTGGACACAAAGTCTCACTCCCTCAGAATAAGAGTTGTCTCATTGTGTCTCTGTCTCTTTGTGTCTCTGTCTCTCAGGATGACCGTGAGTTTCGGGATAAGATCACGCCCATCTCCGTGGCGATGGAGTACAAACTGGACTACCAGCTAGCTGCAGATCAAACGGGACTGCTGCCCATCATCGACATGTCTGCGCCGTCCAACGTCACCAAGCAGGTAACACACCTGAGTGTGTGTGTGTGTGTGTGTGTGTCTGTCTTACATTTATTATATTTAGTTGGACTGATGCCTTCACTGCCTCAACTTTAAGTATTCAGTATTGTATGACTAACCTGTTCCTCCCTCCCTCAGGCTCACATCCTGTTGGATTGTGGAGATGACAACATCTGCAAACCTGACCTGAAGCTGTCGGTGAAGAGGTGAGAAACTGTTGATGACCTCAGGCTGCAAGCTTCACTCCTCTGAGCTCAGTTATATAAACTTAGTGACGCTGTGATTCAGAGGCTGAGTGAGCACAGGACAGGCTGTGTTTCACCTTGTTCGATAAACAGTGGAATGTTAGGTGGTACAGTGGTCAGTTTGTTAGCTTTGGTCGGACCTCGTAGTCCTGCCGCTGTCATGTTTGTTCATCGTCTCAGACAGACTTTTTCGGTCTCTTTTATTGTCGTCTCTCCTGCAGCGACCGTGAGCAGATCTACATCGGCGACGACAACGCTCTGACTCTGGAGATCAGCGCTGAGAATCAGGGAGAGGGAGCCTACGAGGCCGAGCTCCACGTCTACCCTCCACAACAGGCCGACTTCACCGGTGTTGTCCGCAGTCAGGTAACGCCACCTGAGCCCAGAGCTGAGCGGCATTTAAAGCTCTTCAATACTGAAGCCAGGACAGCGTTTCCTCTGGTTCCTTCACTGTGTAGAGTTTGTTTCTCTGAGCTCATCTCAAACCTCAGTTACCTTAAAGGAGGGACAGTTTAAAGGGAAATTTCGGTTTATTTCAACCTGTCTCCTATCGTCCTAAATTTGTTTCAAGTGACTAGTGACATAAAAATAATAGTTAGCATGTTAGCCGTTAGCCTAGATACAGCCGGGGCCCATAGTAGCGTCAGACATGTTAAAACGTAAGTGAACGGGCAACCTTCAAGTGCAAAGTTAGTCCACTAAACAAGCTTTTTTTCCACAAAGACCGCCTCATATCGTTAGGATAAATGTCAGAGAACATATAGAAAACGACATGTAAACGTGTTGTGTTACCTTACTGGTGTGCTGCCATGTTTGTTTACCATTTAGCTCTGCTTTCCAAAGCGCGGCCGAAATATCGCGTGAACAAGCAGCAATCTCATACCGTGCCTGAAATCTCGTGAGAACAAGCAGCAACAGCTGGAAGGCAGAACTGGACAGTAGCCTGAAAAGTTCATTCATTTATTTTATGAAAGATTTATAGAAGAGGCGCAACAGGTAGAGGACGAGAGAGGAGGAATGGCTGCTGCAAGGCTGCGTAGCTCTGGAGATTGGTGGTGTACCTGTGAATGCTGTGCCCCAGTGCCCACAGAAGAGGAATGCCTCTGTTGCAAGGAATGGGACCGGTTGCATCCTTATTTTCAAGGTCTGGATGTGACCGAGGACGAGACACCTCCACCTGGAGTAGTATCCAGCTGGGCTTTATCTAGAGCTCACGAGATTTCAGGCACGGTATGAGATCGCTGCTTGTTCTCGCGATATTTCGGCCACGCTTTGGAAAGCAGAGCTAAATGGTAAACAAACATGGCAGCACACCGGTAAGGTAAGACAACACGTTTACATGTCGTTTTCTATATGTTCTCTGACATTTATCCTAACGATATGAGGCGGTCTTTGTGGAAAAAAAGCTTGTTTAGTGGACTAACTTTGCACTTGAAGGTTGCCCGTTCACTTACGTTTTAACAGGTCTGACACTACTATGCGCCCTGGCTGTATCTAGGCTAACGGCTAACATGCTAACTATTATTTTTATGTCACTAGTCACTTGAAACAAATTTAGGACGATAGGAGACGGGTTGAAATAAGCCGAAATTTCCCTTTAACTATGCAACACGTTTCATACACAGAGAGGTTTACATCACACATTAAAGCATGAGGAAAAGGAACAAACATTTAAAGCATAGAAACCTTTGTAAAGGAAATTATACACTGAAAACTGAGACATAAACACAAGAGTGGGTGGAGAGGTGCTTCATGATGAGTATTTAGATATAGATGAGAACAAACCCAGTATTCTCTCTGCTGTTACCAGAGATCAAACTGTGATGATGAGTGTTGTGTGTTCATGTACAGGCCCTTAGCAGATTGTCGTGCGCCTACAAGAAGGAGAACCAGACCAAGATGGTGGTGTGTGACCTGGGAAACCCCATGAAGGGAGGAACCAAGGTCAGTGCTGCCGTCACGTGACTGTACTCACCATGCCTCCTGCTGCATTCAGCGTATTGTAGAAGCTAATCTGACACGTTTGTGGAGCCGAATTTAAATTTTAGAATTTAAACTGATGGTGTCAAGTAAACATAGCTAACATGATGTTGTTCTTTACTCTCTGTCTCCTGCTGCTCTCTGATTGGTCCTTTGCTGTCTCTTCCTGTGCTGTGATTGGCCAGGTGCTGGCAGAGTTGCGGTTCAGCGTGCATCAGCTGTCAGAGGAGGACACCTCGGTGAAGTTTGACCTGCAGATAGTCAGGTACAGTCCTGCCTCTTGTCTTTGTCCACAGCCTGCTTCTCTTTGTTTTGGCAGAGGATCTGTCATGACCTCCTGTCGCTGCTTCTCTTCTGCTTCATAACTGAGTGAAATGTGAACACACAGACATGAAATCATACAACCAAAGTGCTGTTCAATTAAATAGAATAAGTAAAATACAATAACATGGAAACAGCAAAATCTAAGAGCATTAACATAACAAAGGAGGTCTGCGTCGCCACGATGTGTAGTTACATTTCTGGGGAGGTGTACGTTAGGCTATAGTCTCAATTGCGGGACTTTAAGGAGCAACTGGTCTGAGGATCTGAAAGGTCTTGGGTTGGAGAGGGGGCAGAGGAGCTCAGAGATGTATGGGGGCCTTGTAAGATTTTAAAGACCAACAGTAGACCTATACTTGACCAGTAACCAATGCAGGGATGCCAGTACAGGTGTGATGTGGTCTGTTGTCATGTACTTGGTTGTGTGTTGGTGAGGTTCAGGCCTGAGAAGAGAGACAAAGATCTGCTGCTAAGAGTCTGTGACACATCAGCATTCATTAAAGCAGAGCTGGTTTCTTTCAAATACTCATTTAAATAACAAAAAACTGCGAAGGAAGCAGCTCACAGAGAGAACAGGCAGACAGACAGGAAGAGATAGAACAGACAGACAGACAGTATACTCTCCTCTGAGTGTGTCTGTGTGGCAGCGACGGAGGCATGTTAATAACAGACAGACAGAGTTAATAACAGGGTTGGTTTCACTCTGACAGCTCTCACTGCTGCTTCAGCTCTTTACAGTGGACACACAATCACAGGGATTCATTATACTGCTGCTAAAACTCACCATCATTCTCACTGTGGATTCATCTGAATGTTTGTTTATAACATGTCAGAAAATAATTAAAAATACTAATGATAACGTGACGTCTTCAAATGTATAGTTTTGTCCAAAAATGTTAAAGATGTAAAACAGAAACACTATGAGTCACATTCACCCATTCACACACACATTCATACACTGGTGGCTGAGGCTACCATACAAGGTGCCACTTGCTACTTCATTTTTTTGTTCGTTTAACACACTTACACACTGATGGAACAGCCATTGGGAGCAATTGACCTATGGCTAAGCTACGCCCCCCTCCACTCACTCAGACACAGCGTTGCCAGGTGTACGATAATTATCATATTTGTACGATAATTTGGCCCTCTGTACGATGTACGATCAATAATCCAAAAAAAGGCCAAATGTACGATGATTTGACCATTTCATGAATGTGTGGTTGTAATCAGTATGCCAGAGTTTTTTTGGGAGCCCTGAAGGCATCTGTTCACATGTGACATGTTTCCAGCCGATTGCACTTTTCTTAGCATGAGATACGGGTGACGTTTGTCTCTGAACAATGAGCACGATTGGCCGAATGGTCAGCTGTACCCGCCCCACGAGGCGCTAGGACCCGTCAGGAAGTTGAGCGAGAATGAGATTCAAAACAGAAGAAGAGGAAAAACAGAAGCAAGGAAAATGGAAAAAAACTAAACCAAAAACGTAAACACTAGAGTGACTATATTTGCCTGTAGCGCATCAGTAGGATTGTTATTTTGGTTATGACGAATGTACGATAATTTCCCTCAAAAGTACACGGCATTTCGCAGGAGGCAGTTGATGATTTTTGGGGACATAACGATCAGATGTCATTGAGAAGTAACCAAAAGGCCTAAACTACGCATTGGAGGGATATATTCATCATTTTATTGTTGAGAAGGTCGATGAAAAGCTTAAATTACAAGCCAAAATTTACAGGTCACAGTGTACGCTTGTGAACCGCATCTGGTTGCCGTCGCCATCAAAGACAACAAGTTAAAGTGCCACTGAAGTTAAGGTTTTTGGCTCAGAATATGAGAAAAGGATAACGGCCTTTTTACCATCTTTACCAAGAGTGTCTCTCCGTTAGTTTGGTGCTACAGTATTTACACTGAATCATTCAGCATAACGTTTGCCAACCTTTGTTATCTCTGCCATTACAGATAAGTTAATGAAGCTAAGCTCCGGAAGTTAACGTTAGCTTAACTAGAGCCCTTTGGACAACAGCTAACAATGATGTACGATCACCAAAGTACAAAACTAGAACAAAATAGGCTAATGAACTCCCAGCAAACAAGGTGACATGATGAACAACGCAGCTAGGAGCTAACGTTAGGCTAACTTTAGCTAACGTTAGCTAGAGATGTTAAAGATAACTTTATATTTCTTTCCAGCAAAGTGACAATATGTTGCCTCAAACACAATGTTGACTTACCTTAGAACAGATGTAGACATCATTGTTAATCTTATTCACGTTGAGTTGATGTTGTGGTCTAACGTTACCACACAACTTTATCCAAAGGAGACACTTTTCTCGGTTGAGATGTGGTTTAAAGTGTAAAAAATACACCTCGTCGCCCAGCCTCTCAGGATACCTTGTGTCAGAGGTGATACATTGATGATGGAAAAGCCTCATACAACCTCACTTCAAAGAATCAAACTCTTTAAATCATTGTGTTGCAGCTGTTCATTCAGTCAATTTATAGGAGCTTCACGTCAGCGTGATGAAGTTCAATGAGCCAGAATCATTTTAATTTGTGGTTCTTTAGAAGCAGTAAAAGTTTCTTCTGTTTAATGTCACGGTGATTCATGTCAGCCCAAAACAACCTGACTGTCCCCATGTGTTTGTATATTTTGGTATTAAGAAGCAGTTCAGAGCTCAAAGCAACGCCTTTCTTTTGTAGGATTTATTTTGGCCATAAGTGTCCTGAATATTTTAAAGTAATCCAGACTTAACTCTTAAAACTGATCCTGAACATGTGTCGGTCCACCTGTGTGTTGTTTCAGCAGATGATCGGGACCTCGGTGTCTCTGCTGATCCTGAGAACTGATATTAAATCTCTTTATTCAGACATCTTTTATATTAAAGTCAGAGCTGTGTGAAATATTTCTATTTGGAAACTGCATCTGAGAGAAAGGATGGAAGCACAGAAGCAAAGACAGGAAGGATGGAAGGGAAAAAAAGGGAAGGACGGAAAGGAAGGGAAGAAGGATTAAAGGAGAAAAGGAAGAAGGGAAAATGAATAGAAGGAAGAAGGAAAGAAAGGAAGGATTTAAGTAAGAAGAAAGCAAGGACAGAAGGTGGAAAGAAAGGAAGGGAGGATTAGAGAAAGGGAGTGAAGAGGACAGAAAGAAAGGATGGGTTGAAGGAAGGAGAAAAGGATACTTACTGATCCTCAGTAAGTGTGTCAGGTGAAAGGCAGCAGCTCCACCCTGTGGCTGTTTTTATTATAGCACCAACAGACCTTCACACCCTTCTGTTTACAGTTTGTGTTCTGTAAACATGTTGTTTATTGGTTTGTTGTTTTTATCACATGAAGATGACATGTGATGTTTCCTCTGTGTGTGTTTCAGCTCCAATCAGTTCGACAATGTGAGTCCTCGAGTCTCCAGTGTCACCAAGCTGGCTGTCCTCGCTAAAGTCTCAATCAGAGGGTAACACACACACACACACACTTTAATGTATATTTTAACATTTTGTGCCAAACTTTTGACCATGAGTCTGATTTTAGTTTTAAATGGTATGAATTTGCTATTTTATAAAATAATTATTTTTAAACCCTAAAAGCAGCTGTAATCTTTATTTATATAGATTTATAACGTGTGTGTGTGTGTGTGTGTGTGTGTGTGTGTGTGTGTGTGTGTCCAGAACGTCATCTCCCAGTCAAGTGCTTCTTCCCATCGCCAATTGGAAACCTAAAGATCCTCCTGTGGTCGGAGACGACATCGGACCACAGATAGTTCACGTCTACGAGGTACACAGACAAACACATGAAGACACAGTACACACAGATGCACATACAAAAATGTTCTCAGACAGAGAGGGGGGGATATAACAAATGAGGTAGATTTAATTTGAAACTATGATGTTTGTGCACCACTCTGAAAAGTATGTGTTTATCAATTTGTGGGGTGATTTTGTGGAACGCACAGGTATTAAAAAAGTTAGGATCCCCGACTCCCCCCAACAGAGGTTCTAGCGAAGCTCCTAATGTCCTCAAATTATAGAAACGCTTGCAGTTTATTAATACACAATATAATCAATAATAAAGGATGTTGTATTGAAATACCCAGCAGTATGTCCACCTTATTCCAAGCCGTCTCTAATTTGACTCAACTTCAAATTCAATTGCAGCTTTTTAAACCTTTAATATTTAATGTTTGAGTTATTTAGCTTCTAAATGAAGAACAGCTTCCTGTGAGCAGCTGCTGCCTTTATTACTCAGTGTCTAAATGTGTCGTAGAGAGGACAAAATGATTCAGCACATTGTTTGAACCGATAATCTCTAAAAAGACGATGTCTGTCTGCTCTCAGCTCCTGAACAGCGGGCCCAGTACCATCAGTAAAGCGTCTCTGGAAATCGATTGGCCGTACCGCTATAAGAACGACTCGCTGCTCTACATCACCAGCTTCGAAACAGACGGACCGATCAACTGCACCACCGACGTGGAGATCAACCCACTCAACGTCTCGGTGAGAAACACACAAACAAATACATGTATAAACTTAATAAACACCAGTTCTCACGTTTGTTTAAAGTTTCATGAGTTGAACTTCTTTATTTCCTTCAGTTTCAGCTTGGTCCTCGCACCGTTCTGTGCTCAGGTCCTGATACTATGATTGTAATGTGTATGTGTGTGCGTGTGTGTGTGTGTGTGTGTTTTAGAACCCGCTGTCCTCGGGGAAGAACACCAGTGGGGTTCCAACCAGAGAACGAGACACAGAGGGACGGAACCGAAACCAAGCCCGCCGCAAGAGAGACCTGGAGTCAAGAGACGCACAGAACGACCTACAAACACTGGTAACACACACACACACACACACACCTGTAAGTTTAATTTATACACAACACTTACAGGATAAAATAAACACATTATTTCTTACACAGGAAACAGCAGGTGGTGGTAAATGGTGCCAGTTCAGGCTGGAAACTGGTGACCTCTGGTGTTCCACAGGGATCCGTGCTCGCCCCGCTACTCTTTGTTGTTTATGTAAATATTTACCAAGTGTGATCCAATCTGTTGACACAGAAATATCTAGAATAATCATTAAGGACACTGACACGGTCCATCTTCAAGAAGTTCTCCGTGGTATGAGTAGTAGGTGTGACTGATGGTTACTGAAATCAAATCCAGAGAAACTTAAACCTTTACACACTGGGAAATCTAATCATAATAGAGTTAAATATACAACTGGAGATGTGGTGGTTCAGCAAGTGGAAGAGGAAGAAGATACAGGTGTACTGATTGACAGTTCATTTGAATTCCGCATGCACATTACTTAAAAAAAATAAAAAGGCAAACTCTTTGGTGGAGGTAACCAGAAGAACTTTAAAAAATTAACAACAACAACAAAGTAATTTGTCTATGTGATAAAAAAAATTGGATGTCATAAAATTTTGCTCAGCTCTATTCTAATAAAACTGAAATCGTCACTTGGTCCCAGCCTGACACCACACAAATACTGCCATCTGCTGGTTACCTGTCTCAACACAGTGACAGTAATTTGTTTTAAGCAACATGTCACTAAGCTTATCCAATCATGTTTTTATTTCATCTGCACATTTTGTTCTCCAAAATCCATTTTTTTTAATTTCCAACATGCCTGACAAAGATCTCTGTCAGATCTAAACATAGAATTAGAATTACTAGGAGCTTTTAATTACATGAACACGAACCAACTCTACTCAAAATTAGTCCCTGACTAAATCTGACTCTGTGAAAGTCTGTGATTATTTTCTACATAACTGACTCTGTGTGTGTGTGTGTGTGTGTGTGTGTGTGTTGTGTGCGTGCGTGTGTGCGTGTGTGTAGGACTGCAGTACAGCAGCGTGTCAGCGGCTGAGATGCCAGGTCGGTCGTCTGGAAAGGAGGAAGAACGCCATCCTCTTCATCTACTCCAGACTGACTGTCAACAACTTCCTCAGGGTAATCACAGAAGAAGAAACACAGATGCTCCTCATAACTGCCTGAGAATCATCATGTTTTTAACTTTCCCTCAGACAGCTGTGTGAACATTCATGCGTGCTCTTCAAACAGGAGCTGCTCATCATTCAGCTCCCTGTGAACGGAGAACATTTGACCACATAGAAACATATATAAACTAAAAAAAACAACATAGCCTGGACTCTGTTTTTTCTCAGCCCTGTTATTCGTTGGACGTCATGATGGATGGACGATTTGTTAGACGTGTGTTTGTTTTTCTTTCATTTCAGACTGAGAATCAGAATCGTTCATATGCGGTTCGATCGACGGCCTCCTTCATTGTCATTGAGATGCCATACAAGAACCTGGTGTCGGACCTACCGTCTAATAGCACTACTGTAAGACACACAAACACAGACACACACAAGTCATCAGTGTACGGTAGAAATATGACATAAAGAGAGCGTAAATAATATCAGCGTTATCTAAATGTAAAACGTGTGATTGTTCTCAGTTCTTCCTCTCATGCGGATGCCAGTGTATAAAAAGTGTTTAAACAGGAGTGTGTGTGTGTGTTTGTGTTCAGGTGAGTCTGTCGGTGATGTGGGTGACAGAAGAGACTCAGCCGGTGCCCGGTTGGGTGGTGGCTCTGGCTGTACTGGCAGGACTGCTGCTGCTGGCGCTGCTCATCTTCATCATGTACAAGGTGAGACACTAACACTGTGAGGACACTGAGGTTTTAACAGGAGTGTAAATCTTTTCGTGTCTCTGTCAGAGGGAGCTGCTGCCTGATGTCTGATATATGTCCTCGAGTGATGTCACTTTGTCAGCATGTGTGGGTGTGAGCCCTTACAGAGTCGTTGAGGTCACATGAGTCGTTGACCCATCCAGCCATCTTGGGTGTCATTAGGGTTAGATGGGTCCACTTAGGGTCCCAGGAGACGGATTAAGGTTCTCTTTAAGGGTTCACACCCACACATGGTTTAAAGCCTGTGACTCAGCACCAGTCTGTTAGAACTGAAGAAGCCTCTTGGATGAGAGGTGAAACGTCTTCAAGAAACTCAAGTTAGGTCCAGTTGCCTACGATACAGCACTGAACATTACCATGACCTGGACGACTGAAAATCTCCACCAACATAGACGATGTCATAGATTTCAGGCTGATGAAGACAAACATCATCGGCTCCAGTACTAAACTAACTGCATTTATCTTCTCCTCTTCCTCCTCAGTTGGGTTTCTTTAAGCGTGTCCGCCCCCCCCAGGAGGACTGCACAGAGAAGGAGCAGCTGCAGCCAGAGGAGAACGGCAACACTGACGCCTAGAGGTCAAACTGTGTTCGAACAGACAGGAAGTCCAGGAGAGAAAAAAAATTCAGGGTAAAATGGACGCGGAGAGAATTTCACTGTATTCACTGTTGAGTGGCAGATAATGGTACTGGTTTAAGATATAGTAAGGGTTGTTTTTTGTTAAACGAGTGTTGTGTTTGTGCCAAAAGAGAAGCTCCACCTGAGCTCCACCTGTCGCAGGTGAAACCCTCACAGCTCAATATTAAAAGTCAACAGTTTAAGGAGTAGTTTGGGAATCAGAGAGTCAGATGTTCAGTTTGATTCAGTTCTCACATCTGTACAGTAAATATGAAGCTACAACCAGCAGTTGGTTAGCTTAGCTTAGCATAAAAACTAATATGATTAATTCATATATTTTGTGCTGTTAGGAGGATTTTTGTTACCTTAGTTGCTTTGCTAAGCGAACCAGGAGCTTCATATTTATGGGAACAAATAAAAGACTTAAGTATTTTAATTTCAACAACCACTTAATATTAAATATTGAAATTAAAATATCACTGAATATAAAGCATTAAGATATTTTACTTAAAAAACATGCATCTTAATTTATTTGTTTTAAATTCACCTCCTTGAAATTAAAATATGAATTTAATTGATTTGCAATTTCAAAGCAGAATTTGAAGATATTTTTGTCAACATTCAAAAATTCAAGTTTAAAAAAGAAAAAAAAACATTTTTCAAGTTTCATATTTCAAGTTTTTTAAAATAATTAAGTAAATAAATAAGGTTTTTTTTTCTGCTTTAACTTTTGGATTTGAATTTCAGCAATCAAATTTTAGCAACCTGAATATGTTTGTTGAATTGTAAAAGTTCAACCTTTGATCCAAATTTGTGAACATTGACAAAAATATATTCAAATTCAGCTGTCGATATTTTTAATTATTGCTTTATTTTCAAAGAAGTGAATCCACAACAAATAATTCCGATACTTAACAGATACAGATACAGAACGCCTCATGGGTCAAAACTCGGTGTTTGTAAATGAAACATTGGTGTAATTTATGTTGACATTGGAGGTTTTCGTCGCACCAGAGCTTGTGGAGTTTGGCTTGATATTTAATTTGCACATTTTGTTTTCCAAACCCAAAATAATTGATGAACTGTAGGGGCTTGTTGCCCAGAAAGTCCAGAACTGCTGATAAATTTGATGTATTTTTTTTATCCTGCCCCGAACAACAAACCTGTTTTCTACAAGAACAGAACAGTGAACTGTTGTTGCCGTAGTTTATCTTCTGTGGATTTATAAAGATTTACATCTGAATCTGAGACCGTCTGAGATGAGATTCTGCTCAATGATTACCGGGTAAGGTATTTTCATTAGCTTCCACAAAGGGCTAGCTCGTCTTCCCAGTAATCATGTATAATACTAAACACAATACAAAGTAACAGCAATTTTTAAAAATCACAATCAAACGAAAAGGCATAATTTATTGAAAACTTGCAACGAAAACAAAAAAGCACATGTCAGTGCTAAGCTAAGCTAAGCAAAAAAAAAACCAAATCAATTGATGAAGCAGATGATTTCTGGTCGTCATCGCAGCCTTTATACTTCTGAAACGACTGCCCTGTTCAGGTGCTGTTCGTGATTAATTCCAACAGCAATAATGCAGCAATATGAAATTTGAATGGTTGGCAATAAGTGTCTGATAATCTGCATTCAGCTCTTTATTTTTGGATAAAGATGGTTTCGTTTGCTACGATATGGGAAAATGAGGAGTGTTACAGTAATATATTTACCCTGATATATTCTTTTTGCTTCATGTGTGTTGGGGGGCGGGGGTTGGGGTTCTTTGGGATGCTGGTTTGGGTGTTTTCAGTATTTTTTTTTTTTATGTATTTAAAAAAAAAAAAAAAAAAAAAAAAACGATCATGAGTCCGACTCATTTCAACAAGATTTAGAAATTGTTTTGCAAAGTTTGTTCAGTAGTTTTTGTAAGAAAATGATGTTTGGCTGGAAAATCAATGCAAGTCATGAGTCTGTCATTTGTAAAATTGACAGTTCGCTAAACCCCGCCCCAAAAATAGTGATGTCAAACCACAGCCAGGCACAACAGGTCTGTCAGTATTCAGATTTTTAACGGTGTGCAAGACGCATTAAAAAAAAAAACACAAGTGAAATAAAAATATTAAACTGCTATAAATTAAACTGCAGTCCCTAGCATGTCCAGCTAGCTAGCTTACAACCTATAGTAGTAAGCGTTACCCCCAAGGCTAAGAGTTAGCATGTCATAAGCTAATGACAGTAAGTTGTTGGGTTAGGTTATGATTTTTGAAGTTTTTAAACTTAATATTAAAGTCAGCCGGAGACATATGTAGTGGAACATTAGCTTAATTAGCTAGCTAGCTAGCCACATTTTATTAACTGTGGCTTGCTAGCTACAGTTAATAAAATGTTGTTCGAAATGAGATCCTGCTTTTGTTTACTACTGTGAGAATTTGAGAATCCTTTTTTTTTTTAAAAATTACTAAGAACTTTTACGGTAAATCTGCCACCGTTTTAATTTTAAAGTGTACGAGTGCCATACGAGAATGGGAAATGCTAACAGGCGTAGCAAAGGTTATAGCAAAGGCTTATGGAACAGTCAGTCAGCTACTGTTGGATCTTTACCGCCCTGCACTGAAGCCTTTGTTCCTCCACTTCTTTTTTACTTTAATTCCTCGTACTTTATCTCCGATATCAGAGTCAAGACTGTTAGCTTTAGCCTCTGTGTGTTAGCGTGATGTCTTGTAGCCATAAAGTTTAGATTAAATACCAGTTAAAGAATATAAAAAGTATAAATATAAAAAGTCAGCAGGAGACTGTTTTTTAACGAACCCATAGAGCTAATATTAGCTTTATTAGCTAGCTAGCTACAGCTAATAGAATGTAGGTAGAAATGAGAATTTGTGGAGAATCTGCCACCATTATCATTTTAAACTGTACATGTGCCAGCAGCATTGACCACAGAGGGCGGGGCTTAACGAACAGTCAGATAGCTACAGTTGGATCTTTCCCGCCCTGCACTGAGGCTTCCTTGTTCTTCTACTTATGATTTTTCTAATAGTATTATTTGTCATCAGATTTCATGAGTGGCAGCTTTGCTGAGAAACAAAAACGCGAGAGGCAGGTTGCCATTTTCTGTTGGTATGAGTGACTTTGAGTGTGTGAATATAAATATATATAAAAAAGAAAGAAAAAAAACTTTGCTATGAATTTGCCCATATTGGGTTCGCATCATGAATTACTGTTCAAGGTTGATGATAATTTTAGAAAATATATTAATCCATTTAACAGTCACAATGAAATAACTCCACAGGAACACTTTTAGCACATTATACATCTTGTTTTAATCTTACGCTTTCATGTCTGTCGTCCCGCTGAATATCCTCTGCTGATGTCACTTCTGCCGTCATTATTTTGTTTGCAGCTCTTTGTTTGACAGCAGATGTTAGGGATGTACTTATACTACTGTTGGACGTTAGTGTCACAGATCACTCCAGATACAAAATATTGTGGCTTCCAAATAAGTTCAAAAACAGCCGCCCGCAGACGCCATAACAGGAGATAAGATGAACTCACTGATTTGTTTAATTGGTGCATTAAAGTGACTCAAAAATAATGGGAAACTAGGACTTGGTAGGTCCGTTAATTAAAGGTCATAAATGTTCAGTATGAGCTCAGTAGATATTTCGTCAGGACGGAGAGACTCACTGCACTGTAGAAACTTTTATAAAGGTTTTTTTTAAGGACGTTGGTGTTTAAATTAGTGAAATACTTTTCAGCCTTTCAGCAGAGTTCAGCAGGACTGAAGTCTCTTCACTCCGTCACTTCAAAATATAAAAACAAAAGCTGCAGTTTACTGAAAAATCTGTGGTCAGACGTTCTGCTCTGAGGACAAATACAGACAGCCGAGTTACAGATAACGTTAGAAAAATAAAATAAAATCAGAGCCTAAAAATACGTAAAATTAACTGAAGACAGAATCGAACCTTCCCGAACTGACTGAACAGAGTCGTCTGTCTGTCTGTCTGAGGGGTTTTCACTGTATTTTATATTAAATACCGCCATCTTTGTCTGTCTTTCTGCCATCAGAACATGTGGACTATTTTTGATGTATGTGTTCTTTCACCTAGAGAATAAAAAAATTACTATTTCATAAGGAGATGATTTCACCTTTGAACTGAAATAAACTGATTTCTTCACATTTGGGTTTTTTTGTTTGTTTTGTCTTCGTATTTTTTAGTTTTGAAGCACACATCTGAAACTCTGAACATAAAACATTAGATATGAGACAAACCTCGACTCTTATGTTGTTGGAAAGTTTTATATTTTGCCACCAGTGCTGGAAAGTACTTAAGTACAGTACTTAAGTACAGCTCAGAGGTATGTGTACTTTACTTTAGTATTTCCATTATCTGTTACTTTATGTTCCACTTCTCTACATTTATCTGATAGTTTTAGTTACTCTGCAGATTAATTATACAAAATATCACCAAATAACAGTGATGTATTATTACAATAAGTTCAAATAAAACTTTGTTGATCCCCAGGAGGAAAATCACAAGCTACCAGCAGAATAGAAAAGTGATTTAAATTAGCTCCACCTTCACACAGTAATACTAATTAAGATCTAATAATTTAACATACATGATTCTGAAATGAGCCATTCTGCATAATTACTACTTAAATTTTTAGTAAAATTTTGTTCCTAATTTATTTGAACTTTTACTAAAGTAGCATTTTGAATTAATGAGTTGTGTAGTAAGTATTTCTACACGGCGGTATCTGTACCTTCAATGGTCTTTACTCTCTTAAATCTATTTATTTATCTATAGTTTTAATTACTATATTAACATGATCTGTTTTTATTTTAAGAAAACAGAATGAATTATTTGCCAAAAAATGACATATATATCCACAGAAAAAACAATAAAATATATATTTTTTTAAGTTCACCAGTCCATTTTACCAAATTCAACCAGTGGACTATCTGCTAATAAACATGTAAAATCCTGCTGGTGCACTAAGTACTAAAACTCAAGAATCAGTTACTATAAATCAGTATTACAGTTGTGCGTTCTCCGCTTTTATCACAGGAAGTCGTGACAAAATGCAGACTTTTATTTTTTATTTAAAGGAACAGTTCAACAGTTCGGAAGAGAAGCTTGGCATCGTCATCGTCTCGTGTCTGGTAGGTGGATTTTGTTCCCTTTGGACAGAGCCAGGCTAACAGTTTTCCCCTGTTTCCAGTCTTTATGCTAAGCTAAGCTAACTGTCCCCTGACCATAGCTTCATATTTACTTTGATATTTTATTACATTTTACATTTAAAAAAACACATGAACTTTTCAAACATGATGCATTGTCTTGTTTTTGTGTGTGAAATTTTAGTCTACACAGAAACTAAAGCTGTCAGATAAATAGTACAGTAAAATAGTGGAGTCAGTATTTAATACAAGAAAATGGAAATAGGGCTGTAAATATAGTCAGTGCAGGCAGGGCGGTTGCTCTGAATATATGAACAAAATGTTATAAAATATAAAGTATATGCTTACTCTACATAAACTATAAATAAGGTATAAAAACTCTTCTTTGGTATTTTTGTCCGATACATGTATGCTATGAAGATTCCTGGGTGATATGCATGTTGGTGTAATTCAGTGTCAAGTCTCAATTTGATCATGTGATGATAAGATCATACAGTAGCTAGTTAAGGTGCATAACAATGTAGTAGGGAGCCTTATGGGCTATCATGATGGCGTGCACTGGGGCCCGTTGTAACTACCTTAAGCCACTGGGAAATGCTTAAGTTAAAGTACCTCAAAGTAAAGTCTAAGCACAAACAAACACAACAGATGTTTCTGTAAAATATTTATTCTGTTTTAGGCAGAACGATAATCTGAGTTCTGACGTCCAGAAGAACATCATGACTCGGTGAGACTGTCATTTCCTGTTTCCCTCTGATTGATCACTGAGTCAGCAGGAAGCTGAGGTCACTACCTGGGTCGTACTCCACTGAGGGCTTCCCCCTGAAACACACATCATGGTGATCATTGTCACTGGTGTCACTGGTGTTTCTTGTTTTAGTGGTGTCACTGGTTTCAGGTCCTGACTGTGTTACCTGGTGAAGAGTCTGGCCTTGGTGGTTCCCAGTAGCGTGGCTTTGTTCCCCTCCACCAGCAGCATGGATCCCTCCCTCAGACCCTGGTGATCACAGAGACGACTAGTCAAGCTAACAGGTCATGATACGAGTGAGGGTAGAATGGAGCCTGAGATGGATCGGTGGTTTGGTGCAGCTACAGTTAGGGGTTGGGGGTTACTTGCTTCTACAACCAGTTCTCACTCCGAAGTCGTCAAATACCTCCACTCAGTCATTGATATCGGCGTCAGACACCAATGAAAAAGGAAAGAGGTCATTTCCATCACTTTGTGTATTGTTATGGGAAATACATTTGGAACTGACAGTGAAAATGCCAGTGTCGTATTACTGGAAACGTTACGGTTTTGTAGGTTTCCAGACCAAAATGGACGACAGTTAAAGAATGACCCAAATACAGAAGAAAACAATTAGTGCTGTAGAAATGTACATTACACTGAATTTTTCAAGACAGCAATTAAACATGGAGATCACACTGATTTTACTGATATAGGAGACTTGGATTAACAGGGGAAGGAATAACTTCCTGCCTCACCAGGACACATGGAGTATCAAGTTCTTCATGGTACTGGGTGATCCTCTGCTCTCTGGTCTCCTGCACAAGAACCACAACACAGCCCATAATTATATTTGTTTAGTCTCTATTAATAAAGGTAGGCTGGATAAGTGATTAGCAGGTCCTGTGTGCAGAGGACACGTGGATGTACAGACAACTGTCACTGGATACTGGGACACTGTAGAGAACTTAAAAACAAGAAGATTCTCAATCAACTTCTGCAGCTACAAGGAGAGTCTTTTTACTGTGGTTTCTAGGCAGATTTATTTGCCTATTATTGATAATTACATCCTCAAAAAAGAGTTATGATTTAGAGAAGAAGTGCGATTTTGCCGCAAGTGGGAGCAAACAGGTCTCCTCAAGTGTATATCACTGCTGTAGCTCCCCCTGCTGACCGTATTGATAAGGTGCTTGTGTCATACACTTAATTGCAAGAGCTGAAAAAATCTGAACTTCAGCGACCGATTCGGGCCGCAATGGCCAATCAGCAGGGGGGCGTACTGGCGGACGTTCTCTCATCGATTTCACACACGTATGACGTGAGTCAACACAAAATATTCTAGCATTCAAACTTCCAAACAAATTTTCGCGTTGCATATGATGTGAACACAATGTTTAACTGCAGTTACGAGGTGCGTCGTTTTTTGTGTTTTCTAGACAGATTTATCGGCATCTATCCATGATAGATATCCAAGATAATTACAACCTCTAAAACTGTGTCACGCTGAATCTAACAATGTGTTTATCATGTCTGTGTGCTCAGATTTTACCGAGTTATGCCTCAGAGAAGGAATGTGATTTTGGGGCAAGTTGGAGCAAACGGGTGCTAAGGAAGTACCATAATCGCCTCGATGAGTGTGTGTCACTGCTGCAGCTCCCCCTGCTGACTGTGTTGATAAGTGAGCCTCAGAGAAGGAATGCGAGTTTGAAGCATCTTTTGTTTATGATTTCTCTTTTTTTTTCACAGTTAACTGAATATTTTTGGACAGGTGGTGGCACAGAAAACACGATATTGACACGTCACCTCGGGCTCTAGAGAAAATGAAAGACAGACTACGAAATACTTTAACACTGTTGGAAAACTTTAATCCTGTTTTAGTGAGCACTATGATAATATCATACAGAGATGATTCTGGAAAAGATCATCGCGCTCAGACATTTGAGTCAGCAGGTGACAGAGGGACGGCTGGTTATCAGTGTTCAAAGACTTCTGTTCAATGACTGTAAACTGTTAAAAACCTCCACAGTGTCAAACGTCAGGATGTTTATTTCAGTTTGCTGACGCTGCATTTCTTTTTGTTCACCAAGGCAGTTTTCACAGATTCACATGTTGAATAACTTCCTCCTGCAGGAACATCAGGCCGTTTGTTTCTCACTACAGCTACAGACTTTTAATCCTTCACAGCTGCTGACATGTCAAATCCCAAACAGCTTCTATTTGACCTGAGATGACTGATTAAAGGACGGTGAGGGTGGTAACTGGTATGGCAGGTAATCAGCCAATCAGTGACAGCCAAATTATCACCGCTCTCATTAATCAGCTAGGTGACAGAGTTCAGAGTTGAGACACTGTGTGTGTTTTACTGCGTCCTTATCTGCACAGTTTCCATTCTTTTAACAGACTCTGCAGCATAACGAAAAACAGAACGCAATAAATGAATGACACTCTGTAAACGTCTGGGAACTGAGGACATGTTGATATTTTGAAAGTAATTTTTTTCCTGTTCTTGAGTAATAGACGACATTAGTTGCTCAACAGTCCGCTGTCATATTTTGCACTTCATTATCCATCCATCCATTTTGATCCAAATATCTGGGGCCTGGTTGCGGGGGCAGCAGGCTGAGCAAAATACTCCAGACATCCCTCTCCTTAGCAACACTTTCCAGCTCCTCCTGGAGGATCCCGAGGGCCTCCTACCATTGGAACGTGCCCAGAAAACCTCTAACACCCCAGAGGATCCTAATCAGATCTTGAACCACCTCAACTAGCTCCTATTGGCGCGATGAGGAGAAACGCTGCTCTGAGCTCCTTACCCTATCTCTAAGGCTGCCCAGCCACCCTTCTGAGGAAACTCATTTCGGCATTGGTATCAACATTCTCATTCTTTTGGTCATTACCCAAAGCTCATGACCATAGGTGAGGGTTGGGACAGCTCTCTCTTCACCACAAAGGTCAGATGCAGTGTCCACATCACTGCAGAAGCTGCACCAAACCACCGATCCATCTCAGGCTCCATTCTACCCTCCCTCGTGAACAAGATCCTGAGACACTTGAACTCCTTTGTCTGACGCAGTAACTCTTTCCAAACCCAGAGTTGCAATCCACTGTTTTCCGGCAGAGAACTGTGACATGGGGCGATCTTTAGCTCAATTGGTAGAGCGTGTGTGCCCAATATAGACTACGTCCATTAAAGCAGCTGGAATTTGACTCCGACCCACGACCCTTTGCTGCACATCACCCCCCTCTTTCTACCACCTTTCCTGTCTATCTACAGCTGTCCTATCAACAAAGGCAAAAATGCCCAAAAAAGTGAAGTCGAGTGCTGACTTTTATCCCAACTGCTTCACACTTGTCTGCAAACTGCCCCCATGCATGCTGGAGGTCACGTTGTCATGAAACTAACAGAAACACATCATCTGCAAAGAGCAGAGATTAAATTCTGAGCTTCCCAAACTGGACCCCTTTCTCCGAAGTGAGACCAAAACAAACTTGTTCCATAAGGTCAGATTATTTTTCTCTTTTGCAGAAATGTTTCCTGATGGTTTGTGTTATTGTTCACGGCGCACGGTGAATATGCTCTGTTCTTTCAACACTAGATTGTGTTATTAATGTGCTAACTAGCTAACTAGCGTCAAGACTGTCTTCCTGTTTCCCCTTTTTGAATGATGATTTGATTACAGGCTACCGCTGTCTGCTGGTGTGGAGAGTTATTTCCTCTCATGCAGGTGCAGAATGTAAGTGCTGGTTGGCCGTCAGCTGTTGTGTTTGCAATGTGTTCATGTGCAACTTTTTGGCACATGAGATGATGCAACAGTCAGCGTTCTTTGCTGCTAGTTCTCTGAAGTCGGTTTGGTGTGTCTGGGCCTTTAAGCAGAGGCTGAAGTTTCCTGACTCACCCCCATGTGGCGGCTGTTGGGGTCGGTGTCCAAGTAGTGCGGGTTGATGTTGAAGGGGACAAGGCCGATGGCGGAGAAGGATGGAGGGTAGACGATGGGCATGTCATTGGTGGTGTTGATGCTGATGGTGGCCACGTTGGTGCCAGCACTGGAGCCCATGTAGGGGACACCGTCCTGGAGAGGAAGGGAGGAGGTGATGTACTTTATCCTTAATTTGTGTTTAAACAAATGACACCAGACTTTTGTTCTGTCGTGGATCAACTATAGTGACACTGTTTGTGTATCAGTCAGGATCTAGTGTGTGTGAGTGTGTATTTGTCACCTCCAGCACTCTCTTCCTGATCTCCGTCACCACCTTGTTGTCATAGAGACTCTTCAGCAGCCGGAAAGTGTTTCCTCCTCCTGCAAACACACACACTTCATTCATATCTACAGACACGCTACAGATGAACTGAGGACACAGGCTGATGTGGGAGGTGAAGAAAGGAGGGAGGTTGGAGTGGAGGAGGACATCAGCGTAGTTGAACCATCAACCACAGTGTCCCTGCTGCTCTGTTCTCCTGTTCCTCACCTATGAAAATGCCCTCAGCCTTCCGGACGGCATCAACGGGGTCCGAGGCCTCATGGATGCTGTGCACTTCATAACCTGGGCCAGAACGTATACAGACAAAACATTAAGAAAACACCTAGAGAACATCTCATCACATCAAAATACAAAGAATATATACAGGAAGTTAATATGAAATATAAGACGTACAGAAAGCATACAGTTTAAGGTCACCTCTATATAAACATTAAACTATTGGACTTTTCTTGTTAATAGTATTAGCCGGACATAACTGGCTGCCCGAGCTCAGTGACACTCTTCTCATTGGTCATGAACATGCGGAGGTAGAATGGAGTGCCCCCTGTCTAGATCTGGCACTTGGCAGCCCCCCATAAGAGCATTCATGAATGACCTAACTGTGACAGCAACTTCTGGCCCTGGCTGCAGATTGCTCCAGGAGGAGCGTGAACGATTCATCTTGTGGACAAGGATGAGTTTTAAACCCACCAAGTCCAGGTCTCTCATCCTGAAGAAGGGAAGAGTGGCTGACGAGTTCTGTTTCATCCTGGGAGGGACACAGATTCCAACAGTGTCAGAAAGATCAGTCAGGAGCCTGGGCAAAATCTTCAACAGTTGCCTGAAGGACGCCACCTTACTTCAGCAAACCAGGAACAACTTAACAGCATTGTTCACTGCTTTAGACAAGTCAGGACTCCAAGGCAAAGTCAAAGCCTGGATGTACCAGCATGGAGTCCTGCCAAGGCTACTTTGGCCTCTTCTAGTCTACGAGGTGCCCGTGACAACAATGGAGGCACTTCAGATAACAATCAGCCACTTCCTGCTAAGTTGGTTGGGGCTCTCTCGGTCATTAAGCACCATCACCCTTTCTGGGCATTCCACCAAACTCCCCAACAGCGTCCTGTCAGAGAAACTCAGGCACCAGAGCCAGGGAGCTGATGATGTATAGAGACTCTGATGTTAAAGTCGCTTTGGAAGGAATAACTGTGAAGACCAGCAGGAAGGGGTGGGCACATGAAGCGGTTGACAAAGCAGAGGTATGGCTTCAGCACAGCATCCTGGTGTGCAGGTCTGGGTAGTGGGAAAGGGAGGCATCAGCTAGTCCAGGATGAGATACAAGTGGAGGTGGAGGAAGAACGGTCCAGCAAGACAGGCGGCTGGTACAAGCAAGGTGTCTGGACCAGGTGGGAGCACATGGAGCAACACAAGATTACCTAGGCAGAGCTCTAGGGAGTAAAACCACTGCGAATCAAGTTCCTCATCCAATCCGTATATGGTGTTCTCCCAAGCTTGGCCAGTCTGCCCTGTTGGGGCGTGGCAGATGCTCCACCATGTCAACTGTGCCAGAGGAGGGGTTCTCTGGAGCTCATTCCTGGTTGCTGCCCAAGAGCATTGGGGGACAGGTGATACTGCTGGCGTCATGACCAGGTCTTAAAGGCGCTGACAGACACAATCAGCACAGTGATTCAGTACAACAAGAGTCGGCACGCCCCCAAACAGTTCATCTCCTTCGTCAGAGCTGGGGAAGGCCTAGACCTAGCTAGGCAAAGCCAAGCTGCTCTGGAGGGCTTCTTGTCACCACATGGGACTGACAGCTCCAAACTGACCCAGGAATACAGCTCAAGATTCCAGAAAACATCACAGCCTCTTCACTCCACCCAGATGACGGGCGAGGGTATCTGATGATTTAAATCCCGAAACACCCAATGACCCTGGGTTCGTCACTGAAGACGTGTCCAAGTAGCATCAGTAGGTGTATTTTAGAACTGGAACCAGAACTATGTCCTGATTTTGATAATGTGACACACATAGACATACCCAGAGTCTTGAACTTGTCCCTGGCAGTTTTAGTGTAGGCGTCTCTGTCATGTAGAGCGTACGGGACAAACAGAACCCTCTTCACATTTCTGAAAAATATAAACACACACTGTCAGCAGAACAGAGAACAGGGACAGAGTCCATTTAGAGAATGTCATGCTCCTTTTAAATTAAATCTCTTCACACAAGCTCCATTTAAACGCCCTGCATTTTAATGATCATTTAACTCCTTCAGATAAATAGAACGCATTACTACAGTGTCATGTTCTACAGTGTATGTTCTATTAACACTTGTATGTCGACTCTCTCCACACCAAACTCCATTGAAAAAACAGGCATTTGAATACGAACCTACAACGAGACCTCAGACTTTTAAGATAATTATTTACTCATTATTTAAATTAAAATATTAGTCATTAAGTGCTGCCTGTGCGCCGAACTTTGCCACACAACTAAAGATTTACTCAGAGTTATCAGACAGGTTCATAGAGACGTGCGTGTCTGCTGAGGAACACGGAAGTGTTAAATTGCAGGATTTTCGGTCGGAGTTCGTACAGGAGCTGCAGCAGTAAACTTACTTTCCAAAGAACTGTGAAATGTTGCTCTGACAGTGGTCCAGGTATCCGCTGCCGTGCAGGGTGGAGTTGGACACCAGCAGGAGTCTCCTCTTCATCTCTGGACGCACGCACACACACACACACAGCTCACACACACTCAGCTGGAAGCCTGCAGGAGTTTGTGTCCGCTGCAGAGTCCAGAGGTCCGGGGTCACAGTTCAGCTGTGATCCCGCTGACAGCAGCTCTCTGCCGGCTGTAAACCGGCTGTAATCTCCGCTGATAAAACACACACACACACACACACACACACACACACACACACACACACACACACACACCGACCCGCTGCTTGTCTCAGGCAGAAACCGTCAGCTCTGACTCTGAGCCAAACTCTCTGCTGGTTTATATCGTTTAACTTTTAGTTTGACCAAAACTTTATTTACAAACACCAGTTACAGTTTGTGTTTTCCATCGGCAGAAACAACACTACTACTTCCGGCACATTTCTTTCAGAATAAAAGCATCATAAATCATACATTTGGACAATAACTGCCAAGATTGAAATAAATATCAGATGTTTTGTTTAATTATCTTTTTCATTAGAAAAAAAATAGTAAACCCAGTTAATGATAACCGAAAAGTGTGATAAAATAATATGAAGGAAACACAAAAGAATAAATGAAGACAATAATGACGAAAACAATAAAATACTGTATTTTCAGAAATGTAGAATGTGAATTAATCATTTAAGTCATTTTTAAATCAAAAATGCAGCTCAGTGTTTAATTCCAGCTTCTCCAATATGATAATGTACTGCCTTTGTTTGTCCTCTGTGACAGTGAAGTGAATATCTTTAGTTTTGGACTGTGGGTCGAATAAAAAGAACACTGTGAAGACATCACCTTGGTCTGTAGGAAACTGTAGTGTCACTTTTTTTTGGTCATTTAAGGATCAAACAATCAACAGATTAATCAATAATGGAAGTAATAATTACTTGCATCTTTGGTTTATAATATTTTTATGAAATTTTAGAAAATAAAATCTGTAAAATCGTGAAGGAAAACATCAAATATAAGTCTGTCTTTTAGAAAAACTTTTTTGAAATAAAAGCAGTCCAAATATTCTGTGCAAATATATTTGGTCGTAAATATTTTTTTTTTGTTGTTGTTATACAGTTATATCCTCCTTTGAAGAGACAAAATGCCAGTGTTAGATGGTCGAAGGTCTCCATCGTACCAATCATTCATTAGTTAACAAAAAAGTACATAAATATTCCTGCAGGTCTATTCTCCTGAAATTCATTCATTCATTTTTATTTTATTTTATTTATTTATTTCATTTTTAAAACTTTAAGAAAAAAACGCTTAAAAACTCCTGCACTGCTTTTACTTTGAAGGGCATCTCCACGGAATAAACCTATACTTTTTTTCAGAATAAAAGCAAAACACACAAACAAAAAACGAATTCAACAAAAATGTAATAAAATAAAACAAGAAATTCTAAACGTTTTGAATCCGGCATATTTGTTATCATTGAATTATTTTATGCTTTAACAAAAAAAGTAATTATTTTCCTTATGTATTTATGCTCTGACTTAACAGGACATGTAAAATTGTAGTTTATTGTTTCAGTAAGTCTTTTTTTTTTTTTTTTTATCCTTTGAATCACTTACTTTTCCCTCAGTGAGTCAGAACGACTCAAACGTGGTCTGAAACAGGTCACTCCCAACAAAGCTTCAGATATATTTTTTGTCATTTGATTTCATGACTTCATTTCATATTAATTTCATTTGATATTTTTATTTTATTTTATTTTGACAACAAAGAAAGAAAAAGTTCTGCTTCATATTCAGTCATTTGACTGAAGTTACACCAGGTGACCACCAGGCGGCAGCAGAACATTAAACCTATCACCAGCAATCTGATCTCCTTAGGTCAAAAATTTACATTTAATCATTCTGTACACAAATACATGTCGATACTCAAACATTATCCTTTTACTAAAGCACTCAGTTTGAATCCAGTTAATAACGAGTTTTATAAAATCATCCTGTGTTTAAAATGTAAAAGGTGAAAATGAATGACAGCTATCAGATCAATGTTATGAACACTATGAAATATCTGACTGTACTACTTTGGTTCTTCTACTTAAATGTATATGAAACAGAATATTTAATCATGCAGCATCTTTACCTGTAAAATATCTCAACATATCTTCCACTTCAGGATTTATCACCCTCACCTGCAGCAGAGCCCCTGAAGTTTTTTTTAAATAGGCCTTTGTGAAAAACAGTTTCTGAAGAACATTAATGTGAATAAATATGTGTAAACATTTATTTTAATCAGACAGAGCCAGGCTAACTGTTCCCTCTGTTTACAGTCTTTATGCTAAGCTAACTGCTTAGCACATGAGTGTGATGTTATCATCTGATCCGACTCTCAGTTGGAAAGATTATAAATAATATTATTTCTCAAAATGTTGAAATATTCCTTTAAGTACCTGATAATGTTGAGGTGCTGGTCCTTTTCATGAGTATCTTTATTCATCTCACAGGCTTTTACTGTGATATATAACCATATTCTGAATTTTATTGTGAAATTCATGCAGGTAGATGTGGTGATTTAACAGAAGCAGTTTAAGTGTTTGATTACAGTGAAATACAGTAATTCTACAGGAGCATTCTGTTGAATCACAATTATCAAATGAACATAAACTGTAAAGTTACAGTTAAATTCAATAATTCACAGGAACATACTGTGATATCACAGTGATGCATTACTGCTACTGTGAGATCAGAGTATACAGCTGTCATGTCACAGTAATTTACTGTAAATGTACAGTCAGATATTTTACAGTGTGGGGAGTTTAATCACTGCAGTGAACAAAGAATAATACTGACCTCTGAAATGTGGAGTAGAAATATAAAGTAGCATTAAATGAACATTTATTCCAGAAAAAAAATGTGTTAAACCACAATAAAAATCCACAGTTAAAAATAGAGCCGTGTAATGTTACACTGAGTTTGTGTGGCTGCTGCTTCATATCACTGTGCTTCATCATAATGTGACTGATGAAGTGGAATAATCCTGTTAGAGCTCCACGTGTCTCCGTGTGTGTGTGTGTGTGTGTGTGTTTGTGTGTGTCGGCTTCATTAACTCTCAGTGTGACACAGCTGGGATATAAAAACATATCAAAGAGAAATGGTGACGATAATGAAAAGTGTTACATAAGAGAAAAAGAAAATAAATTAATAATGATATTATGTGATGTTTACAAAGCGGGGAGAAGGCATTTTGAATAAATTTTTTTCAGGCACTGAAGAGGAACATGTTTTTTTATTTTGGCTTGGGGGAGGGGTCAACCTGGTCTCACTCCGAAGTCGTCAAAGTGCGGCACTTGTAGCGTCAGACACTGACGAAAAAGCCATCCTTTAACATCAGCAAGACACGCAGCCAGTCACTGTTAGAGTTTAACAACGCTCGGTGGCGTCAGGGGAGAAACACGGCGGGACAAGAACAAAAGTTAATGCGACGAAAGTCCAAGTATGGTGGGTGGGTCCAACAAACACTGACTTTCACCCGAGAGAGCAGTGTTTGTGTCCTGTAAGATCATAAAGCCAAACCCTGCATGTTTTCCTTTAACAAAATCACCAAAATTACACCATTTATCAGCTAGAAACTGTAAAAACAGAAATTGCTGATAATAATTGTTGGATTTTGAAATGTCAGATGGTCCTTGGTTGTATTTTGTGATTAATTTACTGGTGAAGGGGTATCGGTGGATTAGTGGATAGAGCAGGCGTCCCATGTACAAGGCTGTTGTTGCAGTGGCCGGGTTCTCTCCCCCTTCATGCTTAGCTGTCCTGTCAATTAAAGGCAAACAAATGCCCCCAAAAATATCTTTAAAATTTTTTTGCTGGTGACTTTTACAGAAAACATGCCTTGCAAATTTTTGCAGATTTTCCAGACTTTGTAGATTTGACATTTCTAACGAAAACATGCAGGTTTGGACACCATGTTTTTTAAAAACCACCAATGTTGCACCATTTATCACAGCCAGAAACTATCGTTGGATTTTTTTTAAATTTCTGACGGTCCTTGAACACATCATGTGTGACAAATGCTTCCATCAGAGAAAAAAAAAAAAACAAGAGAAAAAAATCTGATCTTAAAAAGTGATATTTCATCAGCATCATTTTATTCAACATCTCATTTAAAGTTTGGCCAGAAATAAACTATTTGTACGACAAGAGTGGAAAAACTGAGGCTTTTTTTAACTCTTCAACTTTTAACTTTCAGACAACAGAGGGTACGTTTTAAAAATCTAGTAACTAATTTATGGTGGAGGGAGGGTCATGGATTTTCTGCCAGCCACTCAGGGAGGATCAAGGAAAAAATATTTTTTAAATTAAGAAATAAATTAACAGCCCCTCCCTTCCTGTGATAAGTGAAGAACAGTCCCTAAACGAAACAAAACATAAAAGGACTCTCGGTGAAAGTTTTGTTGTTCCTCCTAATGTAATGGACAGTACTGAAATGCTTTCATTCTTCACACTGACATTAATTAGATTTTATTTTCTTAAATTTTTTTTTATTTTTATTTTAAATCTATCTATCTATCTATCTATCTATAGATAGATAGATAATGCAATAAATAAATAAAGATAGAAAAAAATGTATGTTTAAAAAAATATATGAGAATTGTTAGAAATAGGTGAGCTCCATCTCAACAGCATTCAGATGCTGCTACGTATAATAATGACCCAGGAATAAACAATGATGAATGTGAATATCATTTTGCATCATGAGTACTTTAACATTTGATACTTTAATCCTGCAGTTTGCTGCTAAAACTTCTGTATTTTAAGATGTTCTTTATAATAGAGTGCGTTTTTTTCATTGTGGATTAAAAATGTTCAAATAAAAACATATAATTAAATGTTGTATTTTTGAGGGTTAAAGTATATAAAGTAAATTAATTCCAGCTGGACCAGATAAATATTAACAGTAATGTTAATTAAAGGCTAATGCAGGAGGTCTTTATGATACCGGAGCTGCCTGGTGAGTAGCCTACTTTTACTTTTGATACTTTAAGTACTTTTTGTCTGAAGTACGGACTGAAGTATTTTTATTGTGATATTGTTCTGAGCAGTAAAGTGATGATCCTGTCCTGATAATGAGACACAGTCTTCATCATCATCATCATCATCGTCATCATCACCTTCAGCAGCAGCAGTCCTTCTTCAGTGGAAACACAGAGGCAGCAGCGGGGGGCGGGGCTTAACCACATCTGGATGAAAAACATCTGGACTCTCTCTATTCAACGTTACATACATGAGAGGCTCTGCGCTGACACCGGGGCCCAGGACCGACCGACACACCGACAGACGGACAGACGGACCCAGCAGCGGACAGACAGACCGAGCTCCTGCGTAGTTTTGTGGCCGCAGATGATGGCTCGGTGCCGGACGCTTTGGACCGGGATCCTCGTCCTGCTGACTGCCGGTGAGTGCTGCCTCTTCGCCCCGCTTTTCTCTCTTCTCCTCCGTGCTGAGTGGAGCTCTGAGGCCGGGCAGGAGACCCGGGGGACCTGGGACAGTTTGCTTTAGAGAGAACAAAGTAAAAATACCAGTATAACAAAGTAAAAGTACTCCAGGACAAGTTAGAGACCTTCTGTTAAATCTTACTAAAGTAAAAGTACATAAGTATTGACAGCTTCATCTGAAGAGTAAAAACAGTACAATAAAGTAAAAGTTCTCCAGGACATTTAAAAGTCCTGCTTTCAAATCCTACTGATATTAAAGTACACAAGTTATTTTTACCTTCATGTAGTTAAAGTACACAAATGCTTCATCAGGTAAAAGTACACAAATATTTAAAGCTTCATCTAGCAACAGTAGTAAAAGTACTGCTATTCAAGTCAAAAGTCCTGCCTTCAAATCCTACTACAGTAAAGTACACAAATACTGTCAACTCCCTGTAGTAAAAGTACACAGGTATTAACAGCTTCATGGAGTAAAAGTACACAAGTATTAACAGCCTCATGTAGTAAGAGTACACAAATATTAACAGCTTCATGCAGTAAAAGTACACAAGTATTACCAGCTTCATGCAGTAAGAGTACACAAGTATTACCAGCTTCATGCAGTAAGAGTACACAAGTATTACCAGCTTCATGGAGTAAAAGTACACAAGTATTACCAGCTTCATGGAGTAAAAGTACACAAGTATTACCAGCTTCATGCAGTAAGAGTACACAAGTATTAACAGCTTCATGCAGTAAGAGTACACAAGTATTACCAGCTTCATGCAGTAAGAGTACACAAGTATTACCAGCTTCATGCAGTAAGAGTACACAAGTATTAACAGCTTCATGCAGTAAGAGTACACAAGTATTAACAGCTTCATGGAGTAAAAGTACACAAGTATTACCAGCTTCATGCAGTAAGAGTACACAAGTATTAACAGCTTCATGCAGTAAAAGTACACAAGTATTACCAGCTTCATGCAGTAAGAGTACACAAGTATTACCAGCTTCATGCAGTAAGAGTACACAAGTATTACCAGCTTCATGCAGTAAGAGTACACAAGTATTAACAGCTTCATGCAGTAAGAGTACACAAGTATTAACAGCTTCATGGAGTAAAAGTACACAAGTATTACCAGCTTCATGCAGTAAGAGTACACAAGTATTAACAGCTTCATGCAGTAAAAGTACACAAGTATTACCAGCTTCATGGAGTAAAAGTACACAAGTATTAACAGCTTCATGCAGTAAAAGTACACAAGTATTAACAGCTTCATGGAGTAAAAGTACACAAGTATTACCAGCTTCATGGAGTAAAAGTACACAAGTATTACCAGCTTCATGCAGTAAGAGTACACAAGTATTAACAGCTTCATGCAGTAAAAGTACACAAGTATTACCAGCTTCATGGAGTAAAAGTACACAAGTATTACCAGCTTCATGCAGTAAGAGTACACAAGTATTAACAGCTTCATGCAGTAAGAGTACACAAGTATTAACAGCTTCATGCAGTAAAAGTACACAAGTATTACCAGCTTCATGCAGTAAGAGTACACAAGTATTAACAGCTTCATGCAGTAAAAGTACACAAGTATTACCAGCTTCATGCAGTAAGAGCACACAAGTATTAACAGCTTCATGCAGTAAAAGTACACAAGTATTACCAGCTTCATGGAGTAAAAGTACACAAGTATTAACAGCTTCATGCAGTAAAAGTACACAAGTATTAACAGCTTCATGGAGTAAAAGTACACAAGTATTACCAGCTTCATGGAGTAAAAGTACACAAGTATTACCAGCTTCATGCAGTAAAAGTACACAAGTATTACCAGCTTCATGCAGTAAAAGTACACAAGTATTACCAGCTTCATGCAGTAAGAGTACACAAGTATTAACAGCTTCATGCAGTAAAAGTACACAAGTATTACCAGCTTCATGGAGTAAAAGTACACAAGTATTAACAGCTTCATGGAGTAAAAGTACACAAGTATTAACAGCTTCATGGAGTAAAAGTACACAAGTATTACCAGCTTCATGCAGTAAGAGTACACAAGTATTAACAGCTTCATGGAGTAAAAGTACACAAGTATTAACAGCTTCATGCAGTAAAAGTACACAAGTATTACCAGCTTCATGGAGTAAAAGTACACAAGTATTACCAGCTTCATGCAGTAAGAGTACACAAGTATTAACAGCTTCATGCAGTAAAAGTACACAAGTATTACCAGCTTCATGGAGTAAAAGTACACAACTATTACCAGCTTCATGGAGTAAAAGTACACAAGTATTACCAGCTTCATGCAGTAAGAGTACACAAGTATTAACAGCTTCATGCAGTAAGAGTACACAAGTATTAACAGCTTCATGGAGTAGAAGTACACAAGTATTACCAGCTTCATGCAGTAAGAGTACACAAGTATTAACAGCTTCATGCAGTAAGAGTACACAAGTATTAACAGCTTCATGGAGTAGAAGTACACAAGTATTACCAGCTTCATGCAGTAAAAGTACACAAGTATTAACAGCTTCATGCAGTAAAAGTACACAAGTATTACCAGCTTCATGGAGTAAAAGTACACAACTATTACCAGCTTCATGGAGTAAAAGTACACAAGTATTACCAGCTTCATGCAGTAAGAGTACACAAGTATTAACAGCTTCATGCAGTAAGAGTACACAAGTATTAACAGCTTCATGGAGTAAAAGTACACAAGTATTAACAGCTTCATGCAGTAAGAGTACACAAGTATTAACAGCTTCATGCAGTAAGAGTACACAAGTATTACCAGCTTCATGCAGTAAGAGTACACAAGTATTAACAGCTTCATGGAGTAAAAGTACACAAGTATTAACAGCTTCATGCAGTAAGAGTACACAAGTATTAACAGCTTCATGCAGTAAGAGTACACAAGTATTACCAGCTTCATGCAGTAAGAGTACACAAGTATTAACAGCTTCATGGAGTAAAAGTACACAAGTATTAACAGCTTCATGTAGTTTAAGTACACAAGTATTACCAGCTTCATGCAGTAAGAGTACACAAGTATTAACAGCTTCATGGAGTAAAAGTACACAAGTATTAACAGCTCCATGCAGTAAAAGTACACAAGTATTGACAGCTTCATGTAGCAACAGCAGTAAAAGTACTGCAATTCAAGTGAAAAGTCCTTCCTTCAGATCCTACTACAGTAAAAGTACAAACATTTCTTTAGCTTCATGTAGGTAAAGTACACAAATATTTCTCCATGCAATAGAAGTATCAGTATTATGTAGTTAAAGTATTAGCGGTCAGTGTGCTGCAGTATTGTAAAGTTCAGGTCAACATGTCCATGTGTCCAATACTTTTTACTTTATGACCTGCAGAACCTGAGCCGGACTCTTGTGTTTACAGATGATGAGCTAATGTTAGCATGCTAACACGCTATATAATTAGATGGTCAGCATGGTAAACATTTTATCTGCTTAATATTAGCATTAGCATTGTGAGCATGTTAGCACTGATTTTAAAGTTTAGGCTCATAGAGCTGCTGATTTAATGCTCCTTTTTAATTTCTGCATTTTATCATTGATGAACTACTGTAGTATGTTACATTACATTATATTACATTACATTACATTATATTATTTGGTCTAAAGGTCTCAGTGAAGTGTGATTTGAAACTGAAGTGACATGAATGAACAGATGAACCGTGTGTGCGATTAAAAAGCAACTTATTATCTCACATCTAACAAAGAGCGAGTGTATCTGAGAAACACAAAAACACACACACACACTTCTTGGCTCTGTCTTAAGACTCTGGAGAAGAGAGCGACTGGCACTGAAAGAAAGTGTGTGTTTGTTTATGTGTGTGTGAGTGTTTTATTTGTACTAATGAGGACAGTGAGGTGACGTGGTGATGGCCTGATGACTCCACACACACACACACACACACACACACACACACACACACACAGCTGCTGATAAATATCTAATAAATATCTGTGTGTCAGCTGTTACACTGGAAAGACACTTATTTTGAGGTACTTGTACGTGACTCAAGTATTTCTGTTACTTTATACTTCGACTTCACCTCAGAGGGAAATATTGTACTTTTATAACATATATATTGTCAACTTCAGTCAGTAAAAGTACACAAATATTCAGTTTCATGCAGTAACAGTACAAACAATGTGTCATGTGACTGCAGTTGGTTCACATCCAGGTCGGAACACCTTCTCACCACAAACGAACCGCAGCAGAGTTGGTTTGTAACCGGACTGAGACCACCTCTTCAAGAAGGTCTCAGTCCCGTTGTTTTGGTGCACACCTGAGTGTGACTGCTGTGTTCACACCTGCCCAAACGAACCGCACTGAGGGGGCAAATGAACTTGAGATCAATTGAACCGAACCAAACAGGGCAGGTGTGAAAGCAGCCTTAACATGCCGTCACACCCAACCTGTTTGGTTCGGTTAAAACAAACTCAGAACAAACTCAGTCCAGTTCATTTGGGCTGGTGTGAAAGCTGCCAGTCGAACACTAGTGCGGACCAAACAACTGAACCGAGACCACTTGAAAAGGTGGGTCTTGGTCCACTTCCAAACAGACTCTGGTGCGGTGTGTTTGTGGTGTGAAAGAAAACGAATCACTCATAAGATTTTATGAGAGCAGATATGTCATTTTAGCAACAGCTAAACCAATAACAAATCCATCTGCTGATCATCAAATCTGTCCACGATCTTATCACTGATCCTGAAAAAGGCCACGTATACCCGGTAACCTATTTATGCTAGTGCATATGTGTAACCATGGTAACACATATGCATGTTAGTGAGGGGATTTTCCCTGATTAAAAGGTTGTTGAAGCTGCCATCAGTGTATCCGACTCCGTGTGACAGTGATCCCGCAGTACGAAACCCTGAATCATTACTGTCCAATCAATGAGTTACCTGTCAGTCAGAACTTCATATTTTCTCCTTTGGGTTTGTTTGCAAAAGAGACAGTGTGAACAGGAACTGAACCAAAACTAGAAATGAACCTAACTACAGATGTGAAAGAACCCTAACTTGTGACTCAGGGTGCTTTCACACCTGTTGTTTGGTTCATTTGGTCCGTAACTCATATTACAGCTTCTAAACACATTTGGTATCCAGCTCAGAGTCTTTCACTTCTTGTTTGGAGGATTTTCATCCATTCTTCCTGCAAAAGGCTTCTAGCACTGTGAGATTCTTGGGTCGTCTTCATGCTCTGCTCTTTGAGCTCTATCCACAGATGTTTAATGATGTTTAGGTCGGGGGACTGTGAGGGCCTCGGCAAAACCTTCAGCTTGCTCCTCTTGAGGTCGTCCATTGTGGATTTGGAGGTGTGTTTAGGATCATTGTCCTATTGTAGAAGCCATCCTCTCTTCGCCTTCAGCTTTTTTTACAGATGTTGTGATGTTTGCTTCCAGAATTTGCTGGAATTTAACTGAATCCATTCTTCCCTCTTCCTGTGAAATGTTCCCCGTGCCACTGGCCGCAACACAAGTCCAAAGCATGATCCATCCACCCCCGTGTTCAACAGTTGGACAGGTGTCCCTTTGCTAATTGTGTCCAAAAAGTTCTGTTTCAACTTCATCAGTCCACAGGACTTGTTTCCAGAAAGCATCAGGCTTGTTCTGATGTTCCTTTACAAACATCTGACACGGAATTCTGTGGTGAGGACACAGGAAAGGTTTTCTTCTCATGACTCTTCAATGAAGGTCATATTTGTCCAGGTGTGTCTACACAGTAGAACAGTGCACCACCTCTCCAGAGTCTGATAAATCTTCCTGCAGGTCTTTTGCAGTCAAACAGTGGTTTTGGCCTTTCTAACAATCCTATGAGCAGCTCTCTCAGAAAGTTGTCTTGGTCTTCCAGACCTCAACTTGACCTCCACAGTTACTGTTAACTGCCATTGCTTAATGATAATATGAACTGAGGAAATAGCTACTTGAAAACACTTTGCTACCTTCTTATGTCTTCTTCTGCTTTGCTAGGCAGCTGTTAAGAGGAGCCCATGACTGCTGATTGTTGGGACAAGGTTTCAGGAGTCAGAGTATTTATAAAGCTTTGACATCTGCATCACCTGGCCTTTCCTAACAATGACTGTGAACAAGCCAGAGCCCTCACAAGCTAATTAAAGTCTGAGATCCTGGTAAAAGTTGTCTGAGAGCTCAAATGTCTTGGGGTGTCCAAACTTTTGCATGGTGCTCCTTTCATTTTTTATCACTCTAAAATTGTGCAAAACAAAATGAAAACACTGATCTTGCTTAAAACATTGAAAAGCATGTTTCATCTTTATCTTCATGTCTTTCGGAGATCAGTTCACCCTCTACTTACGCAACTATTTACAGTAAAAGACATTTTGACCAGGGGTGCCCAAACTTTTGTATGCCACTATGCCACCACTGTCAAATAGTAACATATATACACTCACCAGCCACTTTATAAGGTACACCATGCTATTACTACGTTTGACCCTCTTTTTAATTCGTGGTGTCATAGATTCAACAAGGTGCCGGAAACATTCCTCAGAGATTTTGGTCCATGTTGACATGATGACATCACACAGTTGATCCATGATGAGAATCTCCCGTTCCAGCACATCCCAAAGGTGCTCTATTGGACTGAGATCTGGTGACTGTGGAGGCCATTGGAGTACAGTGAACTCATTGTCATGTTTGAGATGATGTGAGCTTTGTGACATGGTGCGTTATCCTGCTGGAAGTAGCCATCAGAAGATGGGTACACTGTGGTCATAAAGGGATGGACATGTTGGTTAGGCCAAATTCTGACCCTACCATCTGAATGTTGCAGCAGAAATCCAAGCTCATCAGACCAGGCAACGTTTTTCCAATCTTCTATTGTCCAGTTTTGGTGAGAAAACCCGTGTGAATTGTAGCCTCAGTTTCCTGTTGTTAGCTGACAGGAGTGGCACCTGGTGTGGTCTTCTGCTGCTGTAGCCCATCTGCTTCAAGGTTGGACAAGGTGTTGTTGCTTCAGAGATGCTCTTCTGCACACCTTGGTTGGAACCAGTGCTTATTTGACTTCCTGTTGCCTTTCTATCATCTTGAACCAGTCTGGCCATTCTCCTCTGACCTCTGGCATCAACAAGGCATTTTGGCTCACTGAATATTTTCTCTTTTTGGGACCATCCTCTGTAAACCCTAGAGATGGTTGTGCTGAAAATCCCAGTAAATACTCAGACCAGCCCGTCTGGCACCAACAACCATGCCACATTCAAAGTCACTTAAATCACCTTTCTTCATCATTCTGATGCTCAGTTTGAACTTCAGCAGCTCGTCTTCACCATATCTACAATTAAACTAAATGCATTGAGCTGCTGCCACGTGATTGGATGATTAGCTATTTGCGTTAACGTTCAATTGAGCAGGTGTACCTAAAAAAGTGGCTGGTGAGTGTATATAAAGACATTGTACACTGTAGTATTTCTGCTTTGACTTCAGTAAAACATCTTCACATCACATGTTTGACCTGAAATAATGTTTGTGCTACTACAGAGCGTACAGAGTTAACTGTTCGACCACATGTCAGGCAGAGTGTCAGCCTGAGAGAAGAGACTGAAGTTTTTATCTGAAACACTTGAAGTCTTTTCTTGTACTGGAAACG